>NC_141233.1:8915527-9515527 GCF_054856515.1 Filicampus tigris
AGCATCTGTGATGTCATATTCAGTCGACAGAAGTGACAAAATGGTCGGCCCCAGACATGGCTAAAAACAAGTGGATTTTGCTCCTTAACTCATATTCCATGAATGCAATATTAATCAGAATGCTTTGTTTCAACTAGTTGGCCTGCATAGAATATATTATTGAAAAAAATATGCTTGGGTTGACTTCGCCTTTAAAGGGCGCCCAGAATACCAGTCACATATGATATTATTATATATATCGACAGAAGAGACAAAATGGCCGCCCCCGGAGATTGCTATCAATTAACTATTATTCGACAGACACAGTATTCGTCAGAATGCCTTGTTTCAACAACAACAACAACAACAAAATCTCTTAACATGTTGGAACAGTGGCTGCCATAGTAGAGATTGCATTTTCATGCTCAAAACGGATTACTTATTAAACATGTAAAAGTTACAAATTAACCGTTGTCATTCATTACTGTTTTATCACAAACAAAAATGCTCAATTGACACTGTCAGAAGTATCCATGAAACACTGTTCGTTTTTGTCATTGGAGTGGCGTAGAAGCACATTGCATCCTTCTGAGGATTGTTTCTAATATTTGGACCCTTCGCAGTATGATGCAGTGAATCAGGTGTACTAGAGAGCGTTCAGTGTTAGCCCTGTTTCTGCATGACCGCAGCATCATTCTTAAAACTTGTGCGCAACTGCTATACAGTGGTGTGAATATTCCAACCTAGTACATAACAGTTATCAGCCCCTTGTAAAGCAGTTAATTAGTCCAGTTAGTTGAGCCTTTAAGCCAAGCGGCGAGGCGGAGCGATTGCGGGCCTCGCGCCAGAAGCCTGAGGTCAGACAATCTGGCGGCACAGTACAGATAAATAACAGCCGTGTTTCGACTCGGGAGTAACAGGCGGAAATGACCTCGTCCTTGTCTGATCCCACCAGCAACTCACAGCTTGGAGTCACAAACGCTGTTTTTTTTTTTTCTAATTGAATACATCCAAAGTCATATGACTTGAAAAGATTGCAATAAGGTGAAAAAGCGGCGCGCTCTTCTCCAAAACATGATGTCAGATAGTGGCGGAGAAATAGGAAATCCACTACACTACACTTCATGTTTTTTTTTAGATTTCATTTTAACATCATAAGTGGAATTAGTGGATGGTTATATTTTCAAAACACACACTTCAAAGCGACCTAAAGCTGAGCGAAAAGGACGTGACAAGACAACATGACAAGACGGTTAAAGACGCTGAGCTAATTTAGCATACATGCTAAAGACAAACACATCTTGTCTGTGTTATAACATATGTCTTTAAATACTATAATATCCATTGCCTCATATTGAGTTTCGAAGTCAACTGCAGACAAATCCGAACAGTAGCATTAGCACTGTTGCTAGCGCTAAAACAACAGGTGAGGTGTCCTGACTGGCCCTGTTTCAAGGTCATCATGTGAATGATGTTGCAATAGTGAAGACGTGCATATTCAGAGTTCGGAATGCGCATATTCACCTATTGTGTTTGTTTTTAGTCCAAAACAATCACAAGTATCACTTTGGTACCAGCTTGTGGCATCTTGGTGCCAATGAACTATGATGAAGCGAATAGAGGATCTTAATTGCAGACAAAATGAGTACTTTGGCACCACCTTCTGACATCTTGGTATCAAAGAAATATGTTTGAGTGAGTTGAGGAGTTTCATTTAGACACATATAGTGCTTTGCCGTCATACGTTGACATCTTGGTGCCAAGGAAGTGCTCTGCTACCATCCTTTGGAATTTTGTGGTCAATCAACTATGTTGTAGTGAGTTTAGGAGTTTCAATTGGACAAAAAGCGTGCTTTACCAACATCTACAGACACAAATTCTCACTTATTTTGCTAGAGCTTTTTTAATAGTGGGGTTTTATTGTATACCAAAAACTTTAGAGGTGTTAGTTTAAGGTGAAATGATGACGCATTTTCACTAAGCCATCAAGGGCAATAGAAATGTCATCTATCTATTACTGTCATTGGATAACGTGAACTTCTGCTACACATGACGGGGGAGTGCTGCTGCATTAATGTGACCTTCTGTTTGAGTTGAGTGAAGAAGAAGTGCCTCAGAGGAAAACTTTTCATTAGCTTCTAAATGTCTCGAGGAGGCTGTTTGTCACCGTGCCGCTTACGGCAGGAGCGCCATAACCGAAAGGCAGACGGGCAGAAAAATGACCAAGCTCGGAATCTCTGGAGCATTTCTTTTAGAAGTCATGCTTTTAATGGGAAGAATGCAGGGCACATCACGAAATGATTAAGCCCCTTTTTGTTAGTTCCAAATGCCGTTTGCTATTCCGTGCATATTTAGCGTCGGAAGGACGTGTGAGCTTGATGCTCACCACAGCGACATAAATAATTCACTTCAAACCTAACAGATTGTGAGCTGGGGCGATAGCCTACCATGTGAATCATTCTTGACATATGCACAATTTTCAATCATTACGGTCTTCATGTACTGTAAACATTTCTAATATGACAATAACAGCTGATGACAGTTCTGACTGTCGAGATGACTATTTCCCCCCCTGCATTACATGACGATAAATGCTTGTCAGCAGCAGTTTTTTTAATGCAACTGTACGAAGGTCTGCTCATTACGCAAGTGACGTCCTTCTGAGGCATATCAGAGATGCAGTCATGTCTTAATAAGCACATAACTCAATATATTAGCTGACTCCCTTATACTTATTCCTAATTCAATATAACAGCATGTAGTGAGGAGAAACGCTGTCAGTTACACGCGTATAATGCTAATAATAACAATGTAAATCTGACTCCTTAGCCAAATCTCCAAAAAGATTCTGAAGGATTTTGGAGATGTTCTCCTAAAGAAGCATTAAATGTGATGATTCACCCGAAAGCCTGTCAGATATTCCTCCTCCTCAAATATTACACGGAACATGGCATACAGTAGCTGATGTCCCTTTCGAGAGTTGGATGGATTTGGTATGCTTCTGGATGTTCTGTTTGTACAAAATATATATCTTTAAAACGGAAGTCAACCTAAACATTTTTTTTCCAGAATATGTTCTATGCAGGCCCACTAGTTGAAACACAGCACACCTTTAACTCATTTTTCATATTGATCATAACGCCTTATTTCAACCAGTTGGCCAGCATAGAAGATATTCTTGAAAAAAATATGTTTGGGTTGACTTCCACTTTAATGTAGCCTCTAAATTGAAGAGACAGATGAAGGACAACGTTTTACCATGAATAGATAACAGCTACAAGCAGTCTCTTCCTATTTGAAACAGTTCAGCTCGGGTGAATTCACACTGTCGTTGCAAGCCGTTGCATCTTTTTCCTAAATCTAAGAGACGCAGCGAGGTAGCGGCGACCTTCTTCCACACTAATCATAGCGATTGCTCCATGTCACTGCTTTCAGACCTCAGCTCAGACAACGCTCTCACACTTAGACGCCTTGAATAATGGGCTGCAGAGACACAAATGCTGAGCACACCTTTACTTAGCCACATCCATGCAGACTCGTTGGGTTTCCACTGTTAAATAAACAAGCGCGTTCCCCACAGAAATAACGTTTCCTCCATTGCCTTCTCCCAGGGGGGCTGTGGCTGCTTTTATTGATCCAAGTGGGCTGACAATGTTCCAGTGAATACATTGTAAAAAAAAAAGGAGGGAGAAACATATAGCAATAGTTCTCAAAATGCAGCAACTATCAATCTAATGAGACATCATTTTGTATGTATTGCAGGTAGGTAACATCTCAGGCTAGGGCTAAAAATAGACTCAGCTCAGAGTTGGATACCAGACTGCAAAGAGGTTTCCATGGTGCTGTTTTGTGACATAACAGCTCACACAACATAACATATCATGACACACAGATATTGTGTTCCACTTCCCACTTCATCAAATTGCTGCACAAAATAACAAGAACACAGAAGTCATCAAGTCATGAAGATGGACACTCACTGGCTATTATGCCTATTACACATTTAAAGAGCAAGTCAACCCCCCAAAATGATTGACTTAAAATGTTCTATGCAGCCCGACTAGTGTAAACTTGATATTCTGATTAATATTGTCTTTGTGGAATATGAAGTAAAACAGCAAAATCCACCTGTTTTTATCCATACCAGGAGGCGGCCATTTTGTCACTTGTAGTCGACTGAAAATGACATCACAGTTGCTCAGGTAACAACCAATCACGACTCAGCTTCAGAAAGCAAGCGAGCTGCGGTTGGTTGGTCCTAGTTCGTGTGTATAATCATTGACCACAATATCCTCTGGGTCTTGAAAATGTCCAAATGCGCCAAAATGGCTGGCAGTGAATGAGATGACATACTTCGTCCACATTCGATGGCTTGGATAAAAAAAGTGGCGCTCATCTGTCAAGGATACCCAAATCTGAATTCCCCACATTTTTTTTTCATTTGCAGCTCTTTTGTATTGTTGCAAAACGTTTCTGCACATTCTCAAACGTGCCACTTTCATTTTTAAAAACCTTCTTATGTGTAAATTTAATTTCATAGCCTACTGAGTGGGTTACACAATCTAATTGGATTCTATACGCCCGTTTCAAAACATGGAAGATTACCATCTCCGTAAGAAGAGAATATTTAATAACGCTCTTGTATTGGATCTCATGAGAGTTTTACAAAATGACATTAGGTCACTGTGGAAAACAAAAAAAGGCAAGAATAGGCAAGTTGAAAATCCTATACGTGATGTTATTGATTAGTACATAGCTTAGTTTAGCAGATGCAAGTCAGTTGATCGACTCCAGCACTCACCCGAAAGAACTCCTTTGTGGAGCCTGAGTCTAACGTCCCATAGGCGATTTCTGTCTGCTTGGCCAGGTCCTCGGCACTCTCGATGGGGGAAACCATCCTCTCCACGGTGAGGAAGGCCGCCAGGTTGGCCGTGTAGGAGGAGATGATGATGAGGGTGAAGAACCACCACACTCCTCCGACTATGCGGCCTGAGAGTGACCTGGCAAGAGGAAGCAGAGCGGATAGCAGCCGTAAGAGCGGCGAGACGCGGCCATGGTTTCGCTTGAACTCCTTTAACAGACAATAGAGGTATACATAGTTTTATTTTTATTTTATTTTTTTAGTTTTCATTGGATTCAATGATATGGCCTGGTTGACTATTTTGGTGTTCAAATATACAATCATGTTTGATTATCCTTTATTTTATGTGTCAGAATTTTGTTGAATTGTGACATCATAATTTACATACTTCATGCGCTACATGCGCTAATTGCCCAAGTCGAATTCTGCAGCTTGGTGATGAAGTGCCGCTTCCACCAGCGAAAATACAATCAAATCTTTATGGGCGTTTGCTATAGCCAATGGTGGCTTCGCATAAGCGCTATTCATTTGCAGTCTGGACATAGACACAGAGGTTGACAGCTACTGCTCTGGAGGAAGAATCAATAAAGCCTCAAAAAGTTGCTAAATTTGTTACTTGACATTTTTGAGGAAATAGTTGTTAACTCATTCACCGCCAGACATTTTCAGACCCTTTTTTACCCTAATGTGTGAAAACATTGGAAAATGAATGAGTTAAAGGTGTCAGAATTGCTTCACAGATGCCTATCTAGGCCCCTGGTCGTCATGGTAACAAAAGTTGTACTCAGCATTTGTATGAGGCAGAACCACTGGCAAAAATCAGTGATTTTGCAAGTGGATGCTAAGTGTGATCTTTGTGTATTTTGACAGGTAAGTGCCATTTTAAAGACACATGGATTTTTTTTTTTAATTTTGAAAAAAGGCATAATGTATCTTGTTTACATCTCACACTGTATATCCGTCTCATTGCAGCTCCATTTAAGTCCTGTAGGTGTCACTAGTGTGCGTTTCAAATTGTTGTCAACAGTCAACAAACAGAAGAAGTCCAAGTTAAGGTCTGTGGACTCTGAATGCCAACGCTAAATTAAGACCATTCACAATATGATTTAAAGTGGGGAGACTCGAAATCGGCCTGGAATTCCCACAACAAATTCAAAGGCGATGCCACGGTATTGTCGGAGGGTCGTTGCACTTACAAAGCTGCCATTGGAATTGCGCTGGCGTCATCGCCGCTCACATCAACATATACAGTATTTTCTGGCTATGCTGTGACATGCTGTGATGCAATAGCCAGCAATAATAATCGTACTTTCTTTGCTCAGCCACAGCACCTTTGCGCAACCACCATTTCATCTTTCACTATTGAAGCTGCTGATTGTGTACTCGCTTGAAATAGTATTGCTGCTACATGGCTCACTCTGTTTATTGTCAGAATAATCCATCTGTGATCTTTGAGAATCCTTTGCGGAAGAGGTCGGAGTGGGTGGAGTCATGGATGGTTGACCTGACTTGGATGGCCAGCGTGCTGGCAAAACACATGGTGTAGTCACTTGAAGGCACTTCACCAGTTCAAGGCGACGATGGCTTTTTCCACATGAAATGCGTTATATGCACCGAGTTGATGAGCGTAAAATGGGACATGCAGCAAAAACGCGGTAGCCCTCCAAGAGTCATGAGGAATTAGTCGGACTTTGCAATGAAATGAGCCCTGTGCATTTTACAGCCCTCAGCATGGTGAATATAAGTTATTTTGCGGATGCATTGGGCAGTGCTGCTGAAATGCGGCTTGAAATCCGACAGAGGCAGAGGGTGTGACCGGGTTAAGTAAGAAAATGACGTTAGTACTGGGGACGGAGCCCAAAATAACCTATATGCACCATGGCAGGATGGAGATGTATGTAAGGGACTCTAAAATGCAAAGAGATGATGAGAGGCGGCGGAAAGGGAAGGCGACGACCAACCTTGGCGAGATATCGCATCCTTGCTGCATGAAGGCACCCAGCGAGAACCACAGGCTATTAAAAATGCCAAAGTCGTTGGGCGGGTCGGGGGGGCTCTGAGGGTCTTTGGCCTCATCGTTCTCATCCAGATGCCACTCGTAAGGACTGAAGCGGCTCACCAGGAACAGCACCACGCTCACGCCGATATAGGCGAACACTATACACATCCAAATCTCATAGGCCAGCGGGTCCAGGAAGGAAAAGACGCCGGGCTTGGACTTTTGGGGCTTCTTTATCATAATGGAGATGCCCAAGCTCATAAAGGGCTTGGAGAAGTCTATCACTTCTTCTCGTACCAGCGTTATAGTGAGAGGAGCCACTGCTATGTCTGCTCTCTGTGGAAGCGGGAACAGGCACATTTGCACGTTAGAGCAAATCATAAGACAAACAACATGATATTGAAGTGGCACTTGACTAATAAGCAGGGCCGGAGTGGGTCGTCTGGCTAACCGGGCCATTCCCCGGTGGGCTGGGCTGCTATATGCGTTGCTCGGGGCCGGAACAATTTCCTTCGGCCCGCGGTTCTGTTTGGAAATCATCCGATAAAGTGTGTTTGCAACAAACTAAGTAGTGCACGAGAAGTGGCGTGAAATAAATTTCAAGTAAGAACGCTGGCAGGAAGCGCCGCGTTAGCTGCCTAAATGTTGCTGCTTTTTGTCAATTTCAGCTTTTTATGTTCTCATACACGTTTAAATAAACACTGGTCGTCATCTTCTACGAACATTCCATTGTAATCTCATTTTTTTTTAATCAAATACAATATGAATATAGATGTTGGAGGGAATGGTAAACTATTTGAGATTGATACAATCATCTTCAATCTTCAATAAAACGTTGTGGACTAAAGTGGGCCTGCAAATACGTCGCACTCCGGCCCCGCTAATAGGCAAACATGCATACAGTAGACGACTTTCATGTCAATTCATGCATAAAGCAGTTTGGAGGATTGCGGGCGCTGAGAACATTCTGCAAAAGCTGGAGAAAATGATGTCTCTCTCGGTAAGATGAGTCACCAGTATTTGTGTTTGTTGGTGTCTTTGTCTTGATCCAACTCGGCAGTATGAATCAAGTAAGAGGGTTGGAAGGCAGGGGTGGAAGCGCTTATGTGGGCAGTCCTTGAAATGTGACTCAGCCTGTACATTCACCTCTACTCGAACCCCCGGCAATCACACTTACACAGTTTACACAAAGCAAGCGGAGGAAGTTACACAAAAGCATTCGCATCTTGTTTTCAAGTAGAAGCTGTGGCAGCCAAGGGTTGCCCTGAATATTACAAATTGTGATACTTTCAGAAGTGCAGTTGCTCTGCTAAAGAGTCATTGACCTGCGTTGATGCAGTACTTCAGCGGACTTCACATGGCCTGCGAGCATTTCTGTCTAATTCTCATGTGCTGGCTTTTGCTTCATATTCGAGCAGGCCAAAATATTGTTCAAGGAAATTCAAAACAACATTTTGGCAATTTTACAACAAGTGCGGTTTTGTTTCACATGCGCACGTTAAAGTGGAACATCCGAGACTGAATGACCCTGAAGTACATTTCACAAGTCGCTCAAAATGTTGGCAAAAATCCACCTTGAAAGTGACATAAAACCACTCTCAAAATTAACACTACGGTCAAGAGTGTTCAAATGTTATTTTGAATATCCCATTTGACCCCTGAAATGGAATAGTTCCATTATTCGCACTGGGGCGAGCATTTCATACCAACTTGATCAAGTTCAGAGGTTCCACTGTATTTATATGAAAAATGGTTTCAATCAAACTTGATGATAACTCTCAAACACAATATTTCCCAACATTTAATGAGTCGAGACACATGTTTGAGAATAGAAAAATCTCATCGCAGACCATCCCAAAAAAAAAAAAGTCACATAAAGTGTATATACTGAAATAATAATGAAGTCATCTCAATTTAATCGCAAATGGACTGCGTGTCGATTCTGGATGAATGCCAACAGGTGCATCCACAGATTCGTTGTATCTTCTGCCCTCTAATGTAAGAGCATTTAATTGTTCTGCCTGTCACTATACATCATTGGCATAGAGAGATGAACAATAATACATTATTTGTAGAAAATAAATAATCATTTTTGGACAAATGAAATAAAATTAGATCATTTTCCGGTGATCTCTGATGGCCCACCCGAGTGCCCCGACCCAGTGTTTGGGAATCGCTTCTCTAAATTAGTCAAGTACATTGAACTGATACTCACCCCATAAACCAGTTCACCCACCATCCCGTTCCACGTCTTGGTCTCCGGATCTCTGGCTCCGTACTTCCCATCCGGAACTACCGACAGCTTATATTTGATCCCCACGTGCTTTGCAATTTCAGACGCTAAATCGACACAGTAGCCTTCATATCTGTCATTCCCGTCCATCTGCATATAGTTTTTCTTGTACATCACATATGGCGCTTCCTGTTAATCAGACACAGTTTTGAGTCCATGGTGAAGAGATCACACACGTTTGGACCTCAGCGGTCACACAGAGGCATGCACGCATGCCGCAGGGGGGACAGCAAGCAGACACACGTTGTGGACAACGATCACACAGCATCAACTCACAGCCACGCGACGTGGGGAGGGAGGGGGGGGGGCTTTTTTGGGGAGGGGGGCGGGGGGGGTAGGGGGTTCAACACACACCAAAATAAAGCGGGCCGCTGCTGCAGTAAAGAGGCCAAGTGGGCCAGCAGAAAGAGTAGCGCATGAAGCAGGAAATCAGGGCTCCCTCATACGAACCTCATACTTAAGCTACAACTTTGTGGGAGGGCGGGGCTGGGTTTGGATTGTGCGTGCGTGCATTGTATCAGCATGGCACATGGGGGGGGGGGGCGGGGTTGGGGGAAAGCTGAACAGAGCACTTTTTCCAGTTCATAAAGTAAACGTCAGTGACAGAAGAGACATTGCAGACACTCAAGGTCCAATATCACAATAGACGGCATAAGAGGCCAATTTATTTGTCAAACAGCATCGGACAAGAAACCACTCACTGGCTTGGGTCCATCGTTATACTGCCGTATCACCTTCAGTATTTCATGACTCAGTGCTCGGAGGAAATGGCTTTCTCATTCTTTGTTTTATGCGTTCAACTTCCTTCCTTTAGTTATGGAAAACTCGGAAAGCAGAGAAACGATCACTTCCTGTTTCATTTGGAACTTTTCGCTCCATGTTATAGGACCGGACAACTGAAATCCGTTGGACAGTGTCTGTTTAAAATTGTCATTTATATATACAGTGTGTATATATACATGTATATGCCAGGTCATCATTGTAAATAATGGTTAAATAAAAATAAATATACAGTATGATATGACCCTTTAGTGACATAGTTGTTCTTTTCTTCCGAAAGAGGTTATTTCTGTTTGTGTGCAACAACCTGGTACTTCATTTTTTAAAAATGTTTTCCCCTGAAGGGCATGGATGGCTGAGCATTTTGTTATGAGTATCCAGGGTCTAACATTACAATACTAAACCACGGTTTTCCCGGATCTGATCCAGATTGTGTCATTTGACAGCCATTTAAATTGAACATGGGAAAATCCCATTGGACAAGGTCAGGTACTAATATACGCCAGTCAAATCTCATCAGATCAGGTGGTCATTTGTTGCTGATAATAATTGTTTAAAGGAAAATCAGGTTTTACCCAGAATTATGATGATACCTTCTTGGGGGGATGTCAGAAAGGAAGATTATAAATGAGATGACTGATTTAAAAAAAAAAAAAAAAAAAAAAAAACAACGGAAAGATGGACAGTGAGGAAAATAATGCATTGACGTTTCACATTGTGACTTTGTGAGAACATGTTCTGAATTTGCCTAGGATGCAAACATAATAGACAAAGTCAGAAGTAAGACGAGGCCAGGATTTTAAATGTAAGATAAGGCGCACCTTATTTTACATTTAAAGGGCCTGATGATTCCACACTTGCTGTGACTCGATCTCTACTGAGAACCCAAGAACTACTTTCACTCTTGAGGTACTCAACTTACCGAACCTGAAGCACATTTTGGGGCTCATTAAGGAGATAAGCAACCAAGGGCGGCTTGCCTTTGGTTGTTTATGTCCTCTCAAATAAGCTGCTTCGACGCTCTGTCACTGACCGCTTTACTCCATGAGACGGAAACACTGTTACTTACGTACGCACTGAGTGTGAATAGGTGTGTATCTCTATTGTTATCGTTACCAATGCCGTTATTGTGATGTCACTACTACAACAGCCCACTGGAATATAACAAAACCAAAATGCTTTGACACCCACACGGATACAGTTGAAACACTCTTTGTGAGTCGACTGTTTCAACATGTAGTGAGTGGATGGAAAGCAACTCAAAAGAAAATAGTTCTACCCTCCCAGGACAGATTGCAACAATGGACACCTTGACCTTGAGTGGCAGAAATCTTGAGGTGAAACACTTAAAACCTGCTCGAGAGTGTACCATAATAGTAGTGACCACAATTGTTCGGTTTTCCACAGAAGACGACTCGTTGGTGACCTGCTGATCCATTATATATACAAATTTTTCATATTCATTCCAGTAGCCGATCTGAAAAAACAACACAGATGGTGACAGTTATTACAAGAAGAAGAAAGACACCATACAACTCCTTGCTAGTTGGGGGATAAAATATCAATATCTTCTTATTGCACTATTGCACTAACAGTGGTCCGGGCCCACACAGAAATAAATAAAAATAATATGTTGTCACCCGGGCGGGATTTTTTGCCAGCACCCCACAACGCCTACAACGAATGCCTATGTTCCAAACGGGAATGGACGTTTATCGCACGGGAGGGAAAATTCATCTGAACGAACACTCAGGCCCCCATTACTGATGTGTATCATGTATATAAAGATATACTTTTTCCAAAGTCCAAGTCACATCTGCCATTAAAACTATAAATTATACACCCCTAATGTTTTTGTTAATATTTCAAAATAGCTATTTTTTCTGTAATTCTGCTCACAATCTTGAAATGTAACAATATTTGAATGGTAAAGTAAGAACAAAGTGTATTTTACATTGTGTTGTATTTCTATGCTGTAAGTGCAAGAAGACTTTCCTCGAAGTTTTCACTTCTTCAGTTGCATCGATATTGTGGGCTCATGTGGATAGTATTTTTCCAATACGCGGATTCTGGTGATACTATTGTTAGGGCTGGCACAATATGGTGATCATATCGTTATAAAGTGAGCTAGTTTGTGGTGCGCTCACTTCACCTAGGCCCCGCTTCAGCTGAGTGGGAGGAAGCTATTCGCGGCTCTGCAAATCTTCTTTTACATAACCAGAAAGCAGCATGGGTCGAGTAAGACAAACTTCATGTTTTCCTGCTCTAATAATACAACACACACACACTTCAGTAGGGTGTGATATAACACCAACGAAGCTGTCTGCTTTATTCCACTCATGCTACGTTGTGGGTTTGGAAGGTGTGTTATCTGGTGCTATCAAAGTCCAAATTCTATTTTATGAGCTATTTTACCTGCACCAATGAGGGTATGTTTTCATCTGCATGGGATTTTTGTTTTAGTGAAAATTCCTTTTATCTTGAGTTCAACTTTCTCATTTCTTTATGATGGTTGGTTAGTGTGTGCTCACGATAATTTGCCCATTCCATTTTGGTGGGATTACAAAAATTATACTTTATATTGGGCATAAAGTTGAAAATATGTTTGATCAAAATACAACATTGAAAAAAACAATTCAACGTGTTCAGACACTTGCAGTCGGTTACAAAATACAAATAAGTACATATATTGTTTTACTTCACTAAAGCATACGTATCTCTACGTACATAAGCATACACACGAAACTCGCATCTTACCTGGTCGTTGACGTGCGAGTTCTGAAGTCCGCTTAAACGTTTAAAAACATTAAAACGTACACATACAACATATAGTGATGACTGAGAAAAGCTAAATCGGAGCTGGTTAAATCATCCAAATAACTCTCCCTTTTGTTTAGCTTTAATGAAATAGAGGTGATTTATTTGTCTTCCTAAAAATAGATACATTAATAAATAGTCCAGACTATTAAATTATGGAAATGTGTATTTTATAATAAAGTGGTCCTTCTTTGTTTTCATAGACATTGTGATGATTTTCTTCCGTTATACCGATTATTGCATAATTGCTGCATGAGTAAAATATCAAAATAAAATCTTATTGCATGTTACACTATGACTGACACCTCTAGTTTTTTATAAAGGCGTACATGTAGTGTTGATACAAAAATCACCATCAATGTGTATTTAAAAAAAGGAGAGTTAATCCATTCCTTTTCTATACTGCCTATCCTCATTAGGGTGGCGGTGAGCTGGAGCCTATCCTATGGATTAGTTGCCAGTCAAATCACAGGGCAATAGTTACGCTTAAGTATAATCCACAAGTGCTGACAAGCCGAGTTCAAGTCCTTCAAGAGATACACAACATGTCCTTGTCCTTTTAGACGACAACGACATACAGTGTCCAGCTGCTGTTGTGTGGTGACGCACGGTCGATGTCTGACTGTTTGTCACTGTCTCGCCGACAATAAAAGAGTGACAGTTATTGCTTCGTTCGAATCCAAAGTAAATGTTGGCCACGCGTGCACACGGCAGATTTAACAGTCTCCTCAAGGATACTGAGGACAAAGGACGAGAGACTGATGTGCTGCTGGAGCGTTTGTAACTAGGCTATTTCGTGTAGTTGCATTTTAATGGGTCATTTGGTGAGAACAGATGGACATGGTGACAGGATACAGAGTCCTTTGAGAGGAGAGGTCAACCATCTTATCAAAAGTCCAGATGACCTGCTCACTGAGCTCACTTTTTAATATATATGTCACCACGCATTGATGCCCACTGCTAACTGTACGCTTATCATCAAGTTGAAAGGCACTCGAACCTCATGACAGCAAGGTTTAGCAAGCCGAATTGTTGAAAGTCACGTCAACCTTTCATAATGGGACACCAAAAGTGTCAAGAACTTCACACAATTATTGCAGCACATGCGACACAGGCTTCTACTTTGCTTTATGTTGGGATACTAACATTCAACATTTTATCAAATTTTCTTTATACTAGTGTCTGACTACAGGGCATGCTGTAAAAATCCATGCAGTATTAGTCTGCCTTAGCGGCTTTACTCAGGCTGCTAGTTTGCTTTATTTTATCATACCAGCTGCTAAAATGTTAACATCTGATCACTCCTCAATTGAAATTGTAGTCAAATGTCAATTGTAGTAGGCTACAGGGCATAATGTAAAATCTTTAGCAATTTGCATTAGCAAGTTTTCCTCTACTCAATTTGCCATCTCGCTAGGCATTAGCATACCAGCTCAACTCAAATCAACTGAATTTATAAAGCATTTTAAAACAATTACCGCTGCATCCAACGGTGGGGATGCTAGCATTGTTCCTGACTCTGTAGGCTTTAACACTATAGCACCCGTTTAGTGAGGCAGGAGATGTTTAGAATTAACATTATGGGTTGTTAGCATGCTATATGTTAGCATGTTAGGTGTTACAATTGTGAAGAAGAATTTTGTTGGGGCCAAAGTTCAAATAAAATAGTATGACGGGCCAACAGGTTTTTCACAATTGTTGTGTTACAGGTTGGCAGCAAAAACTAACAGTCCCATTGAACATTTTATTCAGATTTTACGCAAGAATACAATTCAGTGACCTCTTAGGTGTCTCGGGAAAACAATTGACGTACCTTCCTAGGGCCTCCTGACTTCATTTCGTACACATCGATCGTGTAGTTAGCTCTTCGCCCGAATGTGTCAAATTGGATGTTTCCTGTCATGCCTTGAACTTGGACCTGGAGAGGAGAAAGGTTGAAAACGTGACTTACATGCATTTGATACTCACTGGCCACAACATTAGGAACACCAGTACTCAAAACTGAACATTGTGATCTATGAACTTGCTGATTTCTTCTAACCAAGATTGAATAATTAAATGTTCATTGTTTGTAAGATTCCTCTTACCGGACAGTTTTTTTTTCCAAGAACATTTTACTTGCTTGTTATTATAACTTGATTTTTTAGGTTTTGTGACTGTTACCGTTACTGGTTATTATTAAGTTCATACAGTAATTCTGTAAGTGGAGGTAATACACTAGTGGATTTTTGTTACGTTTACTTTTTTTCTTGTTTTTTTTTTTTTAACCGGAGTGAAGGAGTGGTATCCTGGCTACACGGTTGTTAAGGTGAAATTGAATTGTAGTGTAGTTTTGCTTTAAATGAAGTTGTTTGACAATGTCAAATTGTCAAAAATCTGAGATGTAGCATTGTTCTTTGCTAACTGATATCACACAACTGTATTTTGTTGCTTAAACATACAGTACTAAGTCAGTGTATGAAAATGCCAAAGTGTGGAACCGTTTGAATTGTGAGAGTTTTATTGTTTCGAGCACTGACAATGAACCTTTGAGATCAGCAAACGCAGCCAAAACAATAAAACAAAATGGGAGTTCTACAGAAATGGGCTTGTGAACGTGCTCACCATTTTCAGAGCTCTCTCTATGTCAATGCCCTGACTCCAGGGCACAGCAGGATTAGCGAGGCAATCGCCTGCACTTCCCCTGCGAGACACGTCCACGCGCTGGCGTCGGAGGTAGCGGAAGGCCTCAGAGATGATGAGGATAGCATCGTGGGTAAGTGCCGATGTGTACTGTGACACACAAGAAACCAATGGGCAGTTATTTTAAAGAGATTTAAAAATAAAAACAACGACAAAAGACTCAGTTTGGCCGCAGCATTCCCAGTTAGGTCTCGTCGACCTTTAGAGGAGTGTTTTTAGCTTCTGGGAATTCTCTTTCATCAAGACGCTCCCAGCGTTGGAGAAACTGCTGCACAATGGCACTCTCTGGGTTGATGATCTGGAAGCCTGTGATGTTGGCTCCACCAGAAAAGACCCTGTCCAAGCTCATGTTGGAAAAACCCTGGAGTTGAAAGAGTACAACTAGCTATTAGCTGCAAAACACATGCTTCAATGCATTATTCAATTTGATTTGGTTTGGATTTTAGCATAAACTTTAAGTGCGCTTGAACAAACCAAGACAGCGTTTCCCAACATTTATTGAGCCAAGGCACATCATTTACATTAGAAAAATGTCATGGCATACCAACAAACAAAAAATATACACCAAATTCCGAAATAATGACGATGACATCTGAATTTACTCGCCAAATCTGTTGAATATGTAGTGAATAAAACATAGTGTATGTACTAAATCAACATGAGCAGTGTCCTGGCTGGTCTACCAAGCAGAAACTACATGTCAGTTAATCTGCCAACAAATTACTGTACTGTACCACATAAGTGCAATGTAGTCCGAGCAACGTTCTTGCCATTTTCTACATGTACCGTACATATTTTCAGTGTGGATCGTTTCTTACCAGGTTGGCAAGAATATAGTGGTATCCTCTGGTGTTTTTGCCCGCAATCACCACCTACAAGGAAGAAATATTCAGTGAGTCACAGCTCCCAACGCTGACAACCGATCAAAGATTGAACAACAAAGACCTTTTAGTTTTAGAACACAAAGACGGAAAGAGCAAAATGAGAGAAAGAAGTGACATTTGCAGGGAAACTTGTGAGCACACTTTCACATGCGAGTGTGTATGTGGGAGACACGGAAAGGCGGCGAGACGCCATGATGACACTGCCTGCTCCTTTCCATTAACTTCAACAAGTGAAATAAGGTCAAAGCTACAGCAAAATTGCCCTCTCGCTCTGCTTCCTCTCCGCAGTGGGTCGCCCCCACCCCCCAACCCCCGTCCCCCTTCCCCAGCCCCTGTGTCACTGCCTCCTAATTAGCACCAAAACTAAACTTCTTCAACAGGCAAAACATCCTTTGCACACATGCTTTTTAACTCCCCATACTGCGACTGTGTCGGTTTCTCTGAACAGAACACAAGCTTAAAAATGGCAGCATGGAGGTGGTGAGTTGTGCTTTTTTCTTCTTCTCCATTTTGCTTTCTGTACACCCCCACAGAGCACAGTCAGGCAATGCAATCATTTCAACTGCCCCAGAGTGTCTTTCGAAGCATATACACAAATTACTCTTCCGCAATTTTCCACAAAATTCTACCCCTTCAAAGATAATACTCAGTTTTGAGTGATACGGTTAGAGAGGTATCAATTTAATGTAATGTTTATTTTTCTTTGTTGTGCTGTAGAATTGCACTCCATTAGACTGATAGTGGCACTGAAAATGGAAAATCTTATTTCGCTACGAGCGGAAACCTCTCTGACTATGATCCAATTCAATTCTGCACAACGGCAAATTAAAATAGAAAATAGATGAATGGGTCGGTTTCACCCAAACGAAAAGAATACCATGCAGTTGGGTACTATATTTTGCACTGCCACAAATAAGGGCGAGCGCATCCGAACATGCGCCCATGGGAGAAGGAGCTGCAGGTGCAGAAGCCCAGCAAGCTGCAAAGCCTGGAGTGGTGTAAGGCTTACAACTCTGTTTGTACACGCTGTTTGTCACCAACACATAACTAGGTCTGTAATGCTCACGCCGCAATTCCAGAAGGAAAAGCTTAAGCTACACACACAGTATGTATATTATTACGTAAGTATTTCTAGTTTGTTTTAACCTCATGCCGATGATAAAATAAATGCAGCATTATCTGACTACGTTTTCTAAACACACACATCCACTCAACAAAATCGATACTGCGAAATCCTGTACACCGTTGTTTAAATTTACACAGAGCAATATCATCATAGAGTCATCCCCAGATCCATCCATCTATTTTTTTATATCGCAGCCACAACCAGAAACAGACAACCATTCATGCTCACGTTCACACTATCACTAAGTGGGGACAAAACCAATCAAAACCATCAGTGGCTTACTATTAATTATGGTATTCTAGATTATTGCTGAGCCCTGTGTCACACAATTAATTGTGAATCATGCATTGCATTACTGTTTTCACGGTTAGGGTCCACTTGCATAGGGGCCAAGTGCAGGGGCAGGATCCATTAAATCCAGCAGACGAAGAAGTGGTGAAAAAGTGTTTGAAAAAATTGTCGTGAAACCGCTTGCAAAATTTAGCTGTGAGTTTAGTGACACTTTGAGTAATTGCAAAAGCAATAATTATTCATGTTTGGCACATTTGCAGTTAGAGGCTCTCAATTAAACAAAGAGATTATTCACAAGTACGTTTATACTGTATCTTTAATTTGATGTCTTTCAAAATTTCCTGCTCTTGCCTTCTATTAGTGGGTTTGTTAAGCATGTGGGCATAACAAATATTTTTAGGATCCTGATGCTCTAGTTTCATGGTCCCCTGGGATCACTGCTTTCTGGGAGTGCTTGAAAACGCTAAAAAGCTGCTGGAGGTCAGTGGAACGATCACAGAGAGGGAGGGGGAAAAAAACCCACTCAATTTCCTTATGAAACAGCCTTCTAGAGCAGACTTGTACAAAAATAAAGAATTGAATGAGAACATATGACAGTGAGACGTTGCAAAAATTAACTTGAAAATAAATGCTGTAAGGCAAGCAAACACTTAAAAACAGTAGAACAGGTTTTCCATTGTTCCATTTGACTTATTAATGACTTTGTAGTATTGTGAGTGATTGTGTGTGTGTATATATGTATATATATATATATATATATATATATATATACACACACACACACACACACACACATTGAGAGCTGTGCGCCTTAACTCTCAGTCATCTCCGGTCTGAATGAGCAGGTTTGCTAGGTGCTATTTGATGTCGGCCGCAGTCTGAATATTCCCAATGGAATCTTGTCTAATTATGCAGAATGGAGGCTGAGTTTAGTGCGGAGTTGGACGTGTGCCCAAGTGTCTTCAATAGGATTTGCCTCCCTACCCACTGATGGAAAATTCTCTTTGTTATACTGTTACATAGTGGGCTGCCTTCTTCACAACCCCAGTGCTTGATAATGATCCCTTTTCAGCAGTCAGCTAATTATTGCAATTGTATTAAAAAGTAAAATAAAAATAAAAAAATCACAGTTGGAAGGGAACTGCCAAAAACTGTGCATCAAAGCGAGACAGGGTAGAAAAGGCGCAGCGGTACAGCAAGCATTGGCTCAAATATCTTTCTGAAATAATTTTCACCGTAAAATGAAAATAGCAGCACTCCAATTTGATCAATGACTGTGTTGCTGTTTTAAATGTTGACCTCTTTTATAGAAAAGCATTATTTTTAATTGCTGGGAATTGTGGGAAGATATATTTGTTTGACAGTCAATTATGAAGATCTGGTTGAAATAAAAGAAAAATAAACATGAAAAAGCCAGTTAAAAACAAACAAGGTGCCCAGAAAAACACCGATTATATATCTGTGCATTCTCCTATCTCCCCCTGTTATTTATATGCTTATGTACGCTGATGTACATCATTTTGTATAGCCTGAAGGTTGAAACTGCTGTTTGGCATGCACATTAGTCATCACTTCATATTGTTGTGCTTTTTCCCTGCCAGAAGTACTTTGATACTAGATACTTCCCTTGCCATATACTGTGGCTGTCATTCAGAATAACTAAATGTATCAAAAATAATTGTAATCTAAAATAAAATATTATCAGTAGTTATTTATCAGGGGAAAAAGAATCGGGGAAATTCCAGTTTTAGAGCACAAATGTGGACAGAAGCAACAAGAATGCGAACAGAAAAAAATAACATGTATTTTGTATTATTTTGTATTATATACGGTCATTTGTAATTGCCCGCTCTTTGAAAAACACCCTATTTCGTCTTCCTGTTGGTGACATGCGCTGAGACTTTAATGAGTCGGGTTTTTTTCCCATGAGGGAATAATGAAAATACTAGAGAAATAATCATCATCATCATCATCATCATAGAACCTGTATTAATTGTGTAGGCAAGACTTAAAAGTAACACTTAACAGTCATGCAACTTGACAACTGCTTTGAAAATGTATAAATAACGCAGTCTTTACCATCAGTTTCACAAAATTTCCCATTCTAAAAGATAAAAACAACAAGACAATATCTTGTTAGTTTTGACAGCGATGATCACCCAGAATGCTGCCGAACAGCATACCTACAGTGAAGCATGGAGGTGGTAGCATCCTGCTTTGTGTTGTTCTGTTTTCCTTAGCTGGAACTGAGGCGTTTGACAAGGTGGGTGGAATTATGAACAGTTCAAAATAGCAGTTAGCATTGCCACAAAACACCCAGGCTACTGCTAGTAAGAAAAAAATCTGTACAATAAAAGGACAGGAAAAGCTAACTACATCAGCTGAAATGTATATGGGCTTGATTGGAGTCACTTTAAATGGTGGCAGGCTTGCGCTCACTCCCCATGTAACATGAGTTTTAATGTGCTTGGTTAATTCTGAACACGGCAACAACCCCAGTTCTAGCGGGTGCGCGCACTTGTGCAGTTTATTTTTACTTTCCCTCACAAAAAGAGTTCCCTTTTTTCAGTTGAGCTGTACAAGTTATAGGTCACATTAATGGTAGACAACGTTTTGATATGTTTGATCTCGGCTTCATTTTTTTTTTACGTCACAAAAACCTTGAAAAGGGGTGTGTAGACTTTTTATATCCACAGCAAATGCCTTGATGCTCACTGACTTAAACTTTAGCCAGGCATAGTGAGGTCGAGCATCCAGTTTTGTAGTTTTGTGTATTTTTCAAGAATATGTTGAAATTCTGACTCGTACGACATCGGGGGCAATTGACTCTACTGTTTATCCAAATGAGATGTTATAGAGACAAAACGCCAAATAAAAAAAAAATGGAAAATACGTCAAATCAATCCACCAATCCTTGGCTGAGCATCTCTGAGTCTCCTCTATCCCTCCACAGCTCCAGACAGTCCAGACTTACACAACATGGCACATTTCCCAAAAGCTCTCGGCCGTTTCACTATTTCCCCCTTCATTCTCTTTCCCCGTTTCTCTCTGACCACTGTGAGGAAGAAGGCTGGAGGTAACTGGCCCCGCGCCATCGTTTTTAGATCCACTGTGCTTCTAATTATTGATGAAAGGCTTAAAGATGTTTATCGCTGTGACTTTGCAGCGAGGGGCAGGTTGACAGATACCTTCAAAAGGTGGTCTGGTGGGGAGGAAGACATGAAACCATCATTGACACAAATATTTCCCCTGCTAAAGTCAAAATAGCTCACGTTGACTGATAGAGCTCTGCATTATGTAGAGATACTGTATGTGCAGGCAGATGTAGAGCAATTGAAGTGTTGCGTAGCATGTTTTAATGAGGCCTTTAGAGCCATTCCAAAAGAATCACGTGCGTAACGGTTGCTTTCTGACGCCTGCGCGATCTCGGCTGTTTGCTCATTCCAGCCTTTGTGAGAGATCTTCCCTCTGGCTAGGAGGATAGGTTATTTATAGTTGGCTCATTGTTGTTGCTGTTATGGGACAGTGTGTCCTACTTACATTTGGAGCTCATATTACATTAAAGCAAGTGTTGATGTCACAGCTCAAGGAATTGTTCTCCCCAAGCACGGTGAGCCTCTTTGGAGGGCACACTTGGCTGTCAGATGAGGGTTTACGAGGCTTCACTTGAAGGCACCACAGGGTGGATACTAGTGCCGGCAGGTCCGCTTGCCACAAATATAGGATAGGAAATCGACCTCCTTCAAAGATGTTGTGTTTATATCTGTGTGTGCTTACATTTTTTCGCAAGTCACGTCAATTTTCTATGTTAAGTTGGATAGCGTCGCTGTCCTGTGAAAAACTCTGATGTCCAATTTTGGGGAAAAATAATTATCAATTAATTTTCACGGTGGTCGACTGGTTAGCACGTCCGCCTCACAGTTCAGGGGTTGTGGGTTCGATCCCGGCTCCGGCCTCCCTGTGTGGAGTTTGCATGTTCTCCCCGTGCCTGCGTGGGTTTTCTCCGGGTACTCCGGTTTCCTCCCACATTCCAAAAACATGCATGGTAGGTTAATTGGACACTCTAAATTGTCCCTAGGTGGGATTGTGAGTGCGGATGTTTGTTTGTCTCTGTGTGCCTTGCGATTGGCTGGCAACCAATTCAGGGTGTCCCCCGCCTACTGCCCGAAGACAGCTGCGATAGGCTCCAGTACGCCCCGCGACCCTTGTGAGGAGAAGCGGTATAGATAATGGATGGATGCGATGTCTTTAACGCGAAAACACCATTCACGTAAAAATAAGAAAATTGAAAAAAAATGGGCATAAGTGTTTTTCACAGGACATCGACGATATGCTCCACGTTAACGCAGTTCCAGCCAGACTTCTGTGAAAAGCGTAATCGATCACCCAAGCACTTGATTACGATTGCATGTTAATCTGAGGTTATTTCAGCATGACTGCTGTATCTTTTCTCATGATTCGTGTGAATGGTACTTGTCAGAAATATATCCTATTCGCCACCATGGAGGTGATGATTACTGACTTATAGCAACCCCGTAACGTGCTTGGCTGTACTATTAGCCAGCCAAAGCTCATTGCTAGCTAGCTAACTATCACCAAGCTCGCCTTTACCTCCGACTACCCGTGGTATGTGATATTGCCAGATGGATGGATGTTATAAAACAGTTAAATTTTCTGATTCAAATTCCCTAACCAGAATACAGCATTTGAAGTCCCTTTAAAGTGAAAACAAAATGTCTTATATATTTGTAACGAGTTTGCCAAATTTGAATGAATAGTAAAATTGCCAAGTAAATGAAATCAGTCTTAAATATCGTGAAAAATCGAGGGCTTGTCCGCTAAATGCACTGAAATCCCGATTAACTTTTAGCTGTCGATCATATGCCTACACTTCACTATATTGTATTTTTGAGCCACGAACATATATCCACTTAACAATAGAAAGCTCAGGGTTTTTTACAACTGTTTTTTACAACAACTATTGAACTACATATCTGGGTGATATTTGACAAACAACTCTGCCAGCTACAATCAGCCAGCTTTAATTTGTAAACTGGCCATTACCTGCCAAAGCAGCAGGAGGTATGGTGGGGTGACATAGTCAAACGTAAAGCAGAAATAGTCAAATGACAGGCTTCTGGGCATTCTACTCTCCGATAGCTGTAACGTATCCCACCGAGTCTTCAAGAAAAGGCCCCACGATGATGAGAGGAGCTAGCTGACAGCTAGATGTGTGTGCTAACACGCTTCCGTACGCCACGGCAGGCTCTTCCAATACGATACCGCCTCACTCTGTGTTGTCATGTGTTGGTCCACATAACAGAGACACCTCAGGGGAAGTTAACCATCTATAAAACACAGCGGCACACGTGATTCAGCCTGTGGCCCACGCTAAAGAGCACATTTGAGCACGTACTCCCTGCTAGTTACAAACCACACAATTCTTTCTTTACAATTCTAAGGACAGCCAGAGCTGAGAAACAAACTCTAAATGTCAGAACTGTGACGCAGGCATGCTAACCACTAGGTCTCCAAGACCAAAACAAACTTAGTACATCATACATTGACAGAATAGAAGATGACACAACGTGTATAAACTCCATACATTTTGTGTTGTAAAACACTGCAATAGCACATGATGTGTACCGGCTCATGACGATTGCACAGTGAATTTCAACGTTTTTAGATGAGCACAAAAAAACAACAACAACAAAGAGCAGATCAGCCTTATCATTGATAAAGATATCCATGATGCCAACAAAGCTATCCTGTAGGATTTTGTGCCAGGATGGTGTGATTAAACAAGCAGAAGTCCCAAGTTTTCCTTATCGTATATATATACTGTAGTACACATTCTCCAATGTGCACTCGCAGCGAGCAAACACTCGGTGTGACTCATGTGGGAAAACTGCAGTTCACCAAGGAAACAAATATGAGGAGGCTGTTTAATTCCCGCTCCAGCCTGAAGCATAGTTGACTTCAAACAAGGAGCAACAAATAACAAACTCGCAATCATTTTTGCTTGCTTTAACACTATCCTCTAAATGAAAACCATCACGTGGGAGTTCACCAGGATGCACTTGGACTACCAAAATAGCCATAAATCCACAATAGAAGAAGAGATGGAAAGAATAATTAGGAAAGTTGGCTTGCTACCTGCTCGAGAATGGAGTTGATCCTGTTCACCTCACAGTCGACAAGGAAGCGTTTTTCCTGCCGGCGGTCCATCTCTTCGATGATGCGCCGATACTCAGTGGGGTCCACGATGTTCCCCACTGAGCGAGCTGTCACCTGCCAGTTGTTAGCCACAGCCGACTCCATGATGGCCTGGAGGATGGCAAAACCTGCAGGAGGAACACGGGGCACATTTAGCTGCAACGACAATGATTACCTTTGAAACCTCATCCGTTTTCTCACTGTGTTTAATATGAGTCCTTATTTGGTAAAACCTTTCATTAATCCTCTACTTCATGATTTCATTCAATATTTTTAAGTCTAATTTTCTTTGTGTGATGATGAGCCCCAAAAAACAACAACAACATATAAGCAACCATACTTGCACTTATGGTGTTTTTTTTTTTAAATAATCTGTAAACCATTTATTTTCAAAGGTAATAGTGTGAGATAAAATTGAATTGATATTCATGTTTTGGGATCATAGTACATCATAGCATATTTAAATTGTGTTGTATATACTGTCCTGTATTGTATATACACGTATTGTACATTGCCTATTTAGCTTTTGAAATATACAGTAAATAAGCAGCTTCAATCAAAAGTGAACTTTGATACTGTATCTCTAAAAAAAGCAACATTTATGACAAAGATCATCTCATTGGTTTTTGCAGGTGCACCTAAAAAAAAGTGGCAGCTGGGTGTCTAATCTGCCGTCAAAATGCGGAGCTGAAGAAGCACTTTAGTGAGCACAATAGGGGGACAGTAAGTGAGTGGCAGGTTTACTTTGCAGCGCTCAGTGGGATCGAGTGGGAGGAATCAGGTGAGTCACATAGAAAGAAGAGCTGGTGTTCATCTGGCTCAGCAGCAACATTAAGTTCACAGAGGCGGTTCAAGAGTCATGGTCAGCAGTCAGATCAGCTCACCGAGCATCTTATGAAATATTTGCTTTGTACTTGTGTGCGTTTTTAGCTTCCACAGTCCAAAATCAGTCTTGTTAGGTTGATCAGGCAATGTGTGATAAGTGTGAGAATGGCAGACCACCTCGTAGAGCACAAGATGTTATTTATTCATGTACAGCATCGTATTTTACTTGTGGGTCAAAGGAATGCGATTGTTACAAACAGTGACTGATTGACTGCAAGCAAGTAGGTCACTGCCACATGCCTGAGGCCTTGGAACTTTTTTTTTTTTTCTTTAAGTGGTCCACATCAATTCTTGTCGTTGTGCTGGGAAAAAAAAATGTGACACTGAAATTACACTTCAAGCATTAACTCTCATTAATGTTTCTACAATACAAGAAAGGCTTACTGTGTTTTACATATTGTTGTTGACAACATCTGAATGGATGTCAATCATCACCAAAGGCTGTCTACTGCATATTGAAAGCTCTCTGCAACACTGGCCAGATTGCATACGGCTATCACGGCGACTTACATCAGACGGCTAAAGTGCATTGATCCCAAAAAAGATATATGCGTGCACAGTCAAAGCAACCGGCAACTCGCTAGTGGCCCTTCCTGATGGATGTGCCAGCTGATCCATTCCCAATAAGCCATCAGAGCATACGGTAGGGGCTCAGGTGACATGATGGCTGGTGACCTTCAGAGTCACGCATTAAGCAACTGGCTCTCCAGTCAGCTGTGGCCTTTAGAGACAAGTGCATCTCGACGGGCAACGCCACATCGGCTGCTCGAGAGGCGCAGGAGCGTCCACGTGGCTGACTCTCAGGGGTTTGTGGATAAGAGGCTGATGGCACCAAACTGGTCCTCAGCCTGACATCATTCAAGCAAGTCAAACAGTAAAAAGTAAAAAAAAAAAAAAAAACGCAAATATTAGTGGTGGAAGACAAGCGGAAAGAAAAGGCTGAGTCTCTCTAGCCCGGATATGCATAACATTTGAAATGGAATTATAAATGACTTCCATAAGAGTGTTGATTTTTTTTCCCCCGACACTAAACTATACTCAGCAGGATATTTTAGTCTGAAACATTTGTTCATTTAAGTATGAATAAAATACCAAAAGACACACACAAAATAACTGTGAACTCAAAATGTCAAAGGCAACCAGCCAACGTCTCTTAGTGAGTATTAGAGCTGTTGTGACTTAACACTCAATGAACAAGTGACAAAGTCTTTTGGTCCTTCTGGTCTTTTGGTTGACTTTGTAAACAGATGGCACCTTTTACAAGCGCCAGCCGGCAGGACGACCATCAAGGACATTTTACCAATTCAATTATTTGGCCCTGCCCTGAAAAATAATGCAGAGCCAAAATGGAACATTGGATCATTTGACAAGGCTGAATAGCATGCTAAAGAATAGCATGTAGGGAGCATATTGTATAATACCCTATATACAGTATATATAGCTAGCTAGGTAGCTAGCTAGCTAACGATAGATAGATAGATGGATAGATGGATAGATGGATAGATGGATAGATGGATAGATAGATAGATAGATAGATAGATAGATAGATAGATAGATAGATAGATAGACAGATAGATAGATAGATAGATAGATAGATAGATAGATAGATAGATACACCCCACTGAGCATGGTTCTTGAAGTCAATAGTGCAGTACGTGTAGTGCCAATGTCTCATCTGTGACTCAGTCATCCTCCCGCCTCCCTAGAGGAGGTGACCTCTTTAAAATCCTAAAGGAGCCATCTGTACCACGTTGTGAGCCTTACATCCAAGAAAGCCCCCACAAAGAGCTCTAGAAATATCCAAACTGGGAGACAGGAATGGTTTTTTAGCAGCGAAATACTTGTTGCAGTTAGTGAAAGGACATTAATGAATGCCTAATGATCCAGTAAGAGAACGTTTATGTGTGCAATTAGCCTAAAAAGGCAGACTCCAAATGCGGCGAACAGCAGCTCTCTACTCCAAATTAGATGGAGTGCACCACTAGCCGCTGCCACTCCTGCCAGCGCCCCAAATGAGAGCTCATCAAACACATCATTCCTGATCTAACAGCCGCTGTGTATTTGCTAACAACGTGTTGAGCATTTCGCACCTCTGCTTCCTGTTTGCGGCGCTGTCGTGTGATCATTGTCAACTTGTAAAATCAAATGGACAAAGAGATGCGACTAACAAACAAAGCGCTCTTTCAAATGTAATGCAACCCTTTTCCCGCTCACTCTCATCCTCTCTGTTCTGAAGAGAAGAAAAACAAAGTTTTCTCTTGACGCGAGCAGGGAAGCGCATGTCACATCAATCTCTTTCATAATGCATAAAGACGTCTGCTGTAATGGCTTTTCGTTATCCTGAAAGCAATAGTCCTGAAATAGATGAGGGAAGAGAGACGGCGTAAACTCAGCAGAGCTTCACAGCAAGGGGGGGGGGGGGGGGTCTTTAATAGTCACCTGCTTTCTTAGAGCACTGAGCTTGGCGCAGATTGCATGCGATGAGCGGGAAGGAAAGGAAGGCATGAAATTCCTGAAGGAAAAAATAAAAAATAAATAAAAACACGGGTTTATTTGACAGCACGGCTGACAATGCGCGGCCCTCTGCCCCATTGCCTGCTTTGCGACGCAGGCCGGGCACAAAGGCTTTGCTGACTCCTCTGTTCCTTCCTTCCCTCGCTCGCCGCCTCCGTACGCTTTAGTTTACTCCTCCACTGCGTTGAAGACGCAGCCATTTGTGTTGCTGCAAAGACGCCGGGACAACCAGCTGAGAGATGGAAAACAGTCGGCCCGAATTGTCATCCTTACTCCCGGCCTTTGCTGAACTGAAGCAGCGGGAGGGAAAATACTTTGAAACGTCAGCAGAATTAAACCAGGGCTAATATGGAATATAAAAATGGAAAGCTTCTATACATGCATGTGTCTGTGTGTGCGTGTGTGTGGGTATGGTGTGTGTGTGTGTGTGTGTGTGTGGTATGGTGTGGTACTCACTCATCTCATGCATATGTGCACAGCCCCCAGGTCAGGATCTATGGCTTGCGTACACTTTAAATGCATCACTCTCAACCAACTATTGTGCTGATTTCGCAAAAAAATAAATAAAAAAATAAAAAAATAAGCCTATCTTCTCCTCTTCCACCCTCTAATAGGTGTCTGGATATGTGTGACCTGAGGCTCTACTCGGTTGCCAGCCTTGCGTAAATGGTCCACAGATCATCACACAGCCTGCAGCAGGAATTTCTTTTAGCCAGGGTGTAGAGATGATAACAGTGGTTTTATATTTCATGCCCCAGTAACCCCAAACAACCCAACCACCGCCCCCCCCCCGCCCCCCTGCCCCCGACAGCAATGATGTACAATAGTACAACTGACAGACCAAACTTTACACATTAACACAGATAATAATGATGGCCACTTTTCAGTCACATTGTCAATTATACTGAAAAATCATTTAAACAGTGTTTTGCGCCCATATTTTATTATATAGTACATAGAAGGCCATGAAAAATAAATACATGTAAAATGTAAATCTACAAAGTACATAGACCAGGTCTCAGATCTTAAATCAATTGTTGTGTTTATATTCCCCTTTAGTGTAATTTAAAAATATTTGCACTGTCTCATACTGATTGGTGAGTGATGTCAGGTTGAAGTATCATCAATGGTCCTTACACTAATGCAAACTACAAATGACAGCGTCTCCCAGGCTTACATTGTTGAATAAAGACTAGAATAAAGAACTATCATGTTGATAGTTCCCATTTGTTATTAGAACAAAAGTGGAGCCCAGAGTTCAAACTAAACACGGTGAAGCAGAATTTTACTGCTATGCTGCAAACAAATATGCTGCCCACAGAAATTAAGTCAGACTTAGGTGCGGATGATACGATTAAGCTCCTTTAAAGCATTTTAAAATCGTTTAAAATCTTTTTTTTGCCTGCAATGTATGTTCCTTTAGTAATTTTAGGAAGCCATTTTATTTTTAATATCGTATATGTTTCTTTTTAAATGTTGCACTTTTGATCAGGTGAAGTATATTTCGTTACCTTGTATATGAAATGTGCCATATGATTAAAGCCGCCTTGACTTGCCTCGACCAATGCAGCCGTCATCTCCAAAACGGACATCATACTGCACCTTGAAACTGCATTGCAGTAAAATGCAGAGCAAGCTCATTGTTTGCTAAGCAACTGCGTGTTGCCTCTGGACAAGCACATGCATGTTGACAGCGCTGAAGGCAATTCACAGAGCCGGCTGCGTTGGGAACTGTCCGCGGTACTGAAGTTCACCAGCATCGCTGCACCGAGGCAAGACCCTTTCAAATTACACAGCAGCTGAAGCAAAAGAAATGACAACAACTGTATTAGTGCTACTGCCAGGTTGGCAAGGCGTTTTGCAATGCACACGGCCGGCGTTCATATCAAAAGTCGTTCGAGGGCATTTAGTTAAATGCCCAGCCCAAATATGGCTTTTTGTGTGTGTGATTTGTTTTCACACAATAAATCAAAAGGTCAAAGGTTGCGTGTATATGCAGATGGTCATCAAAGCTAATTGAAAGGACTCTAAAAAGAAGCTGACAGGCACATCATCGTTATGTATCATATTAAATGCAAGAAAAAGGCCCAGTAAGTGTTATTTAATGAAATAGTCCTTTGTGTGACCTTGATTTGTTTGTAAAAGTAGCTTTCTCATCTGCATGTCTTTGTTTTGGGGCCCACTTGAAACTGATAAAAAGGCACCATTGAGTCTCTACTCGCTTTTGCTGTCACAGTTTTGTCCTTCTTTTACGCTACCGTGTTTATGTGCCACACAAGAGTCCTTGAAGAGGGAAGAAAGAGACTGAAGAGTGGGGATGATGAATCTCTGCAGCAGCCCCAATATTATAAACTGGGATAAAAATAGTGTACGCAAGATGGAGGTTAGGGTCCAATCTCATTGATATGTGTCCATATCCCATTGAAGGTGCACTGAAGTGTTTACAGCATGGAACAACTGCTTTGAGGCATTCCCACTTTCTGTTAATGAGCCTGACTGCCGAGTGCAGCTCTTTAGCAGCATGCAATTAATCTGACGTTTTCTTCAAGAGACCAACGTTGAATGTAAAGTACTTTACTGTATCTACCATCCCAGCGAGTGCTGCTTGATGGAGGGGGCAGGACAATGGCGTCAGGGTTGTTTGATTGTTGCACTTCATTACAAGGGCAACAACAAGAAGCGTGGGTGGAAGGCAACGTTACGGATTTTGACATATAGCAGAGCGGCACAATGGGCAGGAGATTTTCCCTGCGTGTTCTCAGTACTCCAATCTGAAAAATGCGGTCATCGGCAAATTAAAAAAAAAAAAAAACAGACACCATACGATAGCATTTGCTTCGACGACAAAACGAAGATAAGACAAAAGTTCAATTAAGGTGCAAAACAAATGAACAACTGGATGAATCAAATGTTCCTTCAACTAAACCGAAACAAAAGTGAGGTAATTGCTTTTGGCAATAAAGAGGATTGCTGTTATTATATCCTTCAGAGTCACTGTCTTGAAAGCCCGAGTCCAAAACCTTGAGGTGCTCACCGAATGGCTTAGGTCCCCAATCCATTAAACAAATGCTCATGTAATATAAACCATAATATAAAGCTTAAAACCTAACAAGACGCGACCCTGCAGTTATGTTACATGAATTGCTGTTAAAGTTTGACAACTTCCGACTGTCTGTGAAGCCATGAAGGTATACGTGAATGCGATTGGATGAAAGGGTTGAGGGGGTGGGGTCAGTGCGGGGAAAGTTCACACGGCGACTTGACAACGCTACATCGATGGCATCATCGATTAATCGACATCGACACGACTATCACCACCTGAGCATCGACTTTACAAGAAGAGCTTTATTTTTATACAGAAAATATGAAACCTTTCAAAGATCTTCTGTTGTTTTTTTTTTTCATTTATGTTAACGCTATTATTATCTAACGTAGGCCAACGATGATGCTGACATGAAAATAAAATGCAGATGCAAAGCTATGAGGCGTATTTTAGGATGCAGTGAAATGAAACTGCTCATTATGATTCTGGATTAAGTATAATTTGCAGTAAATCAGATAAGCATTCATAAACCTGGCAAGGTCCCACTCGAGTGGCCAGCTGGTGAAGACCAGATGTTGCCCAGTTCGAGAGGTCTTTTTTTCGCCGGCGGGCTGTTAAATGAGGACATTTCAAAAGCCCGTACAATCACCACGAGCAGATGACGTCACACTGCAGCAGATAAACGCGCAACGCTTCTCTCGCCTTTTTATCAAACCGCTGTCTTGAGGAGAGTGCCTGTCTAAGTTTCCTCTTTTTGCCTCACTTATGATCATCAAACAGTCAATTGTCGCGGTGAGAAGTGGGCTGTATGAAACAGCACCGAGGGGGGAAAAAAAACAAAAAACCAAGCTCATTATTTGCGAATCATAGTTGGCGCGTCAGTTCCTTTCAGATCAGCCGCAGACTGCTGTCACGGAGAGACGTCGGCAACATTAACGTTCGCTTGATACGCTTTGCGTTTTGAACTATATATTTGGAAATTGAATGTGAAGTTCATACATGAATACATTTAATGGTTTTGTTTTGTCATGCATTCAAAATGCAATTTTACAGTGACAGTTTTTGGTGGCGATTAAGCCTTCAAGCAATATTTTTTTGGGAAGTCATTTCATGGAGTGTGACAAAGTGCACTTGATTACAGTGGGGACTGATTCCTATTTAACAATGCTTTTCATTTCAATGCATGATCGTATACAGCAGGTATTTGCTGGCAAAGAGCAGGACTATAAAAAAAATCGGGACACGAGTATTGGGTCATTAAAGCAAATGGAAGTGAAAACAGAGGAAAATGTGTATTCGATAACCTCCTTTGTCACTTCAATGGGATCAAAGTTAGAAGCCAGTCATGGGAATTATTAATGCGCGTATGTGTGAATTTACATAAATTGGAAGAAGTGGACATTTACTAATTGCAGTCATTAACAGAAAACATTTTACAACATAATTTATGACCAAAACAAGCAGATGTAGTACAGGGTATTCAGAAAGTCACCGGGCACTTGATTAATATCACGATATCTCGATATCTCGTTTCAATACAGTATGTACATATGTATTCTATATTGAAATGTGTGTTTATAAAAAAAAAAAATGCTAACAGGTGTAATATACCTATTACAGTAAATATATCGAATCTTTATCGGTATGTTCAGTCATTCAAAGTCATTTTTAATCATCATACTGTTTTGCATGCATGTCTTCTCGTGACAAAGATTTTAATCATGATATTATTATTCCGTGGGATCTGCACCGAATACCTCTTCATCTCACTAACACATTCTGGATCATCCCGAATGGGATTGAGGAGGTTAGGACTCCAGTTCTTGCGCGCTAAACTCGTGCTGCAGTCACGCTGCAAACAGAAAATGATTTCCCAAAACCATCTGGCAGCGCCAAATTTTTGAAAATGTCTTAAGACTTAATGTTGTTTGGGAACGAAGTGGTCTGGTCTAACAGCTGGTTGATGAATGCCTAAGTGTTTTGTCTCAATAATTTCGTCCCCGCATCCGTACAGAAACGGAGCTTTCCGCTCATCCCGCTCCTGCCCCCTTCCTCTTCCTCTTTGATGAAACTCGAGCTGCCATGTGAATGAGCGGTGACCGCGTTGCCGCAAAGGCCCGACAGGGAGGAGGCGGCCGAAATAGGAAGGCTAACGTGCCTCTCAGTAAACACAAGCTGTGCGGCATGTGGGAATCCATCCTAAGATGTGGTGTTTACACTGCGTCTGGCTGTGGAGTGCTAAAGATGGCTGGCCAACAAAGTCGCGCGACCGGGAAGAGCGATTGAAGGCCGAATCATGATGCACTTCTGAGAAGGATGATTGTGCTCAGGGGAGGTTACGCACTCCTTAATCATTTTGTCACTGTCGCGCCAGCGGCCTGATTATCAGCTTCTGCAATCTGCCACGGAAAGGTGTCGGCCAGCTCAATGAAACAAACGTCCCCGCCCACACAAATTTCAGATGATCTTTCAAACGAGTTCGAACGTGACTCAGTTTTGGAGCGTTAACGGGGGTAGGAAAGGGTTTGGAGAAAAGTGATTCTGCCGTTCTGCTGATGTTACCAAATATCTCTTTGAGAGTCAGTTGCATGAGTGAGAAGATGATTAGACGCCCACCTGAAAGGGAAATATGGAAAGTGAGGCGGGGGAAGCGATGGAAAAAGGAGTGCTCTTGTCCTAGAAATGCTCCGTGTCAGTTTAAAAATACTTGGAACATGCACTCGTGAACGCGTTGGCACATTTAGGAGCAGAATGTTCTAGATGTAACTTTAGGGGGGCTCAGCACCTAATCGCAATGTAAAACAGACAGCGTGTTGCAATTAATACATTAATAAAACACCATCCATCCATTTTATGAACTGCTTTGTTCAGAGTCACAAGGGGGCTGGAGCCTATCGCGGCTGACATCAGAAAAAAGGCAGACAACCCCCTGGACTTGTTTCTTGTCAGTGGCAAATTGACAAATAACAATTTTCACCATTGTTGAGCGGGAACCACTTCACGAGTAGCAATAAAACAGCAATCTTTAACTGAAACTCGAGGCAAAAATCACAAAATAGGCTTTTAAGAATTGTGCTTGCAATAATAATCTGTATTTTTCCACTTTACAAATCTGAATCCCCATGACAGTCACCCAAACTAGTCTGCATTTTTCACAAGCACAATTTACAGAACATGGTTGAATGAGTGATTATAAACACGAATGACCCCAAAAGGGGGGGGGATACATATAGTACAGTGAACCAAGCAGATAGTTAGGGTCACTGTGCCACATTGCGCAACTACGGGAAAACACTCCGCCACATAATTTTAGAAAGTAGTAACAAAAGGCATAATAAGTTTGACTGTAATATCACCAGTGAAATTTGAGGGACTCTGATATATATATATTAGGGACTCTATTTCAGATGCGCCTGCAAAATCTCAACAAATGAGAACTACCTCACCACTAAAAATGTGGCGCAGTCTGTAAATAGTTGGCCTACATGAGAGGAGCAAAGAGCTGTTAAGCACGTGGAGAAGTTACAAATACGCCACGTTGTATCTTAATATAATCCTGTTAGCTAAATGTAAATGACAAAAAGCTAAATGATAATCAGAGAGTGGTGAGGATTAGAAGGGATTGCAGATCGACCGCACCTGTGGGTGACTCACTTCACGGGATGCGACTGAATGCTACTCTGCGAGACATTCAGACGTTATAATGAAGCAATTTTGTGTCGTTTAAAGGCACAGATTCAAATGTATCCGACGATTGAGCGTGGTGGATTTACATATGAGAGGCTCATCCTGCGCACTCTATAATTAAGAACAGATGTGCAGCACAGCTCATCTGTCTTCTGACGCATGTCAGTTTCCGCAAAGGCAAGCAAGTTTTGCCGGAAAGAAGCTCTTACCTCTATCGGTGTCGTAAAGGTAGACAAACTTCTCCCACTTGTAATGGTCCAGTAGACTGAGAACGGCGCCTCGCAAGCCAGGCCTCATCTGGATGACAAACTGCGCGTCGGCGTCGATGGGGAAGCTGGGTGTAATGAAGGAGGTGTGCAGCGCCCCGCAGAAGGAGGTCAGCGTGTTCATGGACTTCCTGTCGTAGAAGCCGAAGATGGCGTAGACTCCTCGGGAGAACTGAGAGCAGACTGGTGACACAGACGGAGAGTGGCGTCACTGCAGGGACGCTCTGGGAGGCAAGAATTACCTTTACTCACTCAGTGGTGAACCCTCAGGGCCAGCAAGGCCGTGAACACGACCAGAAGCGCAGCCCGACATTTAAAACGGAAAGTATGACATTGAATTGTGGACATTCATAACTGAATTCTCGTCGTTTTGTCGCATTTCTTTTGGCTGTATATGGATGTTACGTTTTCTTGTTTTTTTTGTCCAGTCAGATTTCAGCCTCTCATGGGTTGCCATGCCAATCTAATACAACCATAGAATCAGTAGAGCTAGCCCGTGAAACTTAAACTATATTATAAATGCCACTTTTTCTTTAACCAATCAGATTTAGAATTTGTTCTCGCTGGTGCTTGATGACATCGGCATTTTACGTCCCCCGTTTGGTTTGGTTGGTGTCACGATCTGCACACACTCAAATCACTCAAATCATAAAATCACTCAAGTATGATGTATTTTATTGATGCTGTTGACATTTTTATCATCTTATTATATCGGAATTTTGTTTCTGAACCGCTGCACATGATGTACATGGCACATTTGTCCATGTATGTTTTATTTTGTTTTTGTATAGTATTAACGGTTTCTTCAATTGCAACGCGATAGCCGTGGTATTCAGAGGTGCATTAAGTCGGCTAAATCACCCCTGAATTTACTCAGGAGCAAAGGACTTTCAAAAGATAGATGTTTCACAAAGGTCTGTTCCATATTACAAATATATATGTTGTGACCCTGAACAGGATAAACGCTAGAAAATGGATGACTCATCAATAAGGAATTGAACCTTTTTCCACCGAATTGGTAGTCTCCTCCCCATGACGAGGTTCTGATGCCCCATGCCCCCCACTTGTCCTTGCGTTGGGTAATCAACTAAACTAATGGGGAAATCAGGCCCCCCCCCTGAAACATGAGCATGCAAGTGGGCAAGCGCTAGGCTGCGCTATACTGCAGTTTATGTGGAGTCCGATCCTCTGCTATAAATACTGAGCCGCGCACACATGGAATAAAAAGTTGTTAGCTAGGCAGTAGCTATAGGACTTGTCTTAGTCTAGGCAGGCACATGCTCTGATATTTCTGACCATCTGTCAAGTGTTAATGGCAATATGTCTTAGTTTAAAGCATTTTTTGATGATATCAATTGTGACAGGTTTTGCTAGTACACCGGCTTCTAATCAGGAAATAAATCAGTACTTACCATGGGACCCCATATTAGTTTCTTTAGTGGTTTATAATAATTGGTAGAGCAGACTGGATCACTCGTATCTCCAGAATTGTATGCACGCTGATTTGGTTTGTAATTTGTTTTTTTTAGGTAGTTATCTTAATTAGTGTAGAGGAAACAAGGTAAGAAATCAAATGATCACATGCGTAAATTGAGCACGTCATATTGTGATGAATTAATTTGCCCAAAAAATTGCTAATTATATCATATTTTTTTTTTTTTGGGGGGGGTTTACATTGAAGGAAACAAATCAAATCAAGTCCAACATTTGTTTCACTTAATTGTTGTTATTGTTGCTCTTTTAAAGATAGCTCATGTTCTTTATGATACAAATTAGATGAGAATGAGTCAACAGCACCTCTGCTGGTCGCAGCAGTCATGACCTCCAGGGGGTGGGGGTTTACCGCAGCCCTGTCCGCGGCCCGGTGGTTGTCGACCCCTGCTCTACAGTACAGTATGTCCTTGAACGGTTGCAGGGGATGACTGCAAATATCCCTATTGTGGGATGTATCTTATCTAGTAGGTGTTGAATTCAGGCCATGTCAGTTCAATATAAAACAGACGATTCTTCAATTGAAGCACCAGCACTTGTTATTCAGGTCATGTTGCAAGTGGAAAATTAAATATATCTATAGAGCAGCTCTCAGGTCATAAATCATCCAATTCGACATGGTGCTAAAGTTTTTGTATAGGCGGTGCCAGTCCCCCTGTGGGAACAATGCAACTATGAAGTATAGTCTACAAAGGAGACACGTGCCATTTGTTTTATCACCTAAAGGAGGTAGAGCTTTTTTTTCCTCCCTTTTTTGTACCGCTGCCCAGAATACTAACACAGGTTTTATCGACATGATTAATTTCCGCAAGAGGTGCCCTCATTATGGGAGTTAGTGTGGCGTGATGTTTTTGGGGTTTGTCAGGTTCACACCCAGGTTGTGACACTCTTCTTAGGGCTGCTATATATTCTCTTTTAAATGCGTCAGAGCACTTCGACAGTATATGTGATGATCGATATTTTGGTCTTGTGATGCTCATAGCATGAAGCAGGCAATACTTTTAGAAAGTACCATTATTCCATACTATTATTTAGAATCTCTTCCACTCACTGGCCACAGAAATGGGTACACCCGCGTTATCGAACGCGATCTCCATTCATTTTATATGCCGCTTACTTTGTTGTTTGTCATGGGAAGCTGAAGCCTATCCCAAATAATATCCAATGATGCTCAATTTTCAAGAATACATTGGCGTGTATTCGTTTCCTCATCCATAACTTACATGGCATGCAGTCTTCTACAATTTTATGAAGATTTCCACTCGATCCACTTGATCTTTGCTCTTGCTCACCATGCATACCACCGCCTGCAGTTTTATCAGCCTCTTCGTTCACAAAGGCCGCACTACTTTTGGTCATGTTTTTACATTTTTGGGCCCACGGGCCTGGAAGGCTGCAAAAAACTCCAACTCACCTCTTTCATCAAAATATTGTTTAAAAAGTTAGTGAGCGATACTGTACATGATCGCAGCACCTGTTTTTATCCCGTTTTACCATTCACTCATCATGTGCTATGATGTAATGTATTATGTAACCACAGCACACGGTACGGTTTGTAAAATCTGTTTTCAATGGCCTTACCTGGGTAAACAAAGCTTACATAAATGATCTTTGTTCTTGAATTAGACGTCTTTTGAATATGCAGGTGTACCCCAAGAAGTGTCTTTTGTTGTTTTCGGTTGTGCTACTACATAAAATGTAGGAGGAAGACGTAGAAGCTCTGTGGCCGTCTCCCATCTTCCAGAGACTCTTTGGCATTGCAGCCTTGCAGGTCTATCATGTCGGCAGTCGGGGGAATTGTAAAACTCTCTATATTATGTTGCTATGAACCTAATGTGCATGTGCACCTCTGAGATGAGGCAACGTTTCTCTGAGCAAGAATTAGAGAAGAAATAGATAAGAGGAGGAATCCAAAGTGTTAGAAGAGGTTTCACACTGAGATGGTAGGTGAGGTGAGAGGACTGAAGTGTGATGCCATGCCATCTTGCACAAAAAGTGACAAACACAGCTCCACTTTTTGTGAATATGTACATTTACAACATTGTATTCCCTAGTAACACAACGCTTAGATAATAGCCGATGGTTATGTAAGGGTTAGTTACAGCCAAAGAAAAAGGAACATTTTGAGAATGTGCCTTCTTGGGTATTATAGCGGAAATCGAAAAACATATTTTTTTCAAGAACGTGCTCTATGCAGGCCCACTAGTTGAAACACAGCATTCTGATTAATATTGCGTTTGTGGAATATGAGTTAAGAAACAGAATCCATCCGTTTTTAGCCATCTCAGGGGGCGGCCATTTTGTCACTTCCGTCGACTGATAATGACATCATACACCCTCAGGGTTCAGATAACGACCAATCATAGCTCAGCTTCAGAAAACAGGTGTAGTCTTTTTCGCACATACAGTCAAACAGAATAAGGAACATACTCTCAATCTGGTGATTGGCCAAGTTGCCTGATGTCACGGTCCGTGATGCAGCACAAAAGCGCCTCATTGGTTGGAAGGAAATGGAATGGATGTTAGCACTCAGGAAGTGGAATTTAGGGCTGAAACGCTTACTCGAATAAGTCGAATAAATCGACTTGAAAAAAGATTGAAGCAAAATCTCTCGTCGAAGCTTGGATCATTTCTTTCCACATACGTTTCTAACTGCAGACGCACGTGACTCCTTGTCGAAGTATGTTGGTGCAATTGCAGCAAACCAGGAGGAAAGACACACAGAATGTCCAATGTTTGGAATCATTTCACATGTGAAAAAAAAAAAGATAAAAGTGCGCTGTGTACTAAAAAGCAGGAATGGCGTACATCATATATACGATAACCCAACACAGTGGTATAGAAAACAAGGTTTGTAATGTACTAATAAATGTGAGTTGTTTTTTTTTTTCAAAGCAGAAAGTAGACGCTAGAGTAGTGCTCAAAGCCGAAAGGAGAAGCAGCAGGGTTTGAGGTTGTTGGCCCAAAGGAGAAGAGAAGGAAACAGACGGTACTTGTCCTACCTTGTCAGGGTCGGTTAGAGAGGACACAGCTGCTGCTCCAAAATGACCGTCTTATAAATGACGGGGTCAAAGACGACCAGTTCTATTATTACACAACCAGAAGGTCTCACGTGAGGCTGCCATAAATAATGAAGTGATGGACGTTGTCCTGATTTTTTTTCTTTTTTACGCTGACCCAGCACAGGCTCGTTTATTGGAGCATCTGTTTGGATGCCCATGGAACTACCAAACTAAATCTTCCTGATCACTCAAGACACCTTCCACCGAAGAGCTGGATAAAGTGGGCGGGGAGAAGGCAGTCTGGGCTCAGCGGAAAAATGATGTTGTTGTTTTTTTTTTAATGCCACTCTTAGATTAGATTGCGATAATTGCGCAGGTTCTCCTAATGGCGTGGTCAGTAAGTGTATGATGCCTGTTTTATTCCACTTAGGTGATTTATTTTCAAATTCGCATGAGGGTGCACACCGCGGTGCAATTTTTCTCAATTGACGAAAGGCGGGGATAACCGAAAGCAGTGAAAGTAGGTGTTTCCCCTCAGGCGGTAGACATGAATGTCGTTCTGTTATCTCCCTCTATAGATAATAGCCTTACAAAACATTTACTTGCAGTGTATTTACCCAAAGCTCAGCTGGCTTCATAATGTATCACTGTTGGATTATCTGAGAAAAACAACGAGATGGAATTTAGCAGATGAAGCAGCGTGGCCGAAGGGAATCTACGTCAACGCCACAGAGACAAGGCCTGGGGCTATTAGAGGCTTGCAGGGGAGAAGAGTACACTTTATTATTTCACTGCAGCAAAGTGAAAAGCCTGCTAACACTCCACCTACGCCGACGTTCCATGCACGGCAAAACAATTACCCAAGGACCACTACAACAGGAGGCAGAGGAAGGAGGCTGGAAAGTGCTGCTAGGCTCTACAGAAGAAACTTGAAAAAGGAAACATGTAAATGATTGTTCAAATTAATATTCTCCAAGAATTTGCATGGAAAACAGCTTAGTGTGTATGAAATTAACGCTCATTTATTAAATTAGGAGCACTCTGACAGGACGTGCTTTTGCCAGAATAATGTATCACTTGCAAAACTGATGCAAAATCACAGAGTTCAAGATTGTAATATCGCTTTATTGGCTAAATAGAGGACCCAAAGGAACAAAATGTGATTTGTACAATACAAAAATAACAACTTAAGACGGCTTTGATGGTCTCCAAACTCCTTTTTGAGCAGACTATTTTGAAAAATGGGTGAGCAAATACGTCTTAACTCATAAAATGAATAAGGATTATTTTTCTTATTTTAAGACAATTTATAGAATCAACCAAAACATTTCCTTTACAATAATATGTTCCATGCGCCTTCACTACTCCAAACAGGGCATACTAATTAAAGGGACGGTGGGGCCGGGACGGCCATGTTTTCACTGACAAGTTCTATTTTTTTAATATTATTATTATATTATTATATTTTATGATCAGGAAAATGAAAAGAGTTGCCATTTTCTATTTTATCAATACATTTGGGAGAAATTAGGAAATAAGTGACCCCATGAATAACGCCTCTTGTTAATGATGAGAATGGACGCGCCCCTACCGTTCTATCCATGTTCGGTCGGAGTCTCGGGAGGAACCGATTCCAAACTCTCAATTGGAAATCATTGTACTTTCATTGCTTATAACATCCAGAAACGGTGATGAATTGGCATCAAAATGTATGTGGACATCCCTACTAATGACCACTTCAACATATCAAAACGATTAACCTCTCTGTGGTTGATTTATATGAAAATGGGGAAATATGGAAGTGAGCAGAACTACATAGATTTATGATGGGACGAGCGCACACGCGTCTTTGCTTTTAAAAAAAAAAACAATGGATGAGGAATGGCCCCAGTTTTTCGACCTACAACACGCCGTCCAATTTGGAACGAAACAGCCGAAATGGCGCATTCCAATGCGGCCACACTTGGCTGTGGAGTCAAGACACCCCCGGTGTCCGATGAGGTCATACCTCACTCTGACGCCGCTTCACTCTCGCGGCTGCAAGCGGTGTTGGACAACGCACGCGACTGCTTGGGAGGCAACCCCGCCACATGAAGACGCAGGCTCATGATCACCTCCTCATTTTAGTACTGATGTCATTTTTACATACAAACCTATTATATAATAGGTTAAGTTCACCCAAGTGTCCCTATAATATTGTGTTTGTGGAATATGGATTAAGCAGCAAAATCAAATGATCTTTTTACATTTCAGGGGGCGGCCATTTCGTCACTTTCTGTCGACTGAAAATGACATCACAGTTGCTTAAGTAACGACCAATCACGGCTCACCTCTTTTCTAAAGCTGGGCCATGAATGGTTGTTACCTAAACCCTGAGCAACTGTGATGTCATTTTCAGTCGACAACAAGTGGCAAAATGGCCGCCTCCTGAGCTGGACAAAACGGGTGAATTTGACTGCTTAACTTTTCTTTTTGGGTTGGCTTCCGCTTTTAAAAAACACTCTTTTTAACCTTCCACTCATTAAAGATGCATGGAAAATGTATGTAAATGTTTTCAAATGGAATCAATGAGTCACTAATCTGGTGGCATCTTTGCATTCCCCGTGTCCTTGAATAATCTCAGGTAGCATTGAGTCTCAAAAGCAGCCCTTTCTGAGGCGGCCGTGGTGTTTGCAACAATGTTGCCGCAGCGTCACTGTAGTGCCACTTGTCACAAGTCATCACTGTTGCTCTGCTGCAGCGCTGACATGCCAGCACATTCTCATGCACGGCGTGAGAGATGAACACATCCAGCGGCTCGGCCCCAAACCCATTTGGCCAGAGCAAAATGCATTTTTACAGCATTATGTCTGGGCCACAGGTTGCGAGTGTGCTGAAAAAGTGTTTAGTAAATTTACAACTTAACTGAAGTAGATAAATAAACTCATTTTAATGGATGGTTCATTTATTTTGGCATAAGCATAACCTATAAAACCAAAACGTTTACTGTATGTATAATAAATCTGATAGTGTTTATTATAATACAGATTATTGCTTGTGTTTGTTTGAAAAAAATGCATGGGAAAAGAACCTTGAAGGCCAAATTAATGTGTTAAAGCACCTGTGATACGACGTGATATGTAAAAGTTAAAAGTGGAATGATTCCAATCAAATTGTTGGGTCAGCGCTAACTGTTGTATAAAACATTATAAACATTGTTTCAGTACTTTTCATAAACCAACACATCTCCCCGGAAAATCTGAATAAGAACGCGTTGTTATTGAATGCATCTTAGAATCCGTTTCAGCATCCGAAAATTATTGTCTCACGTGCACTTGTTTTAATTACAGTCCTTGTTGTTAAGACAGGCCAGAGATTTGGATTCGTCCCTCTTGGACGTCTTTTTTTATGTTGGTGGTGCTAATTGTCCTATCAATATTTGTACTCTAGGATCAGTCCACTCATGTATCAATCGACAGGTTTCTGTTATATATTGTCCTCACATCCATTTGTCATGCGTGTGTTAATCTTTTTTTTTTTTTTTTTTTTTAGGATGCCACACAACATCCCAATGACAATGTCGGGTGTGTGACCATGGTCGGAATTGATTTTTCCACTAGGGAACAAACTGGAACCAGGCACACATAAAAACGCGAGCGCACGGAATGCAGCCCTCCATCTATTGATCAAAAATGCCAATAACACACATTCGCCATGAGGGATTTGTGTACAGTCATTATCAAGCGACCCGGCGAGAGGACAGCGTCGGGCTTTATTCCATTGGAAACGCAAGCAGGCCGTCACCCCTCTCATTGACACTTGCTGATCCTCGTCATTTCGCGGCAATACAAAAGAGCACGTTTTGAAGATGACGCGCACGATCAGAAGAAATAAGCCGATTTGACTTCTCAGTCATCTTGGCACATTAGTATGAAAACCAGCGACGTGAGCCGTGGCAAAGCTCAGGAATGACTAACCTATCACTCTGGGCAGAATAGAAACGTGTCAAAATTATCAGCACTTTCACTTGCTGCATAAACAGCCGGCAGGCTAGCAGGACATTATGCAACCCAGATGACTAAAATAAGAAATAGATTTACTTTGGTGCATTTGTCAAACGGTCTGACTGGTGTACGTGATTAACTTCTCAATGGTCTTTTATAGAATGGAAAATTGTCTACGTTTGGCTTACATTTCCGTCTTTCGCTACTATTAACCCTCCTGGTAAGGTTTGAATCAACGGACGGATGGAAAAACATTCCGACAATTAGATTTGCGCTAAATGCGCAGCCAAACAATGAAGTTGACCAAGCCTCTATTTTCTTGAATTCTCTCAGGTAATTGTATTGACATTAAATTAAATTTGAGCTTCATTAAAGGCTATGCCTCATATCAAGACGTAAAATCCTGTGATTTCTTGCAGCCAAAAATTGATGCTAATATTTAGATGAGTGACTGCCATTATTGTCAATAAGTCTTCACACATGAGGTGCAGAAAGAGACGTTTTTAGTTCAAAGAAAACGAGATTAAAGATTTGAATTTGACATTTGAAAATGTCTTTGTGTCGGAAATGTGTCAAAGGGCTACATACACCTAGAAGTGATTCCCTAACACTGTGGTGCAGCACATTCGTGTGCTCATGACAACTGTCCAATTTAAATTTGAACTGGTCCAAACATTATATAGTGACCTGCAGAACAATTAAACACTCGTCCATTAGATGGCAAATGGTCCACCATCTGTTGTCATTCATACCACAAAATAATAGCTTTGTGTTCAACTAAGGAGGCCCTGATTTCATACGGCACAAATTTGTGATGAACTTGAAACAAGATCATAATTTTTTTTTCAATATTTAGACTTTTTGTGACTTTTGGTTTGGCGGTGTGCCGACAGTGCCATGAATATGTTGATTGCCTTTGCGGGCGCTCACTGTTTCTCACACTTGCTTAATGTTCATATGTGAAATTACATTCAGAGAGGACTGACATTATAAGTTATCACGCCTGAACCAAAAATACTTGCAAAAAAGAATGCAAAAAAACAAATCATGTGAAATACTGTGTTCGGTTTGCGAACAGTGCTTTCCAAAATACATTACAATAACGATTTTAATTACAAGGATAGTCATCCGCATGTTTATTTGTAAGGACAAGACGATTAGTGTGATTTAACAGATTTATAGATTCATGTGTATAATAGCAACGACTGCCAAAGTGCCCTTGAGCTAAACACTGACCTTCCTACGGCTGCAATGGAGATAAATCAGCAGCTGGCAGTGCGAGGCTGTAGTGCGTCATTGTTTGCAAGTTTGCGCCAAGTATCGTACAGGCGACAACATCATGTCTCAAGTTTCTGATCTTGATCAATCTCTTTCATCGATGAATTGCAAAGCCACAGCGTACAAAGTCCAATGTACTTTAAGTCCTTCCTTGCCTCCATCAGCTCATCCATTTACGATACTGCTTGAACACATGATGTTAAAATGAGCAAATAATAGTTACGGTAACGACGTGGGAGAGACTGAATGTTTTGAACACTTCTTATTAGGTGGCATCAGATTGTGCAGGTCTACCTGACGCTGTGGCATCTTTTTGACATGTGCATATAATGTACTGGAGCTTTGGGACGTGCAGGCTGAGCTTTTTTGTGTGACAGCATTTTGTACTGTGTGAGTCGTTTAAAGCAAATACATCTTGTCACCAGGCAACCGAGTATCAGTAGATGCAAGAGAAGAAATTTCGTTTAGTATTTTAAGTAAGCTGAGCGGGGGATGCATGTCTGAGTTCATATGCATATTAGTGTCTAATTAGCACAAAGAAAAGTGGCTAAACACATAATTACATGCTGAGCCAAAACAATGTGACATCTCCCTATACCTGACATCACTCTATCTAGGGCTGCTTGATAATGAAAAAAAAATGTAATCATGATTATTTTGGTAATAATTGAAATCACGATTATTCAAACGATCATTTTTTTTTCTTTTTTTGTACAAAACAAGAAAATGTTTAAATGTAAACAACATAGACGAATGTATGTAAGTTACCTTTGGATCAAACAAAATCTACAAAATTAATTATGAAATAATAATAAAAAAAAGTGCACATATATAAAATCAAGTATGATAGAGTTGGATCGAATGAATATTAATCATCATTTTTTACAATTATGCCAATTTTGTAATCGTGGAGTGTAATCATCGTAATTGTAATTGAATTTCGATTAATTGCAATCCAGGTTTCACCAACATACATTGTAACCACAGCTGTTTACATACACTGAAAGGTGTTCTTTGCCATTTTGGTTGCTCTGTGAGTGGTTTTGCAATTAATACTTTTAGAAATTGTGCAACAAGAATCACTGTTAAGAGTTTTAACGCTCCGAAAAAAAATGTACCTGAAACGAATGACTTGAATGCAATAACCTCCATCCTAAAGCCTGAAGCCTGCTTCACAATCAGGGTGTGCGACTACTCACAGGCATGCGTGACGGAGAAGCTGTTGGAGGACTCCAGATTGTCAACATTATAGTTGAGGTGGAAAGGTTTCTCCGTCGCGTTCTGGTTAGTGTTGTACAGCTGCACTGCAAACCTGAAGGCGCTGTGCTCCTGGACTGTGGAGCGCATGAAGAGTCCACCTACAAGTAAGGAACAAGTCACATGGGGCAGTTCCAACATACTTTACATGACAAATCCAAGCGGCCATTTTGTCTTCTGTCGACTGAAAATGACATCACAACTGCTCACAACGACCAATCACGGCAGAAGACAAAATGGCCGCCCCCGGAGATGGCTAATAAACGAGTGCATTTTGCTGCTTAATTTATATTCCACTCTTTCGCTTTAAGTGCCTTGCAATTGAATGTGATTGTATAAGACTTCTAGTCACATATAGCTTTATTTGCTCCATGCTAATAGTGCAATATTTCATTTAGCATTTTTGTTATTCCATAGTTTTATTTGCTTATATTGAAACCCAGCCCACCATTTTTATGTCAATGCTTGACTTTCCCCTCTTTGGGATTACAAAAGCATGATTTTATCTTCTGATTTGGATGAGGGGGCTTGGCTTGACACCTGAAGGCTGCAGGTTTGAAATCGTTTGGGAAAACAACACCGACAGCCCACAATATGCAAATGTAATGGCATGCTGCAGAGTTGCCCTTGAGCAAGGCGCCAACTCCTAACTGAAACTCTCTCAATGTAATCCTCCAGTGGACGTGTGCTTTGGATCTTGTGTACAGTATACAATGCATTGCATGGAATTGCTGCTATTGTGCCAAGAAAGTGTCATATTGTTCTACTTTTTATCCTTTAAAAATGAGTCAAAAGAGCAAAAATGTTGGGGTAGCTAATGGCGGCAAGATATTTGTATTCTTACAAAACATATTCAAAGTGATCTTATGTACAGTAGTAAAACTTGAAGAATGGCCAGGGATGGGCAAATGGCAGCCCAATCAATCAATAAAAAAACTTTTTTTTACAAACCCTCCAAAAATCCTTGAATAAACACAAAAAAAACAAGTCAATGTTTTCCATGAAAAACAGGGCGGGTAATAAATCCTAGAGAAAAAATCCAAAATATCAAAAAATATTGGGAAAAAAGGAAAACAATTGTTATATGCAAATCCGTGGGTGGCAAACTGCAAACATGCAGAGGTCAACTATTATTTTAATTTGTAATATCACCATTCATGACTAGATGGCAGAGAGTCTAAGTTGCACTTACACTGCGTCTGACACTGTGTTTTTTTTATTACGTGAGTATAGCCCTATTATTTTTTTAAGATTTGGAATGATAGGCAGGACAAACATAGCACCTCAATATGATTACATTTTGAGTGAGTTGATTTTTGTCGGGGTAAAAAATGACAAATTAAGTTCTCGTGCATAATATTGTTTTTTTGTTCAGCAGTTTTGTGGAGAAAACAAATTACAGGATTATTTGGTTGTTTGCTTCAAACCCTTTGTTGTTGACTTAGGAATGTGGATCTTTTACACATACACTGAAAAATATATAATCCAAAATGAAATATATCAAGAGCACATATTTTGCACGTATGCACATATTTGGTCCATTTTTACAATAGCATGTTTGTCATACATCTGGTTAGGAAGTGCGTGGTTCTATGTGACCCCCCCTCCCCCAGTAGCACTGATGAAAAATTGTGGCCCACTCCAGCATTGAAGTCGCCCATTCCTGTCATTTCAGCATTGTATAATATGCGAGCTAGCGCAGTGGCCAAGTAGTTAGCATGTGACCCTCACAGCTGGGTTCAAATCTGGCTACAGGCCTTCCAGTCTACATTGACATTGGTCTTATCCTGTGCAATGACAATAAAGAATCTAATGGTTAAGTAGTGGTTGCTCTGATGCCCCACAGTTCGGAGGTTGGAGGTTCAAATCCTGACTGTGGCCTTCCTGTGTGATGTGAAATGTGCGTGTTCTCCAGAGCACTGTGCTCTGGCTTTTTTCCTCACTCCAAAAATACGCATGCTAGGCAAAACGTAATTGTTCATAGATGTGACTCGTTTGACTATTATGTGCGTATGCAGCGACCAGTCCAGGGTGTACCTCACCTCTCGCCCTAAATCGTCTGGGATATGCTCCAGCTCACCCGAATCCCACAATGACGACCAGCATGACTGAAATTGATTTGTGATATTCACTACTACTACCCATGCTTGAAATCCCGGTTCACATTTTTCTTTGCGGTTTTTGTTGTGTGACAGCATCTCCCAACATTCACGTGCCGTTTCTGGGTTGAATTTTACTAACCAAACATGATCGTATACTTCTGCGATTGCCCGAAGACAGCTGGGATATAGGCTCCAGCACTCTCCGCGACCCTTGTGAGGATAAGCGGTATAGATAATGGATGGATGGATCGTATACTGTACTTCCAAATGAACTTGCGGATTGCGCATACTTAATCAATACATTTTGATGCAGAGTGTCCCATTTCGGCTGTGGGCATGCAGAGACGGCGTCGGCATGAACTTACCGATGTTGATTTGGTTCGGAAAGCCAGCCATCGAGTCTCCGCACAAACACAACAAAAGTGTCGCCACTATGCCCGGCCACATTTTTCGATCCGTGAAGTGAGACGAACTCCTGGTGATGGAGGAGCACAGCTAGCGCACCATGTACGCGAGCTAGCTCGGGGAAAAATCCACAAGATGTGCGTGATGGGGCTGCTGTGCGCACACACCCACGAACAATGTGCGCCCGCGCCAATGCGTCCTACGAACCTCGTAAACCTAAAGACGGCGTATTATATACAAAAAAAAGGGCGTAAGTGTTGATGGAGGAGGAGAAGGAAAAGGGCACGGTGAGCTCCTTTTTTATGGACGAGGAGCGCACAAATTGCCCACTGAGGCACAGGGAGAGAGAGAGAGAGAGGGGGGGGGTGGGGGGCGGGGGTCAAACTTGTGTCTGTTGACGTTGAATTTCAAGCTCAGCCACATAGTCGCTGCAGCGTGTTTGTGTGTGCGCGCGCGCGTGCGTGTGCGTGTGTCTGTGTGGGGGGGGGGGCGTGCGTGTGTGGGTGTGTGTGTGTGTGCTTCAGCTGACTGCCTTCCAATTCAGCGCTAATCAACTTTTATTGTGCTAATTCAGATTTTTACATTAGAAAAATCATCGCGCATCAGCTAACAAAAACTACATTGAGGCCATAACTGGCTAAACGTAAATAATTTGATTATTGCTGTGTCTTTCTTCAACTCTAAATCTGCTACAACACAAAATGTACTACTAAAAAATGTGTATCGGCCCATCTTATCGGCCCATCTTAGACAGCGTTTTTTTGTTTTGTTTTGTTTTTTGTCATTGTTTTATTGTAACGAAACACCACATTTGATTAACAGAATTGAGATTTTAGCATAGAATTAGCAGATACGGAGCATGTGAACACTAAGCACGTGCAATGATTCAACAAAAATGTATTTTCAAAACAAACAATTGAATTAACGTTCAAAAACGAATTTAGGTAACACAGGTCCGGTCCTCAAGAGCTTCTATCCAGCCTGTTTTCCATCTCTCCCTGCCTGCAACACACCTGATTCAAATGATCCGCTCATCAGCAAGCTTTGCACAAGCCTGATAACAATTGTGAGTCATCAAGTACTATTAAAATCCACAAATTTCCAGCTGCAACTGGACTACACTGTCCCAAACACTATCGTGTCAAAGCTAAAAGATAAGCAGACTGCCATGGGTTTTGTTGGATGCAGAGATTAGCAATAGCTTCTGATAAATAGCACATACTTGATGTGTGGGCTACAGTGAACTCCCACAATTCACCATTCAATATTTCCTCTATTCACCTTTTTCCTGTGGCATCTAACCTTGAGTATTTGATGTAGAACTCATCTGCTATTCGCACTATTTCTGTAATGCTATAAGTTGCCACAAGACTCTTCCAAAGAATTGCCTTTTTTTTTAACACTGGGCCCCAAATCCTCTGTGGTGCCTCTTCACTGCCCTTTCGATTGAAAGAGAGCATTGTACTGTACAGTGCTGCCTGGAAATGTATTTATGCACGAAAGAAAAAAGTGAGAAAGAGATAGAGAGATTAAAAATAGATCTTTGAGAAAGGTGGGTTTTCTACCATTCCTAAATAATGCATTTTCATTATAAAATGTAAATTAGAGCAGCTCCATTCATCTGTGCTGTGATTTAATTTACACATGTGATTAATGGTTAAGGATAAACACTCTTGTGAAAGGATTCAGAGCGTTTTATTCACTTATTGCTTATACCCACCGTGCTGGATATTCCATTCGATTAGGAGCATAATACAATATCAATTGCACCCAGAGTGGGATTTGAGGCATTGCGTGTGGCGAGTATAAAAAAAAAGGTAAAGAATAAACATTTATGAAAAAAAAGAAAATCTGTTTGATCGTAAACATTATGAATGTAAATGTAATGTACTTTGCGTGGAATTTGAAGTTTAAAAAAAATCTAGTCTTTGTGAAGAGCCATATGGTGGGTGCAATTAATAGCATAGGGGTGTTGCTAGTGGCTTTTTTCCAAGCAGCTAATGAACGCATTCTAATGGTAAAAAGAATCAGAAATGGTGTGCTTTCTGCTCTTGTTTTTTCCTCATTATTTCAATAAGACAAACATTTCACAGAGCAACGTGAACCGAGGCGCAGATGAATTCCTGTCAACCACTTGTCAATAGCCATTTATCATAGCCTGTGAACTTAGCCTCCTTTTATATACAGCAATTGCTTGCTATAATCCACAGAATTACACAAGTTGTGAGCCCGGGGGAGTGGAGTGGCCTAAATACACGTGAATCCAGTATTACATGTAGCACACTTAACACAGAGAAAATAGTTAACGTTCCACTTGTCAGCCACTCACAATAATCAAGTCAAGACAAGGACAGCTGATATAAATTATCCCCACTGACCACTAGTACTCTGAAATATTTGTTCAAACTGATAGCTGACCCTGACAATGTGTTTTAATTCTGTTATACTGTATTGCAATTACGTACAGTAGAGTACTTGAAGCAGGTCAGTCAGGTATTGTGTTTTTTATTTGAGGCTAAGGTCCCATTTCTTAATTGAGAGTTAAAACCTATCAAACTGGCGGCTGAACTTTGCATGTCTGCGTTTCAAATTTAAGATGACTGAAGCCAAAGCCTGCTGGGAAGAACTCACGTTGCTATTTTACGCTGCTTCATTTTGCACGGGTGGCTAACGTAAAGGGAGCTTGGCACTCGATGATTAAAGATGAGAAATCCTACTGTCTAAAAAAAAAGCAGCACATTGCACATCTTTTGCTTTTATTGATTTCAAGTCAGGGCTTGAAAAAAAAGTCGAATAAAATGCGATTGGAGTGTGTAGTATACTGGATGCTCAGCAGACCGCTATGACGCTCACTGCTGTTATTTCGCAACTGGCGTGAAGCCAATAAAACGAACAGGCAAGCTGAGGGAATGCTGATTAACAAGTATTAATAATGAAGTACTGTGGTAAAATTAATGGTCGGGGAAATGGATAGCACCACAGTGGTGTAACAAAGGGAGGTTTTATAACCGACCCATTAAAGTAATGCCTGTGACAATCCTGAGATGAAACGATATTGTACTTCGTGGTCTGAAGCTCACCAGAAAGGTCAGCAGATTGAAAGAAAGAAAAAGTTGAGAGCTATAAAATATATATATATATATAAAATAATAATCTACCGTGACACCTTTCCTGTTTCTTCCTGTATTTATGGCTCGCAATAAAGTTTTAGGCCGAGCCTCTCGATACGCCTCGTCTGAAATTACAGGCCCTCACTTTATTGCTTTTCAATTAACTTGACTATTCACATCTTTTTTAATGGCTTCTTTTAATATGACGATCTTATCTTACCCTCATATGAACTTTTCAAAAGCATAGTTGACCAGAAGCAACGTTCAGCCTGAGTTTGGGGAGCAGATAGAAAAATTAGTTTGGAGTAGGAAAGAAGTTTAGATGATTTTTAGACATGACAGCTGTTGGATGAATGACTTCATCTCAGTGTGAGAATTAGACAAGCATCTTTTGATGAGTTTTCAGTCATCTGAATATATCATCCAGTCAAAAGATATTTGAGCAATGACAGATTTGAAACACCACAGTGGATTCAAAATAAAACAATTCAGAAGTTAGTGAAATGTGGACTTCAGCTTTAATTTAGGAGGTTTCACAACAATATGGCATTTTATGCAGATTACCTCCATTTTCAGGATCTCGAAAGCATTTGGACAACGTGACTTAAGTCTAAATATAACCATAATAGTTAGTACTTGATGAAAATTGTTTGCAGTCAATGACAGAAGTTTGGAGCCCGTGGACATCACTTTCTTCATAAAGACTTTTACTGTATGTCTACTCCATACATATGCATTAAGCAACCTCATCTACCAAGACATTTACTCCATTAACAGATTGAATGTCCATTTACCATTTGCGAAATTTGTAAAAGTGCATATTGATCTTGATATGGGTCTTTTTTTTTTTTTCTCAGAGCACATTTGTACTGGAAGTATCATTTGCTAAATAGCTAATGTGATCACAGCTTTTATGGGCCTAACCAAGTGTTTCAAGTGTGACACCCTGATGTGCTCACAAAGAGACGCATGTTAATTAAAGCCAATGGAGTACGTAAACCTTCATTAAATAATGAATCCACGTGAATTAACCTGGCTAAATGATCAGCTATGTTAGTATCAGTTGATATGGAGGATATGATGTTTTATATACAATCACACCGCCCAATATCTTGACTATTTTTCAGATTATCTCTTGAGATAAACATTGGTTTACAAAAAGCAGATTTCAAAAAAAGGAAGAAAAAAAGAATTTTGAACTTTAAAAATATCCTGATCGTTCCCATTGTTATGACAAAAGAAGCAATGCATTACACAAAACCTCATTTTCAACCACTTAACCTGTTCAGGTTCAAGGGTGCATTACAGTACTTCAGCACATCACTAAGTAAGCACTCTCCATGACAATATTTGCTTTTAAAGAATTCATAAGCACCTCAAGAATTAAAAATACCATAAATACAACGCTACTTGGATCTTAACAATTCATAAATTTAATAAGCAGCCAAAACGATGACTCTTGATGAGGAATGAGTCAAGTTGACCTTTGAGAGATGAACTTTGAGAAGGAATATCACTTACTGTAGCGTATTGCATGACGTCCTTCCAGGAAGACGATTTTTTCAAAAGCAAAAGGAAGAGATCAGTCGTCCAGAGTCGTTATTAGTCGTCAACCAGATTCAATGTTTCATGCTGTATGTTTCTGTATGTTACTATTTCGTTTCACTTCCTTGCGTTGCTGAGTAAAAGGTACAATTTAAATTTGCAAAAATAACAGTACTGTATAGCACAAAGAAGCGTAGCTGCTAAATTGTCAAACCGATCGCTTAATTAAAACTAAAATGAAAATCAAACACTGTTGTAATTGTGTGAGCAACAAGCGCAGCAGTACAGTAATCTTGATGAAAATATGTTACAAAGCGAATGTTCCTCCAGGCAGAGTTAAACGGTTATAGATTTTCATTATAAACCTTCTGTTTTCGTCACTTGTCTCTTTTCCAGCCAGACGTAAACGACATCAGCTTTCATATCGCAGTGGTTCTCAAACTTTTTACACCAAGTACCACCTCAGGGAATACACGCCTCTCCAAGTATCACCATAATAGCCAGCGTTAAAATACGGCATCATAGCAAAAATTAAACAAATGTACTGTAATGGATTAAACAAATGAAAAACACTGCACCATTATGCACAGTTTGAACATCCGCCGTAATACACAGATTCTTTTGCATACCACTAGAGGGAGCCCGTGTAACCACTGTTGGTACCACACTTTTGGAAGCACCGCTTTAGAGGATAGAGCAATAATTAGTGCTTGATCCCCTCAGGTTCACTGAACCGCGTGTGTGTGTGCGGGGGAGGGGGGGGGGGTGTGCTTCCATATCCACATTGCGTGCATATGTATAAAGAAAGAAACGTCCTGCCTATGGCGTCATTATGGCTGCTCCCCTTGCCTTTAGCGTGGCCTGTAAATCATGTAGCACGAACCTACCATGATTCTCTGATGAGGCGCGCATTGCGACACTCCATCACGCCAAGCACCAAAGTTTGCTTTGACCTCTGGCATGGAACAACTTTTGGAAAGATGACACGATGGACACAAGAAGCTGTGATGGACTTGATTGCAAAATAGGCTGCAGAGCAATCATACAAATGGATATGATGAACATATTGATGATACATGAGCAGCTGTGAGGTGGAAATAATTTTGAGTTGATACCACTATGGAGGCTGACTTGATCTTTGTTCAACTATCTGCGATATTTGATTACAGAGGGCACAATTAACCTGTGAATCCACTTTTGTTACATTTTTATTTGGTGGTGTGCAGAAGCATTTTTTTTTTTAAATATGTGCCTTGGCTCAAAAAAAGTATGAAACACTGCTTTGAAGAGCGCTGTACTACAATTTGTTGTCTTACATTTTACAAACGACTAATAACTAAGTATGGCACTTGCGTGGCCATTTAGAATGTTAAAATATTGCAAAAATTGGAGTTGAAAAGTACACCATCCATTTCGATTGTGGAAGTAGTATAGTATACGGTTCTGTTTGATGTTTCTGTTTGATTATACTTGGGGTGTACGAGACGAGTGAATACTCTCTACTGTGACAACAGTGGCCTCTAGTGGTTGGAAAGTAAAGTTACATTTGTTCTCAATCCCCTCGGTAGGTCTTCGGCTAGTTGCTACGCTGCATCTGCTGTTATTTAAATGATCATTTGCTGTGGCTCTGAGTTCAAGAGAACATTTGTCATAACTGCATGGGGGATTCATAATGCATGCATCAAACACCAGACCCCATGTTTTGATCATTGTTTTTTTCAACATTACCTGCTTAAGATAAACGCACATTTTAATGTTGTGCAGCTGGTTTATATAAAATTCATCAAAAAGGAGCAGTAGGTGCCCGGCTAAATTCTCCTGATGTAAAGAAGGAAACGCTGCACTTTGTTGTTATTTTTAGTCCATCGACAGTTTCACCTTGGGGCGAGAAGTTGAAGCTATTGCAAAATTTATCAGCAGTCGAGACAAGAAAAATAGCTCAATTATCTGGTTCATCATGATGTTTATCAGTAACAGCCCAACAACGGCAAAGCCATTTGAAACAGGCCTCTGTGACGGGAAACTACAAATCGAAAATATAGATTTTTTTTTTTCATTATCAAATCATATCCACTAGGTGTTCCCCCATGTGCAATAATAAAAAACTGTGAATCTAGTCAATCCCATGAAGTCTGCATTGCCCTAGCTCAGCTAACGCAACAAACCCTTGAAAATATACATGTAACATCTGAGAAAATATGTGACTCAACGCTTTCTCAAGAGTTGACCTCAAATACTGTACAAATTATTACATAATTTACAAAAGCACTTTATTGGCTTAAGTCTTCATGGTAGCACACATGTTGTCTCATTTGTTTTATCTGTTCGGTTTCTCCTCTCGCCAATGAAGAATTAGATCTATTTTGTGTGTATTTTTCTGGATGAAGTTGAATTCATCAGACAGAAGACAAAACGTGATTATCCTTTGCATGTTGATACAAAAAATATTTCTCAGGCGCTTTAACAAATAAGTTTGACATTGTAAACGATGCTCACTCAGAGTGGTGTTCATTTATTGTAAGTGTAGTTTGAGAAGCGTACTTCAAGTGAGTGCACGTCTGAGGTTTGGTTGTACAAATCAACGGTGTGTTCACTGACACGGCCTCAACGCAGTTTGCATTAACTCGCCGTGCCCCTCCTCCTCCTCTGCAGAGTCTTCAGAGCTGTTTACCACTGCAGCACTGAGCGTGTGGAGCTCCTCCATAACAGAAAGGAGTCTCTCTGGCGGGATAAAGAGTCAGTCAGACAGTCCAATCTGGAATGAGTGGACAGCACCAGCACACCACTCACTTTCTGCTGCTAGTTGTGATCCCATAAAGCAGCTCGTCTCTGAAGGCTTTGCTCCTTGTTCTCCGGGAGCCAAAGTGGTTTGCGGAAAGTCACTCCTCAGCTCTCTCTCGGCGACAGCAGCCTGTGTAACAAATTGACAGCTGGTTCAACAGTGGCACCACAAGTCGGCTTCAAAAATAAGAATTGAACAACAATCCCACCAGTGGTCCGTGTCTGTTTTTCACGGCCTCTTGTGCTTGTTTACGTCGGACCTCCTTTTTTGTGTGTTCACTTTGCGAAGCCTCACTTTCTCCCCAGTGGTTCTGTTTCCGAGCTACCGCTCTTTCAAACTGCCGTAAAGTCATAACTGTAATAGAGGAGATGATGAATTAGGATCAGAAGCGCGGCTCTCGTGTCTATCACACACTCCGCATATCTTTGATTGACAGCGGCGTCTCTGATTGGACTGCGTTGTAATGCCCCTCACCTGCTTTTGTGTGTTCCCTCTTAGCCGTGCTGACTCGTACCTCCATCTCACTCAGCTTTTCAGCACAGCGGCTCTCAATCTCACAAACTCGCTCCTGCAGGCCTGTGTGGAACATGCATGCAAGTCATCACCGAAATGCACACAGGGTAAACAAAGTAATCGACTTGAGTTTGAAAATCTACAGTTGAGACAGAGCTCCGACTCTTTTGTTCAACTTTCACTGCTTTCTATGGTTGAAAACTTTCCCAAGGTGACATTGACTTAATGAAAGCCAACAGTGAAGTAGTGGAGTGAACCCAGGTATCAATATGTGGACATTGTGATTAGGGACATGTCTCAGGCTGGATTTACACAGTGACCTAATTGTCATTTTTTTCCCCCTCCCATATGACCCAATTTACAGCAGGATAAGCAGGCAGGGTAAGCCCCAAATGATGTTTTAGAGCAATTCTCAGAGCAGAAGCCTCAATCATATGTGGCTAAAAAATAAGATTGGATATCATAACTAAAGGGTAGCTTAAGAAGTGCCCGAGTGACTAATCGGCTGATATTAGCTCTTTTTAAATCTTTTGCATTGCAAAAAGTTAAAATTAGGTTATTTCATTTGTTATATGTCTAATTAATCGGTTATCGGAATTTTATTCTGCCATTTATTGACATCGACCTAAGAAAAATCTATACCGGTTGGGCCCTAACCTTTAAATCCATTTTGTTGTGCCCAATTGCATAAGGTTTGTTTTCGGTGTCGATGTAAAGACACTAAATGAGAATTGGGCATCAAACATACATACGTCTCACCTCTGTGGCTGTCCTCCTTCTGGCTGAGCAGTTCAGATTGGAGCTCCTCTCGTTTAACCTTGCTCACCTCCAGCTGGGCCGAGACCTGCTGCAGGTTCCGCTGGACCTCCTCTCTGCCTGACGCGGCCTCCTGCATCTCATCTCGGCTCCGCTCCAGCTCCTCCTGAAGCCGCCTCAGCTTGTTCTCATCTGGAGGGATGTGCACATACAAAGTGAGACGCTGTTATAATCAGATGGCGTGCTGTATTATAACAGGCCCGTGTGCCCCGGGAAGGAGCTTACGTTCTTCTTTCATATCAGTCAATGCTTTCTCAATCAGCTCCGGGGTTCTTTTGAGCTCCTGTGTGAGCTTGCTTCTCTCTCGACACACCAAACTGAGTTCTATCTGTAAATTTCTGATGCTGCGTTGCAATAAATACACAAAATCTGAGGTGAGCAACTCAGTGAGTGCTCTCTGAGGCAAAGAGTTATTCAAGTGAGTTTACTGTGTCAAGTTGACCACCTTTCCGCTGTCTGCTCTGCTTGCTTGCTGGTCTTCTGGACTTTGTGCAGAGCAACCCTCCTCATGAATAAAGCTGTGAAGCAAAATCATTCGGATGTACACCACTGGAGGGTAACAAAGACAAATCAAGTCTCAATAACGGCACCTTGGACCGTCTCCACTCGGCCTCGGGCGAAATTCAACCTTGGGCCAAAACTGTTGAGTTTTGCTTGTGCTGCATCCACTTCTGTTATTTTACGATGAAACTCCACACTAAACCTGTGAGGCACAGAGAACAACAATAAAATGAAACATCAACAACAAATACAGTTGGTGCCCTGAGATGTGTGTAATTCGTTCCGCGACCACACTTGTAATTTCAAACCTTCATATTTCCCCCATTGAAATGCATGCAAATGCCATTAATCCATTACAGCCTCGTCCAAAACAACCCTTTTTTTAAAGGAAAAAATAGCACTCTATAATGCTATACATCATAAAAAACATGGAGTAATAACATAAATAAACACAGTGTAAAGAACCAAGCGGTTTGGGCATCATGATTTCATGTTGCAATTCATTCCATTGTTCTGCTCCTTCTGGTGTTCCTGCACTGGTCACCGGAAGGCAGTACAACACAGTCACGCAAACTGAAAAGAATAGACTTCTTTTCCTACTTCTACTGCAACTCACTCAGTAAGGTGTTGTAATATTAGTCATTCTTCATAGAGGATAAAGAATTCAAGCCTGTATGTATTGTTATATTTTCTGTCTACAATGTGTTGCTCCATCGTTTGTGTTCAAACATATGTTGCTTCTAAAGTCTTGACTATCAATGCTAACTGTTAGCATTAGTATGTCAATGCCATTTTCCATTATATGATATCATTAAGCTTGGCAAAGTTGTTTGGTTGTTTTAAATGCAAAAATGTAATTCTCTTGGTTTGATGTTTAGTTTGACAGTAAACCTCAACTGGGAGTGGCAGTAAACAGCTCAAAGCATATTTTTGATAACTTGACCACAATTTTCCAAATTGCTGCTGATTGTGACGTGAGGTGAATTGCGTTCACTGCCACCATAGAGCATTTGTATCTCAAAATCCTTGGAACAAAACTATTCATTCCGGTCATTTGTATCTCAAGGCACCACTGTGAAAACTACCGGATGGAGTTTTCATCCTGCTTTACCCGTGCAAGGCCTCTTTTGCACTTTTCAGCCCGGCCTCTAAGCTGAGATTCTTTGCCTTCAGTTGTTGATTCTCCTTGCAAGCCTGAGCCAAGTCTCGTTTCAATGTCTAAGAAGAAATGCACATTTATGGCATCATAGACAAGTCCTCCACAGTCATTGCGCAACCACAGCGCAAAAATCACAACGCTTCGCGGGATGCTCACCTCCATTTCCACTTTCTCCTGGTCCAGCTCAGCTATCCTGCCGTCGAGACCTCGCTGGAGCACAGTTGCCCGATGCCGCTCCTCCTGCAGCTGTTGCTCGATGAGCCCGACCTAGAATGCCAAGAAAACATTCTATTTCCACACCACGCGCTTGTCTGAAACACATTGAAAGTGATGCCGCGACCAAGATTCCTGTCAGTCTGTTGTTTTCGACACCTCTGAAAGATGTTTTCCCCTCTCATCTCGTAGCTCAATGTCCTTCAAACGAAGCTGGACGCACAGTTTGAACACCTTCTCCCTCCAGAGGTGAAGCACAAGAAGACCATCAGCTCTTTTTGTCAGGAGTGGGTCTGACGAGGCCTGTTCAAACACAGAACACTTCAGGAAATCCTTTCTATGTCAAACGGACAGTAAGTACATGACAATCGGTGACCAATGCGCAGAAAAACAAACCGAAAAAAGACATATGCTCACCATCTTCAGCATCTTCTCTTCTTGGAGGGTGACTATCTCACTCATGGAGTTCAGTCTGACAGTCAATAGCTCTGTGGTTTTCTGCAATGCCACTTTCTCTTTATTGAGCCTCTAAAAAAAAAAGGAAGAAATACAATGATTAAAACCTGAATGTTAATCAACTTGCGTTTTAATGTGATTCTTTGTTAACTCATTCACTGACAGACATTTTCAGACCCTCTTTCACCCTCACGTTTGAAAAAAAATATCAGTAAATTCCTGGGATTGAATGGCTAGACTGTGAAAAGACAAATGAATTTGTCAATGGCAGTGAATGACTTAATCCATTGAAAGGAGCAAAAACCCTTTGTAGTGGGCGAATCGTGTTTAACACCGTGTATTGTTTTAACCTCAACTGCTTCATTTAGTTGTTCCTTTTCTCCTTTGTCTGCAACAACCTGGCCGATGTAATTTCGGAGACTGTGCAGAGTTGCTGATTGCGTCTCGTATGCTTGCTCCATTTGTCTGAAAAATATTCCACAACCAACACATGCGTTCACTGGTCTGATCAACAATGTTAAATCAAGTTTTATCTTCTATCTGCAGTTGGATTAAATGTGGAACCTGAGATGATCTTTAAGATCATCTCTCTCAGCAGATGCTTCCATTAGATTGCCTTTCAGATGGAGCACTTCTCGGGTCGCTGACTGAAGTTTACTCTGCAGCTCATTATTTGATTTTCTGGCTGCGCATAATTCCACACAGTTGTCGGCGTTCAACTGTCTCAGCTGATAAAGAGAAATTAGAGATGTAAATAAACGGTGGAAGAAATTGGTGAAATGGTTCATCTCACATTTAGTTGCATATTTTCGAATTTAAAAACATTTGGCAAATACCTCTTCTTCTTGCTTCTTCTGCATCAGCAGCATTTTTTCCGACATTTTAAAAGACTGCTCTTTGGCCTCCTTCGCTTGCTGCTCACTCATTTTGGCCTTGAGGGCGAGCTCCCGAGCTTCACCTTCACTCCTCATTTGAGCCATTTCCTCATCTGACTCTTTCTTAAATCTTTCCAGCTGTAAAACACAAGCAGGAAATGTCTGCCATCATCAACATTTAAATAGAGTCGAGAAGAAAACAAAAACTTATAAGCTATAACATGAAGACTTGAAACATCAGTTCATCCCAGGTGATCACAGGCAACGTTACTGTCAAATGAAATGTTTGCTTGTGACACACTATTACCTGTGAGCTTATTTTCTCATTCTCTGTATGGCAGTGAATGAGCTCCTCCTTCAGCTGGCTCAGCTCAGTCCTCACATTGCTCATTTCTTGATTCATTGTCTTCAGGTCATGACATTGCCTGACGTACAACAATTACACTATGTTAATGCAGAGTATTCTTAATTAATCTCAGGACTGCTAAACTCCATTTTTTACCTGCTTATGGTGTCATTTTTGACTCTAATCTCTTCCCTATATCTCTGCACAGTGTCCTTCAGGGCCTCCATCTGCTCCTTCAACCGCTCAGCCTTGGCTTTGTGCTTTTCTGCCTCCAGACACCACTCTTCTTCCCATCTGGACCACTGGTCGCCTCTCTCTTTGGATCTGTGTTTGAGCAAATGGAGCTATTTGTGTGTCTACCAAGCCCCCTAGCCGATGGTATTTTGACCATATAAATCATACTGTGGAATACCTCGTGCTCACGTCTGACACATTTTCCTCTGGAGTCCTTCTACTTGTGTTGTTTCCTCGCAGCATCATGGTGCATTGATTTTCCTTTCTTTGTGTTAATATTTCTGGTTGGGTGTTAGTGAAACCAAGCCATGGATCTTTTAGTGGTGCTGTGGGAACACTTAGATTCACCCAAGAAATGCATGGCTGTGTGCCTGTGGCCATCTTAGCAGTCTGGACACTTGATGCAAAATGAGAGGGAGGCACAAGGTCATCCTGAGGTTGCCCTGTATAACATGACAAGAAATTTGAAGTATGCGCGTGAATGCTAGTACTCAGTCTATGAATGTGGAGAGACAAGTAGTCCAACCACCAAGTAGTTCAAATTCTACTTAGCGTCACTAAAGTGCAAATTTACATGACCAATTGGGATTGCTGTGAAATGCAAGCATGTATTAGCTTGATGTTTCACAACCTTTCTTGCACACATCTAATCTAAATCTAATTGCACATTAAATTACACAAAAATGACAACCGTATTCAATTAAAATTTTGACTCACTGACTGCATTCCCATTTGTTTCGGTGGAGGGAGGGAGAGAGAATATACCAAATAAATAAATATACACTTTATTCAGAGCTTACCAACTGTTGCGGTTAACAACTACAGTGCCAAACAACTACATAGTTACGGCTACTGTATGTCCAGCCGCATCTGCTAGACTCGCACCAAAATACTGCGTCCAACAACTTACTGGAAATCTTTGGTGAAGTGAAATCGGTTGGTATGTTGAGCTTTTCTTTCCCACTATTATATCCGTCCATTTTCGGTGCAGTAAAATATATTCCAAGAAGTAGAACGCTCAGTTTTATGTTGTTTTTAAGCACACATTTGTCGTTATATGAGGTATCGTGCCGGCTGTCCACCACTCCTGTTATTTCTTTTTAGCTAGCTAAATAACAATGTATTGTCCAGGCGTTAGAAAAATATACACTAAAATGGTAGAACAGACTCTTCTCATTACGCACAATTATTAGGAACTTAAGTTCAACGAGAACGCCACATCGCGCAGTGCATTGTGGGTTTGTTTGGTTATAGGCAAATTTTAAACCCCGATTTTAGTCTTGCAGGACGTCTTCAACCCCTCATTAGGTCGCGCACGTCCTGTGTCTCCCTTCCACTCCTCAATATGTTACTTTAAACATTCCGTGTATACAATACGTGTATAGTACTGTGTTTTGTGTATGCAAAAGGTTTACAGGAGGCGGGGCAGACAGTTTGACTCACAGACACGATTCGATTGTTATGATGGCAGAGGTCACTGGCACTGCAGGGGATCTTTATCGAACAGTCAGGGGGAAATTACAAAAGCATTTGTTTCACACTGACAATGAATACGGGCTAGTAAATCATAGTAAAGACAGCCATATATATCATCCTAATATCTGCTCTAGTCTTAACCTATATATGTCCGTTTGGAGTAGACAGTGTTTGCTGTTGACCAGGTGTGTTCACATGACAGACATTTGTTTGGTTTGAGAGGTGAATTAGGAGGCACAACTATAAGCCACTTTGTTTTCTTAAGCGTTATTCCGAAAGGTATTTTTAAATCAGATACAGATACCACTGGAATGATTAATGGAGAGGAGGCTCTGTTAAAATGCACTTAATGATGTGATTAACTACGCCATTCCTTCTTTGCCAAATTCCCCTCAGCCTTAAGAACAACAGCGTTTGATATTTCCTACTAATGATTTTAGCCCTGAAGAAAAGAGAGTTCATTTTCATGGTATCAAATGAATACTATTTTACTGCTTAATGTTGGTAATCAGAAGTGCAGAGTACTGGTAGCCAAAAATGATACTAACGTAAAAGTATTGTTACTTTAGAAAAATATGACATACGTGTAACTAAGTATTCAGGGGGGGGGGGGGAGAGAAACGAGTGAAGTACTGATTAACTGGTGAGTAAAGATAGCCCAAATAATAATAATAATAATAATAAAGTCACAGGTGTCGAACTACGGTCCTCGAGGGCCACTATCCTGCATGTTTTAGATGCTTCCCTCCTCCAACACACCTGATCCTCATCATTTCAATCAGATGTGTTGGAGGAGAGAAACATCTAAAACATGCAGGATAGTGTCCCCCGAGGACTAGAATTTGACACCTGTGCTGGACATAAAAATAAAAGTAGCTAGCAGAATTACTTACTAATTGTAAATCACTTAACAAAAATACTCAAACGTGAAAAGTCTTTTGTATTGAAAGTACCCTGACAAGTACAACATAGTAAATGTAGCTTGTTACGAACCACCTCTGCTGGTTATGTAGCTCCACTTTGGGCTTTGGTGCATTCATAAATATGTCACAGTACCCCCAACAGCAAAACGATAATCCTATTAATAATTAACATCTCACATTTTTATACTTTGACATGTCTCAGTGTGCTGTGTGCATCTGCAAAGGTGATGGATTCAATACAGTATGACTCTGCTGCAAATCTAATGAAAGAATAGATGGCAGTATATTCTGCATCCCATCACTTTTTGTTTGTTTGTACACGGTGTGTTAAATGTCTCTCCTCAGCTGTCATCTTTAGCTTTGACCTATTTTCCACAGGGGTTCTTTGAAATTTCAAATTAGCAAATTGCCTTTTGATGTCACTAAAACAATACAACCACACAGAGTGGAATGTCTATCTCTTTGTCTGGATTTTGGCGGAAATAGAAATAATCGTTTTAGGGTCAAACTGAAACATTTTAACACAATAAATAGTCCTACTAGTGTAAAAAATACAGTAACCACTATTATCAGTATATATATATATATATATATATATATATATATATATATATATATATATATATATATATATATATATATATATATATATATATATATATATATATATATATATATATATTTTTTTTTTTTTAATGGTGTCCTTGGTTTTTGACCGTAGTAGTGCTTCTCACTTATTTTGGTATGCCCCCCCCCCAGGAACACCCACCTCTAACTCTCTGCTACAATTATAAATAGTATAATTTGTCTATAAAACTGTCTTAAGTACACCACTGAATAACATTGTATCCTTATTATCATTCATGACAACAAAGGCACCACTGCCACCTACTGTAGTGGATGTGCAATTGCACTTTATTCTAGTCCAGACAAAAAAAGCATGTTCCCCACCAGTTGCACGCACCCAACGCTAACTCTCTTCCCCACTATTTGAGTAGGACTGGTCTAGAGGTTCCTTTGTGCTGTAATTCAAAATAACAACCAATTGAAAAGAGAAGTTAACATACTGTACAGACCAAAGTTTGATTAACAAAAAAAGTATAGAGTTGCATGAGTGCATCTTGGTTGTAACCCGTTATCGATTAAAACTGTTCTTTTAAAGAAAGCAACGCTGTGCACTGCAGCAGAGAATTGGAAATGACTCAAGGAATCCAGCAATCAAAGACATAACTGCTGCTTATTAGGAAGGTAGCCAAGCTACAATGCAGCTTTCCTTCAAGGATATTTGATCGCCAAAAATGGTGTGCTACTGCTAAATCTCAGGCTTCACACCTAAAATTAGTCACTTCAAGATGGATTCATTTCACTTAACAGATACATTTCTGTAAACTTTGGTTCAAAAGGTGCAAATAACCAATTTTATGCAATTTACAGGACTAGGGTAGAGGTGCGGGTGCATTTGGGTTATAACGACAATATATAAATAAAATGTCTCTCAGTTGAGCTCAGACCACCAAGACCAAATTGTTAACATCACTTTGGCCATCTGATTGGAAGTCAGCAGGCAACTATTGAGTTGATGGAGAATGATGAAGAGATGCTGATTCTGCATTCTGGTCAGTGGACGGTTCAATTGATTGTTGACTCAACCAACCATCCATCCATCCATTATCTATACCGCTTATTCTCACAAGGGTCGCGGGGCGTGCTGGAGCCTATCCTAGCTGTCTTTGGGCAGTATAGGCGGGGTACCCCCTGAATTGGTTACCAGCCAATCGCAGGGCACACAGAGACAAACAAACATCAGCACTCACAATCACACCTAGGGGCAATTTAGAGTGTCCAATCAACTTACCATGCATGTTTTTGGAATGTGGGAGGAAACCGGAGTACCCGGAGAAAACCCACGCAGGCACGGGGAGAACATACAAACTCCACACAGGGAGGCTGGGGGCGGGATCGAACCGACGACCTCTGAACTGTGAGGCGGACGTGCTAACCAGTCGACCATCGTGCCGCCCTTGACTCAACCAGTGAAAATAATTCCTTTACCTGCTGCCCTTTACCTCGCCTGCAACACACTTCTACAAAGTTTCATGGAGATTGTTTTTGTTTTTTCCTGCTAACTTTATCCATGCCATTCATTTTTATCAAAACTTTCTATTTAGTTTAATTAGAATTATTTTGAATGGTAAATTGCCTTGTTATTTGTGATTGCATTGTCAGGAAATACAGTGCAGTATAATCCTCATTCAAATCCTCCACTATATCCTGGGGATCCTAAGAAGCTCTTTTTCTGATCCCTTTATTATATTCCAGGACTGCCCCTGGGTCTTCTCCCAGCTGAATGTGCAACTCAGCAAAGTGCTGCATTTATTTTACCCACAGTAGAAAACAATTCCAGTTTTTTTGTTGCATTTTACCATCTTGTGTTCTGGAGTTTGCACCAGTGAAGCTCCTCCCTTGAGCCATGTAAGTGCAAACGGGTCTTATGGACATTCCCACGAGGAAACATTGTCTTTAATTTATATTTCTTAATTCTAAAGTATTGGACTTCACATTCCACAAGGGTACTGGCCAAATTAAGAAACTAAAGGCAATACCTTGTGGATTAATATCTCCTGCACTTTCTAATATGTCCAGTATATGACTCATATATTGTCCAGAGGCGTTTTATATGTAAGCAACTGTCTTTATTTATAGCAGTGGATTTCATGTCATAAAAAAACTGATTCCGGTGATGAGTCACTTCTCCATGATGAGACTTATCCAGAAAATTGACAAAGCTCAAAACCTAAGTCCAATTAAGATACAGTTAATAATGGAGTTAGTACAAGGTGAATTGTAAAGACATTTCCTATTAACCAAGAAGCCTTCCAACTGGAAGACCCTGTAAAATGAATGTAAAGTCTTTTACAGAATTTCAGTATTCCAGATTTTGGGGGCGTGGCTAAAACAGCACTCAGTGCCTTTGATTGCATCAGTGGTATCTGGCCCGAATGCAAGTTAATTATTATTAGTAGGCCCAGTTTATGCAGTAAGCTAGCTAGCTAAACTTTTTCCCTGAAAATGTCTTCCCTGGATGTCATAATTCACAGAACAGCTGTTTGATTATTTACATTTCCAAGCAAAGAGGTGACGCTACGGTCGAGCCAAGTAACAACAAATCACGGCTCACCTGTTTTCTGAAGGTGAGCCATGATGGGTTGTCACCTGAGCCCTGAGAAACTGTTATATCGTTTTCAGTTGACAACAAGTGACAAAATGGCTGCCCCCTCACATGGCCAAAAAACTGCTACTTAATTCGTATTCTACAAACATAGTATTAATCAGAATGCTGTGTTTAGACTGGTGGTTTTGCATAGAACATACTCTTGTAAAGAACATTTTGGGGTTAACTTGCACTTTAACAGATATGTCAACTTCCTTGCTCACCATTCTCCAGGTCTGCTGATTTTTTCATACTGCAGTATTCACAACAGGAATTATCACAAGGTTTCGGGTGCCCACAAATAGTCAAGATAATTTTGTCTCCCATTGCTTTGCGGGCTTCAGATGCATATTGGGACGTTGCGCATGACACAGCCACAGTAATCTTGATGCCGATTGGCTGTCATTAGCAACACAGCGTCACACGAATCTGTGGCCTGATTTGAAAAATGTTAACTTCTCGTCGAAGAAGTGTTTTCACCCAACTCACGTCACGTCAAACGCATTTTTGTGTCGCATGAATACACTCCTATTAACGCATTTAGATTGACTTTCTATGTAATCACATCGAACAAATACTTCCATTCGTGTACGGTCTTAATGAATCATTAGCAAGATGCTTTAAGGAGCATACATTTTTTCACTTGCTGTGGTTTCACGCATTCAATGGATGCACTCACATCTTTTTAGAGTGGAGACAATGGCATGATTTTTCACAATTTTTCTTAAGCCTAATTTTCTATAGTTGATTTTTTTTTTAATTATCGGCAAGTTGTTAACAACACTTCCCTGTGGTGATGTGTCACATTTAGAAGACATTTATTTTCACTTTACAGGGACTTTAAAGTAACTTGCACTGTTTTTTTTTTGGTCTTGACTTATATCCCCTTACCCTCTCTCCCCATCTGCTTATTAAACTGGAGTGCAGCCCAGTAGCTGGTGCCTATCATTAATTTGCAAGGCTCTTCAACACTGCAAAGGCTTTTGTTTTCGTTCCTAATATATGAACGCTCTTTAGCCCATTTTGGCACCACATAGATGTGGATTTTAGTATAAAACATGGCTTATTTACAAAAAAAATGATGGAAGACTTGTTTTTCTTCCCCAGACATTTGTTCCCTATAGTTAAACGAATGGGGGGAAAGTCTCCCAAATATAGACTCATTTGTGATCAAACAGGGAGGTGGAACATAATGTGAGTGCGCGTGTGTGAGTGGTGTCCCACTGTTGTTTAGTTAATGGTTGCTAAATCAGGATTTTCTCGGCTGTTTTGTGGATGAATCTAATGCACTGGCGTATCCCGGCGGTCGCCTAGCAACGCGCGGCCAGTGGGCGCCGTGGAGAGAGATCTCTATAGTGGGCGCTCCATTAAAACCGTTGGCGCTCCTGACCTTGGCGTCGTGAATGCGCAAAGCCAGCAGCGCAGACTGTGTAAAGCAGGAGATGTGTGATGTGAGGAAAGATCTGATGTGTCTCCGATAGGGAAGCGCAGGAACACGTTCATTCCAGCCATTGTCTTATCGCCGAACCGAGGGTGAATGCAATGGAGGACGTCCACAGATGGAGCGCGTAGCGGCGTCTGTTAAAACAGGTGAGTTAACCTAATGATGCTGTATTCCCCCCACTATTTATCACATACATATGTCAGTGTGTGTTTTTTTTTCTTTTCATTTGCGTTGTAAACATTGATAAGGCATTAGTTGGCTGGTCATATGCTCTCATCCTTCATATATTAATACACCGTTGTAGACCTGGATTTAACAAGCTTGCCGTAATGTGTTCCCATCATATCTGGGCTGTGGCTTGTTTTCCCTCTATGGAGCCAGATTGCATTAATTAAAAAACGGACCGATGATCACATGAGGCTGCATTTGCTCCCCCAGGTATCATCCTTTGCATCAATTCTCCATTCTTATCATTGCTCACTGCTAATTCAGGGGGCATTTGAGGAATCCGCTCAATCGCTTTGGACGTGCACATGTCAAATACAAGGGCATTGGGAGCCCGGTGCTGTTGTTTGATATTATAGTGCTTCTTAAATAGCTTTTATTTCTGCACCTCCAGGCTATAGCAAATCCCAATCAATAAGATGTTCTCACAGAATTTTTTCATTGGTGTCCAATAAGTGTTGATTTGTGTTCCTGTCAACGGCGTAGGTGTGGAGAATGTAATAGTAGAGAGTGAAATATGATTAGACCAATCATTGTAAAATCTCTTTAAATGGAATCACGTCTGTCCTATACTCTGATTTATACTGGTATGGTCCCAGTGAACCCAAGGGTCTCAATTGCTCTCGTCTAACCGCCGCTGTGATGCATAAATATCTGTGGCCCATTGCAATAAATTGTTATGAGAGGTTTACATTTTTGAGCCTGTATTTAGTATACTACCCATTTGCTGAGTTATAGGCAAATAAACATTTGCGCAGTATCTTAACTCCTTTCCAGATTGAAGCTCTTCAAAATGTATATATTTAAATCGCTGGAGTTTATGACACAGCTTATTTGCTATGAGCCATAAGGCCCTTTACAACATCCGTCCAATCACAGACTACAAGCTTGAAGCCGATATTCAATAAGCAATAGTCTGCATCAGGTGTAAAACTAACTTAACATTGCGGCAATAGGTTAAAAAGAAAAATCTTTTGAAGCAGCAGCATGTATAATTCAAAAGGAAATGCTGCTCATTTTAAGAATTCATATTATCTCTTTTGATCGAGCCGAAAACAACTAACCAAGTCTGATTGGTGGTGGCTATACTGCTGCTGGCTTCTGCTCCATTTGAGGATTTCTTCAACATTCTAATTATATTCGAGTGTTTTATTGTCAAACGTCAAGCCAAAGAAATTCCCCTGATCTGCAATTTAGAAAAAAAAAATCATATCATTACAATTTCTTGTATGCAACAAGACTGTTATTTTCTTGCCACGGACTATGATCATACATCTTAATTACCGCAGACAAAGTAGGCCCCCGGGCAGAAAAGAACAGTCTCCATTGAACCTCTAACATGTCTCATTCTATGCAACGAATAAACTGACGAGCATTATAAAAAGTTATGTGCTGCACCACATTATTTGTAAACAGCGAGAGGAAGTAGCATGCTTGTCTTCGGCTAATTAGTTCCTCCTTTTGGGAGGCACAAATTGTCTCTCGTTTTAATCTTAAATAGGTTTAGCAGTTGGAAAATGAGCTGCTTCTCAGCAGCAGTCTTTCGTAATGCTGGAGGCAGAACTCGTCAATAAATTTGATTAGGTTAACAAGCTTGTTTTTTCCATGTTCATTGACAAGCGTGTGAGAACATAATGATGAGCAATGCAGCCTCACTGCAATCACAGACTATAAAGATTTAAATAAGGGGGTGCGGGGTTATGATTTAATGAGAGGAAAGTTGTCTTCTGTTTGTTGACATCTGTTTGTGTATATGTTGTCATTGTTGTTGTTGTTGTTTTACCAAACAGATTGGTAGCAAGTGAAAGAAAAGCTTTGTCATGTTTGCATTAAAAATGATAAAATTGTGTTTATGTTTATGTTTTCCAGTAATGACCATTCACCATTATGACGCAGCTTCTTGCGGCAGAATTAGTCTGATCAATATGACACTCAAAGCTCAGACTCTGTTCATTTGTGACGTTTTATAGTTTTTACTGAAGTATTCATCTCAAACGCTCCCAATAGGCTCTTACGGTTTGTAAGCCTCCATCAAGCCTTTTCATTAACCTAACATTATTTGGCTTTAGGAGGGAAAGTTAGTGCTTCAATTAGCTCATCACACTTGTTTGTTCAGGGATTGTTCAACGCTTCGCATCATGCTTTTTTGAGCCTGCTTCTAACAGGGTGGCTTGGATGTGAAGCACAAACACTTTGTATAAAGTGATCTGAGAGATTAGGTGTCTTTGAATTGTGTGAAAACATAAGTAAGGGTGCTTCCTCTCAAACGGAGCTGTTTTAATCTTCCTTCACTTTAAATGCTCTTTTACATAAGAGAAGTGTTGTTTCACACCTTTTTATCTGCTTCCATAGCATCACTCCAACATCAAACAGATGGCCGATTCGCATTCCTCCTCCACGAAAAAATAGACATCAATATTCAGTGTTTTATGCATTTTCACTCATATATTTGTTCCTAAGAAAATAGCCCTCCTAAAAGGTGGTTTTCATTTGCATGCAGTGATTGACAAGATTGAAGGATTTTACTGACATCATATATCAAATCCTTCGTCCTCCCACGCCTTTCAATTTTTGACACTTTGCCTTATGACAATTCATTGTACTGTATCTTGGTTACGTCTAACTCCAACACAACAATAATTTTGACCGATCAAAGTGATCTGGGAGGATTTCTGTGGTGTTCCACTGCAGTATTTACTGTATGGAAAATATACTCTTGGACTGTAGTTTACAGTGACTCCAGTTTGAAGCATTTCTCATTACAAATAATACGTACTGTGTCCCAAGAGGGTGTGGGACTCTCAGGATGCATGTAAAATGCTTTATAAATAAGGAAATGGTTTCGATATCCAGCTTGGACAATGTTATCTACTGCGCAACCATATTCTCAAATTATAAGTGTCATGATTTATCATTGTATCGACAGGCATATCGTCGCTGTCCTGTGAAAAACACTTATTTCCAATTTTGGATTTTTTCTTAAATTTTCACTTTAATGCCATATCCGTAACGCGGAAACATGATTCGTGTAAAAATAAGAAAATTAAAAAAAAATTGGCGCTAAGCGTTTTTCACATGACAGCGACGATATTCAGGTCTAACAAATGTTTCGTCTAATTATTGTCTTTTCAGATCGGTGTTCCTTGCCATGAAAATGAGAAGGGGCGATGGTCCGTACCTGCCTGAGGTGTATTTGGATTTGTTAAGCATCAGATCTGGAGGCAGCCTGAGTGATGTCTGCGTGACAAGTTCAGTGCAGAGGGCCTGAGCCGACACTACCGTGTGCATTCGTGTTGTGCGAGGATACAAACCATGCGGCTGGCTACGTTTAAAGACCATCTGCTCCCTGCACACCTGCTACACCAACAAGGGACTGTCACCATCACCCACTGTGCTCTGCTCTGGTGGATATTATGCTCCTGCTGGTCATTTACCAAGGCCACAAGCCAAAAGTTCTACCCCACGGTGACCACCCAGTTCGGGAAGCTGCGAGGTCTAAGGGTCCCCGTGCCCAGCGAGGTGCTCAGGCCCGTTGACCAGTATCTAGGGGTCCCCTACGCCGCCCCCCCGTTGGGAGACAAACGTTTCATGCCCCCGGATCAGCCATCTGCTTGGTCGGGTATAAAGAATGCCACACACTTCATGCCTGTGTGCCCTCAGAACATCCACAGCACTGTGCCAGAGATAATGATGCCCATTTGGTTCACCTACAACCTGGACACGGTCGCCTCGTACATTCAAGATCAGAGCGAGGACTGTTTATATCTCAACATCTACGCTCCGACAGAGGAAGGTGAGTGGGCGGACGTGCTGAATGATTTGTCCATTGATCACTGCTTGTGTGGCTTTGGTGTCATCGCGTGTTTTTCAATGTGTACACCGCCAAAGCTATTTCGTCACAGTCGTACCAGGTCATTTTGTACTTACATTGATCACATCATTTAATAAATTCCAACTGGATATGTATTTTGCCCACAGCTAGTGCTTCCATAGAGCCGCAAGAAGCATTAAGAAGCATAAATATACTCTAGTTTATGATTACTTTCCCTCCAGGAAACATTGAATGAAATATTGCCGAGGTGAGGTAAGGTTCAAATATTTGTCATCTTAAAGTGTGCAGAATTTTCAATGAGCCTCGCACATACTCACCGGCCACAATATTATGACCAGTTGCACAGTCCAATGAAATCCAATACAAGAGTTCAAAATGCCTGCCTTTACAAAGATAGATGATCACATTAAACCCTAGCGGGCATTCTACAACAGTATTTTTACTTGCATAATCTCCTAAAATCTGATGCGACGGCTTTATCATAAAATCAGCATTTACAAAGATAACAGAGGCAATGTCATCATAGGTGCCTTTAAAACCTCATTTCACCCCTTAAAAAAGTTGAGTTTCTATTGAACTACTTCATGCCCATTGTGTTAAAGCGGAAGTCAACCCAAACATATTTTTTTTTTTCAGTGAAAATGTTAAAATAAGACCTCAGAGCAAGGGCGGAGCCATTGGTGGGCCTGCATGTACACAGGCCCACCCACATTGATTCATGATTATTGTTTAATTTGTGTTTTGTTGTGCTTTTTATTTTATAGAATATTAAGAATTGCATCATCGTGGTTGTCTAAGCAACATTTGAATTTCACATTCAGTTTGTCATTTTAATTGAATATACGGTGTGTCGCGACCAGAGGATTGTGCTCAGTGAGAGAAATATTCAGGCCCAGCCTGATTTTTCCAGGCCCACCCATTAGCCATATTCTGGCTCCGCCCCTGCCTCAGAGTTTCATTATTCTCTTTCATTTTCAAAATGAGTGAATGATTCTGATGAGAACGTACATCAAACGCATTTCATAGTGATATTGACCTAATAATGTTTATCATCATGGTTGTAGTTTTCATTGGTGTATAATTAAACTGTGTCATATTGAGAGCTGGATCTAATATTTTCACTCTAATGTAACTGAGTGAGGTATGTATGCAAAATGTTATTCACGGCTATTAGTGTGATGCAGCGTAGTTCGACACAACCGCAAACTACAGCCGAAATTGCAAAATGAATGCCCTTTCTCAGATGTTTCGACACAACTCTTCTACTGAATCTGATTAGATTGTGCAGGTGTGCCCTATGTTGCGGCTGGTCAATGTAACCTCTTAAAATCATCAAAGGCAACTCGAACGAAAATTCTGACGGAACTTTACTCCGGGTTTTTTCCTCTAAAAATTGCATTCACCTTCAATTCTTTTTTTGTGTTTTATGCAACACAATCTTTGCTCCGACAGGGTGTCTTTTGGGGGCCAATTAGTGAGGTACAGAAAGTCAACTTCTGTCTGTTGCTGAGTTTGTCCTGGTTTTAACATTGACTGTAGTGGAGAAGTTGAAATAAGGCAGTGAGGGAACATTTTGTATATCTACTGTGAACCCATATATTAGGAGCGCGACCTTAGTGAGGATTGGCGGCATAGAAGAAGGATGGATATTAACATAGTGCTTACAAACAAGTGTAGCTAATTCATGCTGCTTCAGTTTGTGTTTAACAATACAAAAAAGCCAGTGTTCCCTCTCTTCGAGCGGCCGAGCTACAGTAGCCTAGCAACAGCACACAAACAGCCTGTTTGACAGGTAGCCGTCCAAAATGGTGCATCCCGCATTTAATGAGTCCCCCAGTCTGAGAGCTGACTAAAGGTCTCCTCACCTATAACACTGCTTAATTAAACACTTCGATGCATATTTGCCTAATATAAAGTTGAAACGAAGCACAAGACATCCCGCCTCATTTGTATTCATGGTATGCTTGAAATGCCCTCAGGTGTGACAAGAATTATTTGCCATTTTTGCTCGCTCGCCACAAAAGTATCAAATAGTTATCTGATTTACAGCCACGGTGGTTGGGAATCACAGAATGAACCAGCATAAATGACACTCGAGCACACTACTGCAAACGACTTCCAACCACAATAATAAGCATAAAATGAATATCTCTGGTCGTGTTAATCAAACTGAGCATTGTTATCTTTGTAAATGCAGACTCTTTATATTCAGCTCTTGTAGTTGAAACTCATTAGAATGTATACGTTATGTTGCGGCTAGGGAGCACGTAACGTCCATGGATGCATGCATTGTCACACACAATGCCGCGTGCAAATTCTAACCGCCCCCCCCACCACCCACCGCAAACCTGTATGCTCACTTCTTTCCCATTATTTCAACTAGAATTAACAGTGCAAACATGTATACGTCACTGCAGGTTATATAATCACAGCATATCATTTTGTGTGGAAAATTACAGGGAAAAGGATGCGTGGCCTCTTTGCCAATAAGGATTTTTGTCTGTTTGCTTGACTGGACAGCGCATTGAATACGGATGATTACAGTATTTAAATTCCATTTTTTTGCCCTTTTATGAATTGCAGGGAGCCAACACAAGAAAAAGGGGGGTTCTTTTTCTCATGCTGAGACTCATATATCAGAAGGTATTTTTGTTGTTTTCCTTCTCTTGATGCATGGTCTTTGATTTCATTGCTTCTTGGGTTCAGATAATGCCATCTTATTTCATATGCGCTAAAAACACAATATGTATGATCTGCATGAGTGCGAATTTGTGATTGTAGACAAAATGTTCGGTTGAGTCGCATGTTTATGTCGGGTAGGCCCAAACACTTTATGTTTACTGCCTCGCGGTCTGAATGTACTTGAAAAATTAATCGCATTTTTACTCATTGGAAGATAACTCAAGCTCAGAATAACATGGTGCATTTTAGTTCAATTCGGTTGTTTTTAAATCGGTTTACACCCCGAGGACTACATTAAAGCTCATCCATTCATGTAATATTCAGCTCTAAAATTCCATATTCTTCCCAGCCAAGGCTCAAGTAAAATCAATACTTGAATCTGTTTAGCAACATAAATAAACAGTGGCATGGCCAGAACTTTTCAAGTGGTGGCCAGGGTGATACAATCGACCAGCCAATCAGAGTAATCATTTGTCACAAATGGCTGACAACATTTTGCATAGTCGAGATCGACATCTCATTCATTCGAAGAATATCGAAGAAACTCAATGACACAGAAATCTCTTCATTCTTCTCAATTCTAAACATTGTTTCTTACTTATATTTGTTCCTGCCTGTATTGCGAGCGTGTTGAGCAAGGTTGGTCGGTCAAAAAATTATTACAAACAAAGAAAAATCTGGGTATATATGAATCTGCAGGTGCCAAACCGCAAGTATGACTGTATGTGTGCATTTTATTTTATGAAACAATGACTTCTTAGCCATGGTGATTGTGTGCTTGGTTGTGAAAATCGCGATTAATGCTCAGTATAAGTATCACATTTTTCACTCTTATGAAAGACTCTTTCATATTCTATGTGCATCTCAAAAGTATCTTATTGAGATGGATTTTTAATCTGAAAGTGTGGTGACAGAGCATATAAGTGCCTTGTGTAATGTGACCGTATGGAAACAGTAGTAAGGCGTAACTAATTATCTGCATCACGGAATCACATTCATCAAAATCTTCCCCTAGACGTGGGGGTTGCCACCACCTAGCTCCGCCCCTGTAAATAATAACAGTGACCAGATATGTTAGAATGTAATAGTTACTGTCGAAGCTGCTGAGAATTTAATTCATATACTTGCCTTCGAGTCTATTTACCATGCTTTTTTTTTTTTTTTTTATTGTCATCGCAGCTTTCAAACCATAAATCTGCCACCTCGGCTTGCTTGGAAGCACCTTCTCTCGTCAGTCTGTAACCATACTTCATACAGCTGTAACACGGGTTTTAATGGGGCTCTGTTAATCTTACACTGCATTACTGTTGCCTGCGCTTTTGTTTGCTCATCGCGTGTGTGTTGACATTGCAGATATAAGGGACTCGGAAGCTCGACCTGTGATGGTATACATCCACGGAGGCTCCTATATGGAAGGCACTGGGAACATGATGGATGGCAGCGTGCTGGCCAGCTATGGGAACGTTGTTGTTGTCACGCTCAACTACAGAATTGGAATATTAGGTGATGAAAAAAACTTGTGTGTGCGTTAACCTTTTAATGCTGTTTCGTATGGCCAATTAGTTTGTTTAGAGGGAGATTAAACTTTAACACTGCTGATTAAGTTCCACTTAAATCACTGAAAGGGACATTAGAGAAAAATGTAAAGGGGTGAAAGAAAAGCTCAGATGAATTGATTTGCATACAAATGTTGTCTTCAGAGCAAATACGATACATGTCATTGTTTCACACATTATCCCCCTCCTATATGGATGTGTCTAATTTGTACTAGTTTATCAGACTGACCGTTGAAGCATTCCCAAGGACTCACAAGGTCGAGATAATTCTGTGTCCTCGTGTTTAGCATTCAGAAGCAGTGAGTTGTTCCAGGACTGGACCGGCGAATAAGTAACAGGATCAATTCTCAGCACTGGCGACCTCTGTGTGCTTTTGTGAATTCAAAGGGACAAGTCCGGTAAAGGATTTATTTATTCATGCACGTTGAAATTTATGAAGTCACTCTTGCAATGACAGCGTTCAGGTTTGATGAGCACACCCGCCTCATAGCGGCCTTAGGCAACTATCGAGGAGACGACTACAACGGTCAAGACACTGCAGGAGACACAGCATATGAGAAATGAGATCGTTTTCCTTTGGATGGCCCGCTGGCTATGACCGGTTGTTTTCTGTGTCCATACACCAGGCTTCCTCAGTACTGGAGACCAGGCCGCAAAAGGGAATTATGGACTCCTCGATCAAATTCAAGCTCTCCGTTGGATCAGTAAGAACATCGGCTACTTTGGAGGGGACCCGGGTCGTATCACAGTTTTTGGATCTGGAATCGGAGCTTCCTGCGTGAGCCTGTTAACACTATCCCACCATTCGGAAGGTAGGACGTCTTTTCATGTCAGACTTTTAGACTAGATCAGGAATATTGTATCAAATTGGAAATAAAATGCGATTTCAAAAAGAATATTAATGAGGATGGATGACGTTGATATCGGTAGAGTGACGGTGCAGTGGTCCACTCACCTGTCTTCCGTGCAGCCAACTTGGGTTCAGTTGTAGCTCAAGACTGGGAATTGAGTTTGAGACACTGTCTCTCAATATGGTCCCTGTGATTGATTGGCGACCAGTCCAAGGTTTACCTTTCGCCCAGAGTCCACTGGAATAGGCGAGAAGGGATTTAGAAAATTGAGCTTTTCTTCATTTCTTTATAAACGCTAACTCAAATTCCTTTGAAAAGTACATGTGAGCAGCAGTCAAGCCATGTTTATTTAAGAGCTTTAATGCTTGTTAATACATGACGGCATATCATCCGCAGATACCTTTGAACAGCGGTGGGCGGGTGCATTCGGGACGCGGGCCTTCATTGGGGACTTAAGCGATCTAATCCCTCTCTTAATAGCGCCGCTGCTCCGAAGCAAAATATACATAAACGCAATACAACTATGCGTGGCATTACAGAGAGAGAGGCACTTGACGCACTTGAGGATGAATAACGCTATTATTAAACCAAGAAACATTCAACTTTTATATTCCAAGACATGTCCTTCAAACAACCTCTACACTGGAATGTGGTAGCTCACCATCAATACTTACCTATCCGGATGTGTTAGGTTAACTGAAGACTCTATAACACTTGTTTGTATATATATATAAATCTGTGTGTTTACATTGACACCATGACACATTGATATTATTTGAAAAGCTTGTGTCCATTATGTTGTCTTTAATCCTGTCATTTGTATGAGCTCCATTGTATAAATGGTTGAATCTGAAGCTACTGTGTTGCACCTTATAGTTATATTGATTATAACCTCCAAGCTTTTTGAAATCTCAAAGCCTCTATTAGAACAGTACAAGTGCTGCTGTAATCATAGACAGCTAATTTTAGATGCCAATAATATTCATCATAATAGCTTTATTTTTGTGTTCAAGCGCAGAAAATCACTGGTGCACCCACAGGAAAATTATATGTGATAAAGACAATAAGTACCTTTAAAACATTAGTTGCACTGCGCACTTATACAAATCTGCTCGCTCGAGTCAAAGTAGCGTATTTCGGTACTTGTTGCCCACCGGGAGCTGCCGTCCTGTCATTGAAGCCGACCAGAATCACAAGAAGGGCCGTTTTCATCAATGCCATCCACGGAGGCTGCGGCAAGTGCAACTGTGCTTTGTGAGGTTTCTATTTGATGCCCTGGCTGGACTGCAGCGGACGCACAAAGGCCTCTAGAGCTCTTTGAAGCAGACATGATAGCCAGTGGCCCCAAAATGTAAATAAAAGACAGGAGCAGAGGAAAAAAAGCCACATTGTTGGCGCGGTCTTCTTCCAACGACTCGTGTGACTTAACCTTAGCAAGCCTTTTGTGACTCGATATCTATCATCACTTGTCGTATTTGGGTGCCAAATACGAACCTCCTTAAGACGGAGGCATCGCTCTGCATACAAAGATCCAACGCAGTAGCCTCTGTATTTATCGATATCAACGTGGAATTCTTTCTCGTCGCGCAGTGGGCAGCAAGGGTGCGTGCTACGCAGCTTGTTAAGGGCACACAATCAAAGATTTTGATGCCACGGTGCATCTGTGAATAAGCGATGAAGGGGAAACTTGCCACTACGGCGCTGAAACAATGTTGCAAACTGATCGCTACTGCACACAACAGTGACAGCCCATGAATCAAACGCGGGGATCGACAAGAGTGATGCATTATTATTTACATCATTAAAATGAACACGACGGGGCAATTATTCTTCTTTATCAATTCATTTCTCCTTGCAGCTTCCTACCGGCAAGGCCCAGCTATTCAAGACTAATATTCAATGTTCAGTGTAACTATTTCTTGTTCGGTTCCAACTCCTTTCATGCATACTCTATGCATGAATACTAATTACTTGAAATCTGGAAGGACACAGCGTCCTTAAGGTTTGTGCCAAATGATAATACAACTCATGCAGATTAGATAAAAGCACTAATCACCGTTCCTTTGGCCTCCCTTGGGTCTTTTCTTGGGAATTCGGTGTTGGCAGGTTTGTTCCATAGAGCCATCATTCAAAGCGGTTCCGCGCTCTCCAGCTGGGCTGTCAACTATCAGCCGGTCAAGTACACTCGCATGCTGGCTGAGAGGGTGGGCTGCAACGTGCTGGACACTGTGGACATGGTCTCCTGTCTGCAGAAGAAGACCGCAAAGGAGCTGGTGGAGCAAGAGATCCAGCCCGCCCAGTACCGCGTGGCTTTTGGACCGGTCATCGACGGAGACGTCATCCCCGACGACCCCGAGATACTGATGGAGCAGGGCGAGTTCCTCAACTATGACATCATGCTTGGTGTCAATCAGGGTGAGGGTCTACGTTTCGTGGAGAACGTGATGGACCTGGAGGACGGCGTGTCCGGAAGCGACTTTGACTTTGTCGTATCCGACTTTGTGGACAGTTTGTACGGCTATCCCGAGGGGAAGGACACGCTGAGGGAGACAATTAAGTTCATGTACACAGACTGGGCGGATAAGGACAATCCGGAAACCAGGCGGAAGACTCTGGTGGCTCTGTTCACTGACCACCAGTGGGTGGAACCCTCAGTGGTGACGGCCGACCTGCACGCCCGCTACGGCTCGCCGACCTACTTCTATGCCTTCTACCACCACTGCCAGAGCCTCATGAAGCCCGTGTGGTCCGACTCAGCGCACGGAGACGAGGTGCCCTACGTCTTCGGCATCCCCATGATCGGCCCAACTGACCTGTTTCCCTGCAACTTCTCCAGGAATGATATCATGCTCAGCGCCGTGGTTATGACATATTGGACCAACTTTGCCAAGAGTGGGTAAGTAAGAGCAAAGAGGCCGAAATGTGTCTCAGTTGCAAAAGTCGGCACATCGCAATTTCACTTAAGACTCCTGTACTCTTAAATTGTCTGATTTCGATTCTGCCGCTCTTATTTCTTTTAAGACTTTCGACCTTTTAACTTGGGCTACTTCATCACCCTGATTAAAAGACTGTAGCATTCGCTAGGAAATAGTGTGCCTAATTAGCCCAGTCTTAACTCTCACTGTCATTTCTTGCAGTCTTATCTCCCTTTGTTCTTGTTAGTTCCCAAGCACCAGCATGTTAACTATGGCTAAGCGCTGATGCACCATTTTTTTTTTAGACCAATTATTGTCAATTATTTGAATAAAAGAAATCAGTTATATCCTATTTGTATATTATATATATTTATATTCTATTTATTTATATACTATATTTTATACAACACTCACATCTAAGTAGTGAGTAGGTGTGGAGAATCAAGGGAATGCTGAGCTCTTAGGTAGAGGCGGTGATGTTACACAATCCCGATCCTATTTTCTCACGTTTCTGCTTGTTTTCATTATGCCAACACTGATCCTGTAAATTCAAAATGGATATGCCAAAACCGTTTTGCACGTGGCCCAGTGCCTTTATCCATGTCAAAGGCAAAAATTCTTAGGGAAAAAGCAGAATGTACAAGCACTTTGGCAATAGTGAGAGATATAATTCAATAAATGCATGCAGGGAGAGAGCTCGAATAACCATCTAATGACTGCTTCTAAGAAGTATGTTTGCTTTTTTGTCCTTAGGCGAGGTCATATGTATACACATTAACAGGCAGAACTCCTCTGCCTCACGCAACTGGCAAACCACAGACATTATGCTTTGTACTTTCCTGTCCTCGCACCAAAACAAACGATTATATTAGTTTATAATTAACATAGAATGTTTTATAAGTACAAAGTCATATGATTTTCTAACGGTCCACAATGGTGATTAGCTTCCATTGAACTCTTAAATCTTCATAAACCACCAATTCACATTCATTGCACACCATTGCAACAAATTGTAAACGCAATGATAAATCGTTAGAGGATCTCGCCCAAGTTGGAATGGAAAATGGCCTCCCCAAATTGCTCCCACAAAGTTAGGAGCATTTAAGTGTCCACAACGTCTTGGTAAAATCAAGACTTAAGATGCAGAGGGAGCAAATGGGATGATGCCCAATCTACGATTGATTAACAACTCATTTATAGGTGTGTCTTTTGTCCACATTTTGTAAGTTCAAACATACATAAACATGATGCATTATTAACCGCAAGGGCTCTATTTTCGTAGGCAGGCACGTGCGCTCAGCGTAAAGACTGGAGCATCATTTTTGTGCCGGGGCAAGTCTAGTTAACGTGTTTGGGTATATCGCAGGCCACACTACGCCATGCTGTGTGTTCCGGTGGTCCAAGGTCGTTTTCTATTACACGCCCGCGCCGCACCAGATTATTTATAATGCGAAGTGGACCTCGATCTTAAACTAACTAAAAGCAGGTCTAAGTTGTGGTGCAGGTGGTGTAACGCAATTTTGGTGGAGTTGATCGAAGCACAGGCAGACAAATTGTGAGGTCATCGTGTTTGATTCATAATTATGACAACAGCGTAGGACAACCCCTCTGAATCATTGTCGAAATCGATTCATTGAATGCATTATTATCATCATCGACTTTGATATATTTGTAAAGGCGCAACACAACTTTGTGTGCCGTTGTGTGTTGTCACATACAGATGAAGGCGGTCCCCAAGTGTCCACTTCATAGCTGCCAACTTTACATCATCCGCAAATGCAGATTTTCTTGTGGTTCCTTATAAACATACCTTGTGCATGTCGATCTTTTTCACGGACTTTTCACGCGAGTCCGTTATGCTTCCGCCATGTAGACCCCGCGCCTCTCCTGCACTGAATTCAAAGGGAATGAGAGGAGCCGCTTTCATTGGCCGGGAATCCAATCACTGTGCTCACTCCCACAATGGCGTCAACGCCCATTTCCAGCGCACGTCTACGAAAACACCAAAAGATAGAAAAGTCCACCCATGCGCACACTTAGACTGCACTTTGTTATCGACTTGCACTGGGCACGCAAATAAGGCCCTAAAAGTAGATTAATGCTCCTTTCGGTACAGATGTTAAGTAATATGTCAGCCCAGTCACTGGGGATTAATCAATGTTTCAAAATGACATTTCAGATAACGTTTTATTAAATAGTCGCTCTGCGAAATAAGGTAGTATTTTTCACTGTCACTCGTGATGGCACTTTGAACTCTAAAGAGTTTTTTTTTCTCCTTTGAGGCATATTTTTACTTTAATTGTGGTTAAACTTGGATGTTCGGCCATTTCTTGTTATATGTAAAATGACGTAGTATTTGTCCACCTTTTGTTAACTTTGCGTCAACATTGTTTCCTTAGGGATCCCAACAAACCCGTGCCGCAGGATACCAAGTTCATCCACACCAAGGCCAACCGCTTTGAAGAGGTGGCCTGGTCCAAGTACGACCCCTACGACCAGCTGTACCTGCACATCGGTCTCAAGCCTCGCATCCGTGATCACTACCGTGCCACCAAAGTGGCCTTTTGGAAGCACCTCGTGCCCCATCTCTACAACCTCCACGACATGTTCCATTACTCCTCCACCACCACCAAGGTCACGCCGCTGGATCCCACCCAATCGGCCGGCAAGCGATCCGGAGGCACCGGCCGGCCTCCTGTGTCCAACGGTGATGAAGGTGGGAGAGAGATGGGTCCTCTAATCATGCCCAACCCCAGAGATTACTCCACAGAGCTCAGCGTCACCATCGCCGTCGGGGCTTCTCTGCTCTTCCTCAACGTGCTGGCCTTCGCCGCTCTCTACTACCGCAAAGATAAACGCAGCCGCCAGGAAACGTCGCAGCAGCCCAGTCCTCAACGCGACAGCAAAGGCAACAACGTGAGCCACGCCGCCACTGTGGACGAGACCCTGTCCAGGAATCAGTGCGAGGCCCTCCACAATCCTATTCACGTGTCTCCCACCTTGGACTTCACTCTCAGCCAGCGCCGCTCTCCTGACGACATCCCGCTGATGACGCCCAACAACATCACCATGATCCCCAACTCACTGATGGGTCTTTCCAACATGAGTCCGTACAGCACCTTCCCCGCCGGCTACAGCTCCGCCGGCCTGCCCAGCACTCACTCCACCACACGGGTATAACTTGGCCGCAGAGCAGACCTGTGATATACTTCAAGACACATACATGTAAAGCTGTATTTAGGATGTTTAGATAAAATAGGATTGAATATGTTTGGGTTTTTTTTTTCCTTTCCAAGCAAGCTCCTGCCTTTGCTCTGTCATAACAGGAAGTCATTTTCACGCTCATGTTCCGTAATGGCAGGCAGAAAAAAAGAAAAAAAAAAAAATCTCATTTTACACCATGGCTTTTTGGGGATTTTTCCTTGAAAGAACTAATAGTCATGTTTTTACAGTTGGATTTGTATGGGAAGTGCTTTCTTAATATCTATTTTGATCTGTTGGAGCTATGGGACGTCACAACTCATCGCGGATGGAGATGAGATGTTGAAGAAGCAGAAAACAGCAGTATTGCTATTATTGATATTTTATACATATTTCTCATTGCTTCTTAGGAAGATGTATTTTTACCGTAGTTCTTTTCAAACAGCTTCACTTAATTCAATTGAAACTGTACTCGAATACAGGTCCACATGAGTATCTCCAATATACTTGACAATTTACACTAGCACACCTTCCTACATTAGTTAGGATGGTGAGTAAGTGACTCAGCTACAATAACAAAAAAAATGTAAATTAGGCATTCTTATCAAAAGAAATGTTTTGCATATGTAGTGTTGTGTAATTTATTGTAGTATATTTGAATATCCTTGCTCTTTTTTTCCTTCCGAGTTTTGAAGTATTAGTTATTTCGCTTAATACATTGTACAAATATAACCTCTGCTTCACTAGAGAAAACTTTAGGCTTGAAATGTGTTTTGGTACTCTAACAAACTTTGAATTCTTTTGGCTTTGCTTGTTTGTACAGAATAACATTTGATTGCTATTTCTTTATTGATATTCTAAACTCTTCCAAAAGATACCTGTAATTACATTGTAAGTGTATGTATAACAAAGCGAGTATTGGCATTTCAAATGTAGTTTCATCAAGACTACAAGTCACTGATACTTTTCAGAGTGGTTTGGACCTCAGACACACCAACATCCACGCTTGGTTGTCTTTTTTCTGGAGGACATGATGGACTTGAAGATTTTAGTTCTTTCAACCAGTCATAATGTGGTTTAACCTATTAAAGAAATTTTCCAACTAAAGATGAGTCTTGTTGAGTCCAGAAGGGTTACAAGGTACTCTCAGTGTGATGGTTGATACTTTAACATGGCACTATTGTAATCAATCTATAAATCTATTCGACATAGAAATTTGTGATCAATTTTTTTTTTCCATAACCTAACTTGATTGATAATGTGAGGGAGCGGTATTTATTGTTTATTATTATTATTAAATCTGACTTTATTTATTTTTATGGCAAGCTGCTCTGCAAATGTTTCTTTGTTCAATACAAAAGAGTCAATATTCGATCAACTTCGTACTGTTAAACTAGCAAAATGAAATTGGAACAAGTTGACATAGAAATATTATCTAAATTCGTTTTTTAGTGTAGATTACAGTGATGTAGGCCTGTATTGCATCATACTGACATTTTAAAATGACACGTACAAAGTCAAGTGTTAGTATCTTTGTAAAAGCTAAATAGGCCTTATTAAATTGTGACAATAATTAACTCCTGAATATAATCACGTTTCTACTTTTAAATGGCATCACTCACCTTCTCTTTACATTGCAGGGGTGTCAAACCGATTTTTGTCACTGGCCACATTGTAGCTAGTGAAGGTTTAGTCGGAATCGCTGACGGAGGCCCGTTTAAAATTAGAGGCGGACCGGCCTATAAAAAAGTGTGAATGACAGACAACGGAAGGGTATCTACGCTGCAGACGAATAATGAAAAACGGACGCTAAATTTGTAGTAAAATGCGCCGCTCTGGGAATATTGATTCAATCCAAATACATTGCACATCAGCTAATTCATGGGAAATCTAATCTTAAACGTGAAATGCATTATACTGTACTGCTGTTAAAAGTCCAATCCGACTGAATAGTACAGTAATGTTAATTCAGTGATTCTTTCACGTTCCACTAGAGAGAGCCAGTATCCCACCTAATGGTACTCATACCACACTTTTAGAATCACTGGCATGCAGAACTAACATTCTAAATGTAAAGCTAAGTTATGTGACAGATATTTTATACTGTAAACCCGTTGTTGACTATTGCCCAATTACCTGAACAGCATTGTATTTCTCTGCCATGTCCTTGTAAATGAATACAATAAGGGCTGCCTATGCACATTCTTTCTTTACTGTCAATCCTTAACATCCCTCACGTGACCTTTCCCCACGTGTTAGCATGAAAGACATGGTTAGATAAAACCGGCTAAATCGTGCAGTTGTTTCATCAAGTGGAAAACCAAATACTCCACCGCGGGAGGTCATTGCCACTGAATTCACTTCTGACACAATGTCTATGCGTGCCCTCCAAAATGCTTGCCTGTTTGTTTCATGGCCGCTCGTTTGTTTTCCCAGCACGGATTACCGCGGCAGAGATAAGAGGAGGTGCAAATATTATTACAGCACCGCCTCTCTCTGTATAAACACACGTATAGCTCCGTGTCCAGTGCATAACAATTTTATCACATGCCACATACAATCGAGATAACAAAAGAATTCCCCTTTGCCTGGTTTGTAGCTGTCCGTGGTGCTGATGGTGGCATGATACACAAGTGATTCCACCTTATGGCATTTGTGAGCTGGACGGCAGCTCGGAGACAAATGCGTTTGTTCAAAGTCCATTTATGCACTGACTAATGACTTTAAGGCAGTGTTTAAGTGTTATGATCATTCATAATGTGAGCCGCTCGCATCTCCCTGTTCGCCATCTGCAGCCCCTCCCATTTGAATACACTTACATAAAGGACTCTCCCTAGCCCTCCTAAGAGCTAAAGACGACTCATCCTAATCTCTTTTTTTTTTTTTTGATATGTCAACAGGAATATCATAACCACGTGTCCCAAAATCTCGTCCACTGCTATAGGTTAATTAACGCTTCTCATCTCTCTCGGCCTGCCTCACACACTTTTCCAAGAGATTTCAAAGGTGTCGGCCCTTATCCACTCTCCTCCTTCAGCTCAACAATGCCAGTGCTATCAATCCTCTTCAGGCGCTAATTACTCGATATGTTATTGCTCTGAACGCAAAAAGCAACAGACTGTAAACTCGCGCCACACAATACAAGCTATCTTTGAGGAGTTCAGTTTTGTTCGAAAACAAATCAGTCACTAAGCTGGTGCGATATGGTGCAATCCTGAGTGGTAAATGCCACCCTTGATGATAAGAGCTTTCTCACAGTCTTCTTTTAACAATGACCGGTGGTGTGCTGCTTTGAATAGAGTCAAAATAGAGGAAGAAATTTCAGCTGCGCTCAAAAGGGCATGGCGTGGAAAAATTTGACGAGGATCTTATTGCTCCCAAAAAGGGAGCATAGCACAGTGTTGTGTCCAGTTCCACACTGGCCCCTTTGTACTGAACCCAGCTTTGACATCAACTGGGTCAAATGAGGGAGGGAGGAAAGCGGGCAGCAGCTGGACCTGACTGTCAATGTCACCCTTGTTAGACAACTTCATCAATGTCCGTCGCTGGCATTTCGATTTGTTTTACTACCTTTTCCCGGGCACACCTCTTAACGCTGCGCAATTCTACTTGGACTGAAATTTAATTTAGATGCACATGAAATTCATGTTTTCGCTTTATATTAATACAGAATTTAAATTAAAGCAAATGCAACTCATTAGGTCTTTTGGAAATTAAACATAAGAACCTCGACCTGAACAAATTACCATCACTGAAATGTTACTTATTTTATTATTTTCAAAAGCAGACCCCAAACTAAACACATGCATATTGGATTTAATGTGATGCTATTGTTATTGTTATTATTATATTTTACTGAACGTGTAAAATCAATCGGAAAAGTATATTTAAGTCATACATTTAGTAAGACTAGCTACATAAGAGCCACTTGCACAAACTAATTAGATCCACTACAAAAGCTCTATCAACAAATTGTCTTCTATAGAAAATAATGCTGCATTTTGAAAGACAATATAACAAATGTAATGTTTTTTTAATTGCTATTATAGTTTGTTATGGTGTAGTCTCACGCTGCATCATAATCGAAACTGTACCTAATATTTTGACTCCCATGTAGCTACATCTCAAAATATAAACGGCTCTCAGTGTGATTTAGTGCAGTCTGACAATTGCAATAATAAAGATATTTTGGCAAGAGCACCTCTGTGATTATGTTAATCAAAAGCGAGCTTTTTTTTTCATAAACAGATCCTACATATTAATTAGAGTAAGATTTTAGCCAGTTGACACAAAAGCTCATTTTAATCAAGCCACTCCACTCATTTCTTTACCCGAGTAGAAGCAAAAGAATAATTAACACAAAAGTCCAATGAAAAAAAGCATAGAGTGAAATGTGTGACCTGCCTGTCACCAATGCTGAACCCATGGCTCTATAAATAATGTCTGGCAGCTGAAATGGGACTTTGTGACTTTAAGATGTCACTTGGGGTGATGTGGTCCATCTATTGTTGATGAGACAAAAGCGCGAGTCAGATTCATATAGGAGTGGCGGGGAATAACTTCTCATATCCTCATATCAGAGTTGGGAAGCCGTGCGGCAGAAACTTCAATAACCTCCCAACTTCTTTCTGGACATGGGTGAGCGCACAGAATTTTTAATAATTCCTTTTCATCTATTATGAAAGTCATTTGGGGATTTCTAAATGTAATAATATTGCTTGTAAAATGTCATTTGTGACCTTGGTCATCATTTTGCATTCATTTGCATTTGAAGATGAAGCAGTATTTCTATTTGAACTTTTCCCTTCATTCGGTTTTCACCATTGCTATATTACCTGTTTAGTAGAGAGTTGATAGTTTTACACACTTTTTAGTGAAGCAAGAATCCCTTCTTATCACCGAGGAACCCTTTTTAACCATGAGGAGGTTTAGCTCGTCGCTACACACACAAAATTGGTGTTATCATTTTTCATTTGAAAACTACCATGAGACATGATTCACATCCTCTGATCTCCCTTTACAAAATGGCAAGTGCACCAATTTGTGTCCAGTTTTGAGGTCCGTATTGATTAGCCGGCATCAACTAAATGCAGTGATGCCCTTTAAGGCCTAATAAACCGTTCCTCACCACTCAGCTCAGCGTTGCCGAGTCCAGCTGAAGTGTGGGCGTCTACAGGCATTATCATTACTGCATCCCCGGCAGTCTTCTTACTGATTCTATTTATATTTAGATGGCGGCCCGGTTGCTTCCCACTTCAAGTCGTTTGGTCAAACAATCGAATGCTTCACCATGTAATATTGATGTTTGCAACTTTGCGCCCACTCCATCCCCGTGGAACCTGACACTGAGTGCCCTGGTACCAGCGTGGTGTGTCAGGATGGCCTGACATTGCTAGTGATGACCTGCTGACCTCCCGCGGCCACTTCTACTAGAGCATGTGTGGCTCTAAGGTCTTTGTTTGCTTGACATCACCGCCCTTTGTCCCACGGCGGTGACAATGGCTACCTTGTGTCCGGCCACAATGAGACGCTCTCTCTTCGAGGCTGTGAAGTCAGCGTTCCACCACCATCTCTCTATAGCCTGGAGACGCCTGTGACCACCACAGAAGGAGGGCCGGACCAGCTCGCGCACAAGCGTCAAGGTGCCCGTACAAGCCGATGAGCGTTCACATTGCAGATGAAATCGGCACCGGCAGCGTTATTTTGTGGTAGCTTGTAGGCAGACTGAAGTTTGCATCTTGGGATCTTTCTTGTTGTGGAATACAGGATCAGAAGCAGCATGTTTCCGGTCAGGCAGCCTTGGCTTTGCAAAGCCTTAGGTGGTTTCCTCTATCCCATTTCTGCCACTGCTTTTATTTATTAACACTGTGGGTGTTTGCTACCTGCTTCAGATGCTTACACTGGGGAGAATGCACTCCATGTTCTTGAAATAAGCAGTGATTTCTTTGTTTGATCGCCTGCTCGTTGGTTGCCGCTTTCTTTCTTTCCTGTTGTATGCTGATGGATTTGCGGGCTAGCTTCCCCATCCAGGCTTAGATGTGCTGTGTGGTTCTGTGCGCGGTATGTGCCGCCTGTGTGCTGATATATTATGCCCCCTCAGGTTGTTATGATTGCTGTATCCGGTGTTTGGGGGCAGTGCCCTACCCATCTCTGGTGGCCACCTTGCTGTGCTATGCAGGCATGGCTCTATTTTGTGGCTGCGGGCACGAAGCCTTAACCCAGACCGAAGTCCTGGTCGAGACTTACTTCGCCCGCAACGAGCAGGACTATGAGGTCGTGGCTTCCTTGTGAGTCTATTTTCCACTCTTCTTCTTTAAATTCGTCTGGGCTTCCTGCCCGTCTGACCTTTTCCTCCCTCCCGTGCAGTGTCGAATACTTCCAGTACGTCATCTACGGTCTGGCCTCATTTTTCTTCCTCTATGGTATCCTGCTGCTGGCTGAAGGCTTCTACACGACAAGCGCAGTCAAGCAGACCTTCGGGGAATTTAGGAGCACCCACTGTGGGCGATGCCTCAGCCTGACGGTGAGCACAAGGTCAAACGGGAGGGAGAGGCGGCGGGCGAGGCGGGGCAGTGATGTCATCGGGTCATTTCGGCGATGGGGAATGCTTTGTTTTTTACAACTCCCAAAAAAATGAATTATGGTTAATAGCAGACTTGGTGATGCCACATTCATCACACAGCAACTTGCTGCATTCCCATGACCCTATGTTCCGCTTTTTTTTATTTCAACAGTTTATCATTGTGACGTTTATCTTGGCCTTCATCTGGCTGGCAGTGTTTGCCTTCACTGCTATTCCGGTCTACTTCTTGTTCAACATGGAGCAGACCTGCCACGACATCAACATCCTGGCTGAAACTACCCCCAGCATAAATCAACACGGCTGGATTTGCATGGACGCCAGGCAATATGGTGAGATGCTCCTATAATGACTGACCGCATGTGCGCCTGATGAGAATATTAATGCCATTTTGTAAGACAATGAATTAATCATTAGGGATTACGTAAATGCAAAGCTAGTTCAACTGAATTTCTTCGCTGCTGTTTATTCTCCCTGCAAGTGAATGAACAAAGGGTGTAAATATTTCATTGGTAAGAGATACATCACTTATGTCATGTCTCTTTTCAAGGGCTGCTTCCTTGGAATGCAATGCCGGGCAAGACTTGCGGAATGACCTTGGCATCTATTTGCAAAACGAGCGAAGTGAGTAGATCATTTCCATATTCCATTTTACGCACCCTTTCACCACAACTTCCTCTCCATGAATTATGGTGTATGCTGCCTTACTGATACTATTCAACAACTGTCCAAAATTGGTGCGGAAGTGAGAACGATTACATACTCGGACAACACACACGTACACACAAGGGGTCAGAATCAGTGTGCTGTATTCATCCTGAAGGTACTTTGAGTTTATGAATGAGTGTGACTGCCCGAGACTTAAGCTTTATTTGTTATTTCTTTCAGTTTCACCTCACCTATGACCTGTATATTGCTGCATTTGCTGGTGCTGGAATCACCCTCTTAGCATTGGTGAGAAATGGCTTTAATAATTGTCATGCTTTAGGTTTTAGTCAAGATTACTACTTTCATAATAAATATACTGTACATTCAAGACCAGAATCATTAACACCCTGGTCAGATTTTGATTAATGTTCTTTATTGAAATTGTTTGATCAGGACATGATATTTATGACAATTATTAAGATGCTTAAGAACTACGTTTTTTGCACCATTGTAGGGCTCTATAGAATAATCTAGAGAAGTGATAAAGTGTAGTATGAGCACCACTAGTGATATGTGGGCTCTCTCTGGTGGTTAGTGAAAGAACGAATATCAATTCAGTTCCACATAAATTTACTCTTTAATAACTGTTTTTTTAATCATTAATTTTGTTGCTTTTATTGAATGAAACTTCTATGTGCAATACATTTTAATTGAATCATTATTTAATTATCTTTTTTCTTTTCCTAATGTTCGAACAGTATAATGAGCAGTGGCACAATAATATTAGGTCATAAATAATAATAATTACCAGTAGGTTTTACACCATGAGGAATTTGGAGCCAATCACCGATCAGCAAGTTTGAAAAAAACAATAACCAATCACTTATCCGATCAGAAAATGGACCAATCTTTCCAATCTATAAAAACATATTTTTTACTGGAGAGTCGAACACCGGAATTCGCAAGGGTTTGGGACCTCTCTGCCCACGAGTAGCCAAGATTTGCATACAATTGAGACCTACTGAAATTCATTGGGAAAAATAATAACAATTAAACCCTAAAAATTATCCCCAACATACTGGTGAATATTCAATACATGGAAAACACAACTGCAGTGTTAGATGCAAAACTACAGTGATTTTTTTTTTTTTTAATCTAACTGTGTTCGCTGAGAAACCTTGGCTTATTAACCAAGGCAGCACAGTGCGTCCCTGGCGAGCAGCTCTGTGTGTTTTCTAGGTGGTAAGTTTGAGAACCACTGATCCAGAGCATTCTAATCAACTTCAAATGACCCATACTGGTAATGTCTTGGGAAAGGTCATGTTTTGGGATTTTGACATTTTCATTTTTTTCATTTCGTTCCATCAAAAATAAATAATGAAATTGTTTTTAATTCTATTCTTATCCCCTTACACAACATTTTGTCCTGCATGCAAAGGCAGAATTGTTAACATCTGCCAGTGTGCCGAAGCAAATGTTCTATTACTGCAGGCTGTTTTCCTGCTCATCTCCTCTTCATCAATACATTCTTGCTTTGCAGATTCTGTTTTTGGTTGCAACCACCTATAACTATGCAGTCTTGCGGTTCCTCGGCAGGAAAGGAGTACGCTAAGTGCTCCAGCCCCACCTCGGTTGATGGCGTCCTCTAGCTGTCACACATGCAATACTAGGTGTCATTTATCCTCCTGGAAACGGCCAATCCGGTTTACTTGCTAGCACTGCATTTCTCTTAAATGCATCCAGTAACATTCCTCACGACTGTGTCTTGTGTGTGAACAACTTACAAAGAGATGAAGACTCCCGCCCTCTCGGATGATTCTCTTAGCATTGTTGTTCATTTCTCTTTTTGGTGACTTTTAGTGCCAGTGCTGGTGTGATGTCCGGCATTTCAGGAATAATATACAGCTCCACTTGCAAAGAGTAACTTGCTTTTCACCCCTTTCAGTGCTTTCAGATACATGCACGTTGGGTATGTGAAAATGAGGCTGCTGTCTCGGCGGCATTGTGTATATTGATTGTGCGGTTTGAAAGTGAATGTACCAAAGTTGTCTGGAGTGTTGTGTTGTATCACCCTGCTCACTGTCACTCACATAATTGCTTTGTTTAAACACCACTGTGTGGGGGCAAGACAAAGCCATGTATTCAATATTGGAGGTGATGCCTGCAACGCATATAATAACTTTCCATCCGATAATTCTGTTTAACACGTCAGCCTGCTCCAAAAATTGAGCTCTGGCATGTGTGGGCATTTATAACTGAGTCCTAAAGACATTAACTTTGGTGATTTTGTTGTAACTACAAATTGCATGTTTTCAATAAAATTGTGTTTAATCAACGGGGCTGTATTATTTGTACAGTGCAATAGGGCAGTGAAATTACATAATAACTCACTATACCGATTTTTTTACGATAATGACAGAATATCACAGCAATTGCTGATTGTACCTGATACATCCTTAAGCCCAAAAAATGAAAACATATAGAACTTCTAGTTTTCTTTATTGAACTTTTTGGGGGGGTAAAACACAGTGTAGTACAATGAGGTTTTTATAGGCTGTAATGTATATAGGGGCTCAGGGCAGATTAAAAAGTCAACATTGTATTTATTTTATAACAAGACATGTTTTGCTAGTCGAACTTGGTTTGCTCCGACCAATCAGTCTTAGAGAAATGCTGATATTATTTTTGGGCCAGCTAGCTCTTACTCTGCTTGGGGAGCTTGTGTCTATCCTCGCTGACTTCAAGCTACAGTCAGACAACAGTCTGGTCTGGTCAACTGTCAATCACAGGCCACAAATGTTTGCAGTCACACTCTCACTCAAGTAGCAACTGAACCCACGTTTCTTCCACAATGAGTGTACCACTACATCATCATGTAGTGCATGCCCTTCAAATATCTCATATATATGTGTGTGTATCCAAACTGGTGAGTAAAAGACAAAAGAGACCTTGCACATTCAAGGTGACGCTTCACAGGAGGTTTGATGACTCAAATCTTGACATTTCCATCATAGATTCAGTTGCAGTAGCGAGAGCGCGTTAAAATATCAGCACCAATTACAAATGTGTTGGCTGGAATAGAGCTATAGGCTATGATTCACTCTTGGTTACGTCCTCAAAAGATGTTATGTTTTTATGGTCATGCAAAGAATATTCAACCAATTACTTTTTGGGGTTTTCAGATTCGATTTCAGCTCTTTTTCCTCTTTAAAATCAGGCACTACACATTTGGTATGTACATTATATATCATCATTATATTCTACATTGTGCTACTCAGTTGATGCATTGACATCATCCATCTCTGAAGTTATGCGGGCAACTGCTTGCTCTCCCACTGAGGAGATCACAGCAGTTTTCTCATTGTGTTCTAAATATGATTGGTGATGGAATGCATCAGCAGTTTCTTTGTTGGTTTCGGAAGTAAACACAAAAACTGGTTGCTCAGCTGCCTACAGAAGAAATTGGGCCTCTGGGTGTTCCTTTGTCTTTCTATCCTGACTGACTTGAGATGGAACGACTGCAGAGGCATCTGAGGCGTCCTCACAGCATTTGATAAGAGACTGGTCAACACATGTGTCCTTTTTTTCTGTTTCATCTGGTTCTACTTTGTTCTGTTTATTTGATTCTGCCACAACATGCGTTACTGTGGGAGGCCTTTGGAAAAATGCATTATTTACTCATGAATATAGAATTTAAAAAAAGACGACGGTACATACTCTTGAAGTCAGCATCTTTAATCTTATGAAGGCGAAACTCTCAAATTCTAACTTTACTTCTTTCATTTCTGACCAAGTGCATATTCTTTCCACACAACTTGTCATATTACTTGTACATGAATTAAAAAATAATTTATTTTTTTTCTGTCACATTTGCAGTATAGTTTTTTTTTTTAAAAGAGTGCAAACTAGTAAAGAATTTACAGTTCCTCACAAGACTACGGTGATTGACATCGGTTAGTTCTAAATGCAATTATTTGTTGATCTAGCTATACTTTTACGCTAATATCTACCATAATATTGTACCACAAATATATTAATGTTGTCAATATTCATTAATAAAAAAATGTAATGATGTACAGCATTCGATCTGCATTAAGTTGTATTCACATTTCTTCATAAACTGAAACAAGGGGGGAAATAATTAATTCATCAACTTAGAATAATTTATAAATATAGAATCATGTTTATTTTGATATAGATTCGAAAAAGGGCTGGTCAATACCCAGAAAATTATGTGGCAGGATATTTTTAATAATAATATTTTTTTTTTTCAACCACTCCACGATTTTGCAGGCGGAAGTGAATCACTTTTATTTTGAAACGCTCTCGATCCATTTCCAGGTTAGAGGAAACGCGACAGGAAAATAGGAAAATCTACCTTCACTTCTACTCTCACTGGCGTCTTTTCATCGGTAAATAACTTTCAGGCTGCAGAAGCAGCAACCGTAATTTGTGTGTATGTGTTTTTAATTTATTTATTTTATTTTTATACACTATACAAAAGCGACGTTACGTCAATCAAGTGGTGGCTGATGTACAATCATTTTCTCCATATCCACTGACTGCGAAGCATTCAGTGCTATTTGCTTATCCTGCAGTTTCTCAAATGTGCTCAGTTTTAATAAATATGTATGTAAAGACATAGATTCAAATTGAACAGAGGCAAATGCATTCTACATTATTTGTACAAAAACAGATGCCGTGCATACTCATCTAAAGGTTATATTAACCCCTGTCCCTATTTTGGCGTCACAGTTAAAGTTATAAGGTATATAGTAAAAAAAAAAACACTAAGCTATATGCTCAGAACCAAAGTAAAGGACAAACAAATAAGAGATGAACGTGGGAGATTGCAATAGTTTGGTCAGGAGTCCTGATTCCATGGTTGAGTTTATTATCAACAGGTACATGGAGAATAAGGTTGTTCGTACATTTAAAAACACGTTTTAGAAATAAGAGGCCCAGAAAGCTGTCAAAATGTATTGTTTGTTGATTATAAGGCACTGGTGCTATAAGGCACTGGTGCCATCTAGTGGGTTTTAATTATAGTACTTGGCTGTTTGGATCGTGACCTAAATAATGTGTGTGAGCGTCCTCTGCTTAGCCCCAAATCGTACTATGATATGATAATGTACTATGATATTTTCAAAAATAGCATGACATGCACGGACTATTTTGTGTATTGATCAATAAAACTCAAAGCAGTTTAAATTAGTTTTGACAGTTTTGCATTACCTCTCTCCATGTTGATCAAAGGAAAGAGTCTAAAATAACACTTAAGAACTTACATTTGTATACCTGACTTAGTTTCAGCCTATTAAGTTTTAATCCAGCCTTTTTGTTGACTGTCCTCTTAGTTGAGAAGCACATCGATACTGCCCTGCAACGTAATTGATATTTCAATGACCGAATATAGTTTTGCATCAAATCTGTTAATATTTCCTTTCTAGTACGGTGGGTGTTTACATTATGAGTGTGTGTAACATCATCTCAGTTAATCAGTTTTGTAAATCATTTTCAATTTGAGTCATTTTATTCTTGGGGAATGCCAGTAACCTCTGATTGATTGCTGAGTTATAACACCAAGATTGTAGACATTTTTTGCTTGAATTTCTGACATACTAGAACCATGTTATGATCGGACAGGCCAGTGAGGAAATTATGTTTTTGGCACTCTTTCAATTCTATTTGTGAAGATTACATCAGTGAGACTATTGCTGCCTTTGGTAATTTTTTTGTCAGCTCTTTAATCATTTGCTGGAAATCTGTTTGGAGTATGTTGTTTTTAGTTTTTTCTTTCCGCTTTTGTCCAACTCATTTATATTGTAATCTCCTCCAAATATAGTTTCACAGTCACAATTTAGTTGTTTATGTAATTCATCTAAATTAGGTAAAACGGGGCTCCTTGTGACCGATTGTTTAGCATTTAGCTCTTTGTATTCACCTGTGTATTCTGCTCCATCCTAGAAGCATGCCTTCAAGAAACCATCTTGACAAAATTGGAAGGAAGAAGAAAAAGAAATGGACAGAGGAAGCTATGGAGCACGCACTGATCGAGGTCAAGTCGGGGAGGTGCACTGTGAGAAAAGCAGCCAAGGAATTCGGAGTCCCCAAATCCTCACTGGGGGACCGGGTCAGCGGACGAGTAACCCCAGGGAGTCGCAGCGGGCCCGCACAGCTTATAACATCTTCTGACGAGGAACTGTTGGTGGAGTTCTCCTTATACATGTCCAAGCATGGATTCCCGCTCACTAAACAGCAGCTGGTGTCCTTTGCGTCTTCCATTTACAAGCGTCAACACAGACGGGTGGCCTTTTCTAAACTGGGCCAGACCTGGTGGCTCAACTTTAGGAAGCGTCAAGAAAAGAACATTACGATTCAACCAGCAGACAGTGTCGTCCGAGGTAGGACGGTCCATGTCAGGAAGGAAGCATTGGATCATTTTTTTCACCTCCTGAGCTCTGTGGTGGAAGCTCACGCGTTGGGGGACAAGCCTCACCACATCTGGAATTGCAATGAGATGGGTTTTCAGCTGGCTCGGAAGAGGGTGGTTCTCCCCAAAGCTGCCAGTCTGGGTTGCAGGTCAATGCCAGGATCCAAGGACTACATCTCTGTCCTGTCTTGCTTGAACGCCACAGGGAAGGATATTCCCCCGTTTATCGTCTACTCCAAAGCCTACCCGGGGGGAGTGTGCTACAAGACACAAGGGCCGTCAGATGCCCTCTACGGCTGGTCCGATACGGGATGTGTCACTTCCGAACTTTTCAAAAAGTGGTTCCTCAGACACTTCCTGGTGTATGCTCCTAAAGAGCGGCCACTGCTGCTCATGTTCGATGGCCACAAGTCCCCCGTGAACCTGGAAGTGGTGGAGGCCGCCCGTAAGGAGGGCATCGTGCTCGTGTGCCTGCCGCCTCATTGCTCTCACATCCTGCAGCCGCTAGACGCCGGCCTATTTCCGCTCATCAAGCAGCGGTTTGCCGTGCTCATAGATGAGATGCACGCCACTGATGCGACTGTCTTTGCGGTCAGCAAGAAAGACTTCTCAGGCGTGTTCAAAGGGGCGTATCAGGTGGCTAAAGAGGACGAGGGTATCGGGATAGTTAAGGAAAGTTTCAGGAAATGCGGCATGTACCCTGTGAGCCACTTTCCATATAATGACGCCCATTTGTCATCGCACATCGTGGACCCTGAAGCTGAGGGCGCCTTGTCTACATCGGCACAGCATGTTGTGGGAGGCCTCATAGCTCCTGGACTTTGATCTGATTGCTCTGTAATTTACAAACATAACAAATGAACACCAGATTAGAGTTGCAATGATTAATCAACAACCAATTGACTATTATTTTTGATAACCAATTAATGGTTTTGATACCTTTTTTAATTTAAAATTATCCAAATAATTGGAATTTCAGCTTCTCAACAGTACGTTTATGTAGTCCTCCATGAAAGGGGAGTGATTATTTTTGTGTTGAATCAAAATAAAATATTTGCTTTTAATTTGGAAAACAATGATCAACATTTTTGCCTATTTTCTGACCTGTTATGGACAAAAACAGTTTGTGAATTTTCTGCACTGTTGAAATAATGGCATGTTTTTGAATAAAGGGATGGATATCAAAACCGATTCATCAATTAATTGACAAAATAATCGACAGATAAACCGATTATTAAAATAATTATTGGTTACAGAACCTAAACAAGATGATTAGCAAAAAATGGGAGCTATTTAGACTGATTACATGCATCCCAGATGGTTAATCTTGAAAGTGTTATTCAAAGAGTCAAAGTTAAGAATAAAAAAAAGTCCCCATGCACCTATTCCCAACACCATATCCATCCATCCATTATCTATACCGCTTGTCCTCACAAGGGTCGCGGGCATGCTGGAGCCTATCCCAGCTGTCATCGGGCAGTAGGCAGGGGACACCCCGAACTGTTTGCTAGGCAATCGCAGGGCACACGGAGACAAACATCCGCACTCACAATCACACCTAGGGGCAATGTAGAGTGTCCAATCAACCTACCATGCATGTTTTTGGAATGTGAGAGGAAACCGGAGTACCCGGAGAAAACCCACACAGGCACGGGCAGAACATGCAAACGCCACACAGGAAGGCCAGGGTCGAACCCACGACCTCTGAACTGTGAGGCGGATGTGCTAACCAGTCGGCACCGTGCCGCCTCCTAACAGCATATGTTTTTTAAAAATATGTATTTTATTCTTCCATAAAAATTGAAGAGCATCTGATCTGTGTTTTGAAAGACAGCTATTTAAGAAGCCACGGTTGTATTTATTTATTCATTTGTTTGTTTATTTCAATAATCGTCGTAAAATCCCGGATCTTATCAAATATGTTACTGTCTTTGAAGCTATACATTTTTCATTTATTCCGAGTGTCTCCCAATGCATCATTTTTACTTATGGGGGGGGGGGGGGGTGCAGGACGTGACGTATTAATTACGGAAGCTGATCCTTTCTTCATCGCAGGCGGATAGTCGTGTAAGTATGAATGCTACAGTATATCTGTTTCTACTTTCTAGCGTTTTGAAAGCAGGGTGGATTGTTATACGTGATATGCCTTTTGTTGGGGGCGGGGGGTTGAAATGTTTTGATTCTTTACTGTGAAATATTGTTGTACAACTTTGTGTGCTTCTTAGCTTGTTTAGCATTGCTAGCTAGCAAACTACTCACGGCTCCCAGTAATACTGCCCACTCGTGTTGTGTCGGTGCCTGCCTGTTTTCAAGATCTCGACTCTTCCCTTATGGTTCGGTACTTTAATTCCTGCTTTACTTGTCGTTCCTGTGTCAAGTAGAAGCCGTCCACGATGACTACAGCTGCAAGACCAACATTTGAACCGGCCAGAGGAGGGCGGGGGAAAGGGGAAGGTGATTTGAGTGCACTGTCCAAGCAATATTCTAGTCGAGATCTTCCAGGTCACACAAAGATCAAGTACAGGTCAGTAGATGTTTTTTAACATTCGGCTACAAGTGCTTACATGTAAGTACTCTTTTTAAATCTTCTGTCACGTGTTTTGTCTGTTAGGCAGCCTACTCAGGATGCCCCCGAGGAAGTGCGTGCCCGTGACTTCCGCAGGGAGCTGGAGGAGAGGGAGCGTGTGGCTGTGCGTGAGAAGACCAGAGAGAGGGGACCAAGAGGTTAGACTTTAGCTCCCTTGGAATCTCTCCATGTAAGCCAGCATTTTCCCGGCGTGATGTCCTGTGTGAAGGCAGTTTTTCACAACCTATATTAAGCCGAGGAGCATTTTTTGCATTAGGGCATTCTTTTAGTGTAAATTTGTGGACAGCTCTGCATTTGATACAAAATACAAGTAACTTGTTTGACAATCAATTCATTCTTGATTCCCCAGAGCACACCACATCCTCTTCTTCTTCATCCTCTTCATCCTCAAAGAGACCCAGACTGGATCAAATTCCAGCAGCCAATCTTGATGCAGATGATCCCCTTACTGAGGTATGTACTGCGTTCATCCCGCCAGACTGGGAGCATACTCAAAAAGCCGCCTCACTCATGTTGATTTGTAAATAGGATGATGAGGATGACAACTCCGAGGACGATAGTGATGATGATGACACTGCAGCCCTTCTCGCAGAACTGGAGAAGATTAAGAAAGAAAGAGCTGAAGAGCAAGAACGCAGGGTGGACTATCAATTCACAAAGAATATTTGAATGCGCTTTGGCATTTTAGGTTAAAACCGTTGCTTGCTTTTTTTATATCTGGGAAATGTATTTGCTGTATTTTTCCATCGTAGGAGCGGGAGCAGAAAGCAGAGGAGGAGAGGATCCGAATGGAGAATATATTGAGTGGCAATCCATTGATTAATTTGGCAGGGCAGCAGCAGCAGCAGCAACAACAACAACAGCAGCAGCAGCAACAAATGGCTCAGAATCAGAGCGCATTCAAGGTCAAGAGAAGGTAATGCAGACATGCACAGCATATTTTTGGACACTTAATGCTCACCTTCAACAATTGATATAATTTCTGTCCAGGTGGGATGATGATGTGGTGTTTAAGAACTGCGCAAAAGGATTGGACAAGGCACGCAAGGAGAAACGCTTCATCAATGATACTCTGCGCTCTGAGTTTCATAAGAAATTTATGGAGAAATATGTGAAGTAAAAAAAAAAAAACTGACGTGTATCCATGTGATTTCTTTTTTTTTTTAGTCTAGTTTCTCTGTTGCAAGAATGTTGTCATTGAATTGCATTCTTACATTTGTTTAAACAACTTTAATCTTGTATATAAATGTGACTGCCATACTTAAAATAAAGATAAAACATTCAATCAAGCTGAAAGTTTTTTCTTTAATCCTATTTGAATTTAGACATTTAGAACAATGCAATTACAATGAACATTTTAAATAACTCATACTGTAGAAGTTCTTATTTCTGTCAACATGCTAACAGCAACACTTTAGATCTCATGCAAATGCATAGAGTAAAGTGTGTTATTTTCTGACGAAACCAAGGACGGGGTGTTTTGCCGTACGTCCCCAAGGCGTGTTGGGTGCAAACAACAATGCAAGACAATTATGAATAGTTCCAAATACTAGTCAGTGTTCTCACAAAAGCTTCTGGTAGCGATCAATAAATGCCAGGAAAAACTGGATTTCAGAGGCATTTTGGTGGTAGTTGTGTGCTAATGTTAAGAAACGTTTTTAAATGTATCTTCGTTTTAAAATAACCTTGTATTTGTTTTGTCTATCTTATCAATCAATCGTTAGATAACGACCCCGAGAGGCTGCAAGTCTAATTTGGACCAACAGGAGGAGCTGCAGTTAGTTCTCCTTAAAAGCGATTGAGGCTGCTGGGAAAACATGGCAGCTTCCTTTTGTTGCTGGTTTTAGTACTCTAGTTGGGGATTAAATACCCTTCTAGCGTCACTGCAGCCACCGAATTGTATACATCAAGAAAAGAGAACAGAATAACATGGAGAAGACTGGAAGTATCGACAGTTTGGGATCGAAGCAATCCTCTTCTCGACATCCGAGTGTTGATTCATTGTCCAGGTAGCGTTGGTTAAGCTAGCTAAAAGTTTTGAAACTAACGAAAATATTAATTCTGTGTTGATTTTATATAACTGAAGCTTGCACTTGCTCTCATAAAATAAGTGAGGGTTTTGTGCCAAACCACAAGTCGTGTGTCCCGCGACAAAATGAATTTGACAGTTTCTGTTTGCCTATAGGGAGCTGTGTCAAATATCAATATTGCGTTTTCATTATTGGACTAAATATTACAACGTGCAGTTCAAAATGTATATTTATTAATCGGAGTTTGTGGCAGATGGTGAAGTCTGACCAACGCCCACAGGACAATGTTTTTGAGTTCAGCGCCCTCGCTCTTCTAATGTGAGACGATTCTGGGTGTTGAAAATCAATGCACCAGTTATTGAGTTCGGCCATGTAAAAATACTTCCACTCGAATTATTTAAACTAACCAAACATCCTCCATCTTATATTCCTTGCACTCGGAAGTGGGAGTAACTAGGATTGCTTTTTTAAAAGTATATAACAGACACTTAAATGCATTAAATTTGCAACATAGTGATCGGCTTTGTCGGGTACGTAGATGGCAGTTGTTCTGTCATGGCGTGAAGTCTTGGTTTCAGAATGGCTGCAATGTAAAACAAAGGGTTATCTCTTGACAGCTCTGAGCGTTCGGCCCAGGTTAAACCTTCCTCTGCCATGTTGTCTGACACGGCCACCTCACCGGAGTTTTCCCCAGAAATCAGGGTTAGTATGGAACAGAATGGCGTTAATCCCATAAATACACATGATTCTCAAATCAACTCTTGACTGTCATGCAACTGTTTTTCTATTTTCAGGTCAAGTCAAAAATTCATGTAAAGGTAGAAGCCCTGAATTATTCTTGCATAATTACTTGAACAGGACTTTGTCACTCCTAATTGTGTCTTGCCTTTAGCAGGTTTTTAGAGATTCTGATAAAGAGGAACCACAGTTGCTTCCAAATGAAGTTGTGCAAGATATGGGTATGAGTGTTTATTGCTTGCTTCCATTGTATTTAACCCTTTAGTGGTTTAATAAGACTTGAATTTTACAGCTCAAGATGTCACCTATTTCTGTCCTTTCACTGGAGCACTGCGTGGAATAGTGACAGTTAGCAACTATAGACTCTTCTTCAAATGCATGGACAGGGTATGATGTTTCATTCATGTTTTACTGCATACAAGATAGAGATAAAAAAAATGACTTTGTGTTACTATAACATCAACTCGTAGGAGCCCTCTTTTGTGCTGGATTTGCCCCTTGGGGTTGTGAGTCGTGTGGAGAAGATTGGCAGCGCGTCAAGCCGCGGTGATGTGTCCTACGGCCTAGTCTGCAAGGTAAGTCAGCACAAACATGGCCATTGATATTAATTGAGATGTCAGACAAAGACGACTTGACAGTGTTGTCTCATTAAAAAACAAATACGCTCGCTATATTACTTCATTTGGTAACTCATGAAATTCAATGCAAGCGCTGTGGCAGATGATAACGCACAATTCGGACTGACGCTGTCAGCGTGGTATTAATTTAGGAACATCTTTGTTACTGTGATTGTAATTTAAAGTGATGTCAAACCACACGACATCAAACTGAAGAAGTGTTTCAATTTAGAGCGACAAAATTGTGTCAACACCTTATGATACAATGCAGTGCAGTCTGTACCACAAGACAGATGTTGTGATATTACGTTCTGCCTATATTTAATTTCATTATGCAATCCAGGTTGTATGTCATAACCCGTGAGTCTATCTGAGGTGATAACTGTGCTGCTCTTAAGTGGGTGCCTTGAAATTAGCAATACATTAACACAGGGAGGCGGCACGGTGGTCGACTGGTTAGCACGTCCGCCTCACAGTTCAGAGGTCGCGGGTTCGATCCCGGCTCCGGCCTCCCTGTGTGGAGTTTGCATGTTCTCCCCGTGCCTGCGTGGGTTTTCTCCGGGCACTCCGGTTTCCTCCCACATTCCAAAAACATGCATGGTAAGTTGATTGGATACTCTAAATTGCCCCTAGGTGTGATTGTGAGTGCGGTTGTTTGTCTCTGTGTGCCCTGCGATTGGCTGGCAACCAGTTCAGGGTGTCCCCCGCCTACTGCCCAAAGACAGCTGGGATAGGCTCCAGCACGCCCCGCGACCCTTGTGAGGAGAAGCGGTACAGATAATGGATGGATGGATGGATTAACACAGGGTGCTTATTAGCTTCTTACTATGAAGCTCATGTTTGTACGCTGCTATTGAGTCCTGTGTATGACCATGACCCGTTTGCTCCACACAGGATATGCGTAATTTGCGATTTGCGCACAAACAAATGGATGACACCCTCCGGAAGTCCATTTTCGAAGTGTTGATGAAATTTGCGTTTCCTGTCTCCAACGGACTGGTGAGTGATATATCAACCATGTTGGTGTCCCTTAGAGCTGTTATCAACCCAGCAACTGATCGAATTCCTCCTACTCTCTCCAGCAAATATTTGCCTTTGATTATGGACAAGTGTTTCCTGAGAATGGATGGAAGGTTTACGACGCAGTCTCTGAATACAAAAGACAGGTATTTCATCTTAACAAATCCATCAAATGTATTCAGTACAGCTCAACATAGTATGCGGTTTGGAACAATAAATCCTGGGTGGTTTGTCTTTCTACAGCCAGGGTGTGTGAGTGAGTGACTCAGCTGTGTCAGCAGTGCAACATTACAGCAGCATGATGCAATACAAATGAATGGAGGACAAATTGCATTTTTTTTTCTTTTTGGCATGTGGCTGTTTATTACAAGGAAGACAATGTCAGACTTTGTCAACTATCAAAAGACAATAGTATAGTCTGCTATTGCGGTTGTTACACCAACAAAAGGGTGTCTTAAGTTAGTGCGGTACAGGTTATTTATTATTGTACCCTTTGCATCATTTGAAAATGTAAGCGCAGAAATCACATAAACGGAAGGGAATAAAAGTTGTTCTGCTTGTTCACAACTGGGCTTTTGCAAATGGTCAAATGGACCTTCAAACCTTGGATATTTGTGTGTCACAAAGGGCATTCCCAATGAAAGTTGGAGGATTACAAAGGTAAATGATCACTACGAGCTGTGCGACACCTACCCATCAACAATGGCAGTTCCAGTCAACATTCCAGATGAGGAGCTAAAGAGAGTGGCAGCCTTCCGGGCGAAGGGAAGGATACCTGTGAGTAAATGTTCTGTTTCATCATCCTCTGTGTAGCTGTTTTTGGGGCATATTTTCCCATTTACGCTTAAAGTGTAAGTCATACCAAACATATTTTTTTCAAGAATATGTTCCATGCAGGCCCACTAGTTTCTAAACAAGGCAAAATGATTAACATGAGTTAAGCAGCAAAATCCACACGTTTGTAGCCATCTCAGGGGGCGGCCATTTTGTCACTTCTGTTGACTGATAATGATACAGTTGCTCAGATAACGACCAATCACGGCTCACCTATTTTCTGAAGCTGAGCTATTATTGGTCATTATCTGAGCCCTGAGGGTGTGTGATGTCATTTTCAGTCGACAGAAGTGACAAAATGGCCAGCCTCAGAGCTAAAAATGGGTGGATTTTGTCGCTTAACTCATATTCCACAAACACAATATTAATCAGAATGCTGTGTTTCAACTAGTGGGCCTGCATAGAACATATTCTTAGAAAAAAAAAATTGTTTGTTTGGATTGACTTCCGCTTTGAGTCATTTATTTTTCACTGACTTTTAATGATTTATGACACACCTTCCCTGTGTAAACTGGAAATGTGTGCGCAACCACCAAAAAAATGGAGATTCGGCACATGGGAGAATATGCCCCATTGTGTGTTGCTTGTTTCCTTTGACCTCCCATTTGAGCAGGGGTATGAAGACTTTTTATATCCACAGTATGTAAACTCTTTGTATAGGTGCTGTCTTGGATCCATCCAGAGAGCCAGGCAACAGTCACACGTTGCAGTCAGCCCATGGTCGGGGTGAACGGGAAACGGAGCAAGGAGGATGAAAAATACCTGCAGGCAATCATGGACGCCAACGCCCAGTCTCATAAACTCTTCATTTTCGATGCCAGACCCAGTGTTAATGCTGCTGCTAACAAGGTTTGCGCTGTAGTCGGAAGAAAAACATTGTGATTGACGTGTGGACATGAAGGTCAAAACAAATGGTTAACCTTCATCAAATCACATCCCATTTGTTTGGACCTCAGATGAAAGGCGGCGGATATGAAAGCGAGGATGCTTATCAAAATGCTGAGTTGGTGTTCTTGGATATCCACAACATCCATGTAATGAGAGAGTCGCTCCGCAAGCTGAAGGATATTGTCTACCCCAACATTGAGGATTCCCACTGGCTTTCTAATCTGGAGTCCACTCACTGGCTCGAGCACATCAAGGTGAGCCAAATGATGTGCATCTGGGGGGAATAAGGTACAAGGATAAAATATTAAACTTTGTTCAACAAAAATAGCCATTATGACTTGTGCAACCATATGATGTCTTTTTTTTTTTACTTCCACTCTCTAAAAGATAACATTATCAATTGAGCTGAACAGATTATAGGTCAGAAAAACTTGCCATTTGAACAGGGGTGTGTAGACTTTTTATATCCCCACAGTGGCATGTTTTGTAGTTGATCCTGGCAGGAGCGCTGCGAATTGCAGACAAGGTGGAGTCTGGCAAAACATCGGTGGTCGTGCACTGCAGCGACGGCTGGGACCGTACAGCCCAGCTCACCTCACTGGCCATGCTCATGCTGGACGGTTACTACCGTACCATTCGTGGATTCCAGGTGTTGCTGGAGAAAGAATGGCTGAGCTTCGGGCACCGTTTCCAGCTGGTAATCTTTCTGTTGCGTACTCCTGTCCTTCTCAAACTACGGTGCGCTCTAAATTCCCGACTCCTCTGCCTTTCAGCGTATCGGCCACGGCGATAAAAACCACACAGATGCAGATCGCTCACCTGTTTTTATTCAGTTTGTCGACTGTGTGTGGCAGTTGACTCGACAGGTGAGCAGATATGTAGCTAGCATATTTTTGAATGAGTGTCAGTAATAACACGATAACTGTTTGGATTAGTTTCCTGCAGCTTTTGAGTTCAATGAATTCTTCTTGGTGACCATCTTGGACCATCTGTACAGCTGCTTGTTCGGGACATTCCTGTGTAATAGCGAACAGCAGAGGCTGAAGGAAGTACGTGCATTCAGGTTTTTCCTTGAATTCTTTTGTGCACTGGTTCTAAATAACATGGTATGGTGGTGCTTTGAGATGAGAGTTTAATTCATACTTCAAATTGTATTTCCCCATTGAAGAAATGAATGGAAGTGATGAATGTAAATAACACTGGTCAACATTTTTTTTCCCAAAATGTTTTAATCAGAGATGCAAGTAATCTTTTCGAGATTTTTTTGCGCTGATTCTGAATCTGCCCTCGGTTTTTGTCTTGCACATTAGGTTTTCACAGTAATATAATAACAATAATGAGTAATATACAGTAATAATATATTTTGTAATATTGATGTATTCATGGTTAGGTTCAGTAACGGGTGGATTTTTTTCCTGAAATATCTTGGCTATAAATGACATGAAAAAATCCGTATTACACAAGCTTTTATAGGTGAAGTTTAAGTAAGCCATTTTTGGAATCTGCATTAAAAACACACTTATGGACACATAAAGCCATCTCTGATTAAAATTTGTTGTTGACTAGTGTATTTTTTTTGTCATGATTTAATGCTGCAATGAATTGTGCTGGAAGCAGTATATTACTACAGTCATGCAGACAAACGAAAAACTGTACTACTACTGATGCTGCAAGTGACTCAATAAGATGCTGTAGTAATATTAGTTATTTTTATTATTAGTAGTTATAAGGAGAGAACATATGTCTGAGCATTGTTATATATCTATCTACATGTCTTGCTCCGTTTGTATGCAATATCTATTGAATTTTGTAAGGTTGACATGGTGAATCTAAGTTAACAACTCTAATTGAAGTACCTCCGCTTTTTATAAACAACATGAATGTCTGTTTTACAGGAGATTCCAAAGAGGACCGTATCCTTGTGGTCGTACATTAACAGCCAGCTGGAGGAGTTTACCAATCCTTTATATGTAAACTTCTCCAATCATGTGCTGTTTCCTGTAGTCAGCTTGCGCCACCTGGAGCTCTGGGTGGGCTATTACATACGTTGGAACCCTCGTATGAGGCCTCAGGTAAGAAGAGTCACTTGTTTATGAGCTACTGAAGACCTGACTTCAGTGAGCCCAAATCGAACCTTCCATTGTTGTTGACCAGTGTAGTCACCTGTTCACTCCAGGAACCTGTTCATCAGCGCCACAAGGAACTGCTGGCAAAGCGTGCTGAGCTGCAGAAGAGAGTGGACGAGCTGCAGCGGGAGGTGACAAATCGCTCAGCGTCTTCTTCCTCGGAGCGGGCGGGCTCTCCAACACGTTCCATCACTCCAGTACAGACTTTTGTTTGACTACACCCTACTCACATGCTATCCTCTTACCTAAGAGTAGTAAGAGGCTGATGTACATTTGTCACTCGGATACAGCTTGCAAGTCCGCTTTTGGCGAAAAACACATCTCCAAATATTTTAATAACCGAGCAGAGTGTATGCTTTCAGCATACTTATAAGTACAGTAATCCCTTGGTTAGTGCGGTAATGGGGACCACAATCATGGCAACTTTGGCTTTGCACAATAACGTCAACAAGGACCTTTGGATAAAATGCAAAATGCATTATACTGTAATGCAAAATCCCAGTTGAGCTGCCAACCAGCTCACAGGATAAATACACCCGTGCTCTCATTGATCGATCTCGCGGCGGGAACCAATCGCGCATTGTACTTCCTGTGGGTATGTAACTAGACTACAAGTATGTAGTCAACTATCTCTTTGAAACAACGTGACTTTCCCCAGTATGGCTGTCGATATAGCTGTATTTTTTTTTTCATTTTTATTTTTTGATGAGTACTTTTTGAAAATCCGCGATGCACTGAGGCCGGCGAAACTCGAACCACGAAGTAGCGAGGGATTACTGTATACTGAACACCATTTATCATATTGACTGACCTCCAATCAGTATTGTTAGGTTTCGATGTCCTTAAATGTCACCCTGGTAAGATATTTATGCCCTACACACTACATGAGAAAAGTGAATTCTCCTATTCTGAGAACAATACAACTGAACCTAGTGTAAAGAAATTCACTGGCTAATGGCTAATTTTGACATTAAAATTCCACTTCTGTGTTATAAAAAATTTTTTTTTTTGTTTGGTTTTAAAACCTGTTCTTTTAGTTTAGACCAAATGTTTTGTCTTCATTGTGTGCCATTGACATGGTCAACATTATTTATTATCGCATAACATAAACATATTCAGTTTTAGACATGCTCTGCTTGTTCCTAGGCAACACACAACAGGGGCCATTTACTCTAGATTTAGCTGCCAATATACTGTACATTATGATATTCAGAACAATGTAGCTGCCAAGATATACAATGATATTCAGGACAGTGCGTATAATACAGCTAATAATTTGCATCAACATCCAGTTTAAGTAATCTGAATGATTATGTGCCTTGTCCAGAACAGCTACAACTATTAATATATACTATACACTGCATGTCAAAAGGAAACCTACAATTAAACAAATATATATATTTATAGCTGTAAGTGTTTCTAATGATAGTGAAACCCAAAGGACATTTGTGCTAATAATCTCAGGTTCGATGCCTTATGTTGTGCCTTTCTTCCGTAATAAATTGCAAATATTTCGAAAAGATTAGCATGTCCCTGTTAATTTTTTTTTGGTTTAGTATGTGCTTTGAGGCATTAGTTTCCCTTTTCCATAAACTACTTTAACAGATTTTATGTAACTTGTATTATTATATAATGTAGCAACGTTTTAAAGGGCTTGTAGATGTAGATTGCTGCAATGCTCTAAAGCAGTTAACATCCAATTTTTTTAACCTGAAAAATTCACTGTAACTAAGCAATGTTAACTGTATTAAAAATGCTTATTCTGTTGTCTGTCATGTTTTTGTGAAATTGCCTATTCCTTTTGATTTGGCTGGCACAAAAATTAAGGGTGACGAAACAATGCTATGATTGTCACTATTATAGAATAGAGTACAGCAATGGTGAGAAGTACAAACACTACAGTACTGTACAATTTTCATTTATCTGTACTCATGTTTTTCTGATGACTTGTTTACTCCCTACATTTTTCAAATCTTTGTACGTTTGACTCCTCACATTGTCAAAATAGGCTATTTTGTCCGATTTCTACAGATGACACAAAGAAAAAGATGTGAATTGAGTAAGGTAAAGTCAACCGCGGTTAAAATTCCAAATGATTGAAATTGTGGGGTCTTATGAAATTGGGGGAAAAAAACAGCAGTGACATGGTGGGACGTGAGCCAGGAAGGAACCAAGAATGGTGATGATGCACAACAACATATACGGAGAAGCAAGATATTCCCTAATTTTATGTTACAAGAATTGTGCCAGCCCCAAAACACAAAACAATGGTAATCTAATCCAAAAAATATATTGTTCAGTTCACAATCCTAGCAAAGCTATGGGAACATTTAGATGAGGACCATTTATTTTATTTTTCCAAGTTAATGAGGAGACTCACAAAATTCGGGAATGCGATTGGCTGTGAGTATTTGAAAAAGTGAATCTGGCCGATTTCCTATAGGTTGTCCTTCCTGTCTACGGTGACGTCATCGACTACATCCGCTGACATGAGGACGGCTTCGATACGAAAAGAGAAGGAAAACAGGAAAAATCATTTGCGAGAACACTGGAAACTTATCACAGTTTCCAGATCCCTTTTAAAATATTTGCTTTTTCCCCAAGGCGAACAATTAATCGCCTTAAACCAGTTTGGCCACGTGGCGGTCGAGCGGACATAGATCACATTTGTAGAGTTTATTGTTCTTCGGCTCCTTCACAGCTTCCTCCTGTACAGTGTGTTAGCTTCGCTAGCTAGCTTTAGCAAGGGATGTGTAGTTGGCATCACATAGTGCGCCTATTCTTACTTCCAGTTAACCAGTTGCCCGTTTAGAAAATAGCGCCCTTAATCCGGTCACTTTACCGCTGGACTGCTTTAGCTCGATTAGGTTGGTGACAGTAGTTGGGGCGAGAATGGCAACGTCGGCTCTGTACGCTTGTACAAAGTGTAACCAGCGGTACCCGTTCGAGGAGCTGTCGCAAGGCCAGCAGCTGTGCAAGGTTTGGGAGTGTGTGTGTGTGTGCATCTTTCTGAACATCAAAACAACAGTCTGCAGAAGCAGAAAAAACATAGTTATTGCCTGGACATTAAACTTCGATTCTCTGAGCTATATTACCTTTTTGCAAACAATAAAACGACGTTATAACACATCACGCTAGCATGCAATAAATTACTCAACACCAAATTACAGTATCAACATTCATCTTTATTTCTAGTAATCTCAATATGCTTGATTGATGTTAAGAGTCGAGTATAAAGTTTCAATAATTCCAAAAAGTGTGACTGTTGAGTACACACAAACTTTCATTCCCAACTGCTGCTGTGGCACGTAAGTAAGATCATCGTTGGGATGCAGAAACTGTCCAAATTAATTTAACTTCCCCGGTAATTCCTTATTTAAGACAAATAACGTATCCTTGTTCATCTACAGGTACATACCATCGACGTAATGTGACAGAACAGTTAAATGGTCTTCCACTAAATGGCAGAAAAGTACATTTAACCTGTAACCTTTTGCTACTCATTAAAAAAAAAAAACATTGGTGTTCAACTGAACAGGTCAGAAACAACACATTTGATGAAATTATCTTTATTCGTGTTATTAATAATGTTCATTTATGTGGAGGTACTGATCCGCAATAATGAGTAAATAGATATCAGTGGGCAACATTTTATTTCTGTAAATCGCTGCCAGTGTTTATATTTTCAAATGATCACTTATACATCATTCTTAGAAAATCAGTGTTCCATTACTGTTGTGCTATTTTTAGAACAGGCCCACAGGTAACTCATGTGGTTATTGGTGACGTGCACTCAGGTTCACCCTGATTAAGAATGTCCAATGCAAGCTATCAGACTGTCCATTTTTTTTAATCATTTTGTTAGTTTACAGTGCAAGACTTGAAAATTGCTCTTCACTGATGCGCGTCATCAAATTTCACTAAGCGTCAGCTAATTTGCAAGGAAGAAAGGGCAAAGATTTCTGTGGAAAAATGCTGAAAGCTCTTTGTCATAAACCAAAAGACTTGCAGCTGTCATGGCACTTCAACGTATTGAGTCAGTGGGGTTGAACACTTTTACACGTTAAGTTATTTATTGTAAATAAAAATTGAAATCTTATTTAATTCTTAAGTTATTTATTGTAAATAAAAATTGAAATCTTGTTTAACATGTTGTCCAGTGCACAATTATTTGTCATTTTGTGTTGGTCTATCACACGAACTCCCAATAAAATAGAATTACATTTGTTGTTGTAACATGGGTTATGAATATTTTCACACATTTAGTTACATGAGAGGGACATTAAAAGCACCAGTATGATACAGTGTAGTTTCATTCTAGTCTGTTGCCTTACACAAAATTTTTCACATTATATTGATGTGAAAATATTTGACACTTTTTTGTTTTCTCTCCTCAGGAGTGTCGCATCGCACACCCAATAGTGAAGTGCACCTACTGCAGATCTGAGTTTCAGCAGGAAAGGTGACACATGGATTCCGAGGCTTCACTCTTTCTGTTGCTCTGCTGTATTGTTGCTTTCTAAGTTAGTTTTATGTCTGTTTATTTTGACAGTAAAACCAATACTATCTGCAAAAAATGTGCCCAGAACGTCAAACAGTTTGGAACAGTGAGTCGCAACCTTAATACACTGTACAATTGCACTTTATGGATATTTAGTTCCGTAGTTCAATAATTTTGCAATCTTTTCCATCATTTTTCTCTTTGCAGCCCAAACCGTGTCAGTACTGTAACATTATTGCAGCCTTTATTGGGACAAAGTGCCAACGTTGTACGAACTCAGAAAAGAAATATGGGCCACCTCAGACGTGCGAGCAGTGCAAACAGCAGTGTGCCTTTGACCGCAAGGAGGAAGGCAGGCGAAAGGTAGAAATCAGAATAAATGTTTTTTTTAATTTTTTTTTATTTTTATTAAAGTGACTGCATGTCATGAGTCCATCTTGTCCCACAGGTGGATGGAAAATTGCTGTGCTGGCTCTGCACGCTGTCCTATCGTCGTGTTCTGCAGAAAACCAAGGAACAGAGGAAAGGCTTTGGCTCCTCTAACTCCTCGTCACTGAACGAGAAAGACCATCACTCGAGGCAGCAGCACCACCATCACCAACAAAGACACAGCAGTTCTCACCACAAGTACGTAGAGTGAAATATTCCACTTTTTTTGCCCAATTCAGTCCCTCCGAAATATTTTATTTTTGTTAGTATAAAAAAAACGTTTTCATTTTCTAAGACCAATTTGTCTTTGACAGACTGAGTGGGAGCTTGAGTCCTGAGCAGGAGCAAGGATTGTGGAAGCAGAGGTAAAAGCTTTCCATTTTTAAAGCGAGCGATTCATTTACTGTCTACACAGGACCTACAGTGTTTTCATCATCTTTTACTTCTGCAGCCATAAATCGTCTTCAATCCAAAAAGAGACTCCAAAGAAGAAACCAAAACTGGAGATGAAGCCATCAAATGGTGACAGGTATGATCATTCCTTTACCCCAAAATGTCTTCCCCGTGTTGACGGGTCTTTAACAATGGCCTGTCCCCTAAACAGTAGTTCCATCACCCAGTCCATGGATTCAGGAGGAACGGACAACTTCATTCTCATCAGCCAACTCAAAGAAGAGGTGATGTCACTCAAGAGACTCCTCCAGCAGAGGGATCAGACCATACTGGACAAGGAGCGGAAGGTTGGTTGTCAGTCTCGCTAGAAGAAGTAGCAGCAGCACTGTTTACCATGTTTACAATAGTGACGAGTGTCAATGTTGGCTTTAGCTAACAGAGTTGAAAGCCGACTTTCAGTACCAAGAGTCCAACATGAGAGTCAAGATGAACCAAATGGAGAAATCACACAAAGAGTCGATGGAACAACAGCAGGTAATGGTCACCTTGTTCGGGAATGCGGTTGGCATTATCATTGGAAGGGTTGTTTAAAAACATTCACTCGTACCACTGAGCCATGTCGCCCCCCTCATAATAACAATTTGGACCGCCTTGTATATACATATATCAGGGATCGCACGATGAAAGGTATTTTGTAGTCGACTATATTGTGAGGAAAGTTGATTAATCGATGATTTCAACGGGCATACAAAACAAATGACAACTACAACTCACCGTGGGACTAATTATAGTTGTTAGTGGCAGTCATGCACATGTTTCTCTTCAACAAACCAGCTGCTCTCGTCTTCCACGTTTTCCAGCGTGTCGTATGTCATAGGCAGGCTTTAAAGAGTGACTATTTTTCTCTTTCTATTTCATTTGTGGATTTATGGTATTTGAGAGTATACTTGCTGCCAGTCTTCTTTCTGGTCAAATACTTCCAGACGCTTGTAGCATCCACACAGCAGTTTACACTGACGTCAGTGTCATAAAGCGACAAGTGGCGCTCACTCTTGGCGTCATATAGCGGAACAAGTGTCATGATGTTGTATCAAAACAACTTAAAGGATGAAAGAAGTTGTTTAGGGCCGGGGGAAAAAAATCGGTCAACCTGTCTCAAAAGTACAAATCATCATTTTAAAAACATTTTGTCATTTTTTTACCGCGCCGACATTAGTTGCAACGCATGCAAGTAAATTCAGGGCCAGTATTGTCAATACCGATACCGGTGCTTGAAACAGTTTTTCCAAAATATGGATGGTCATGTCTGGATTTTTTTTTTCTCCCTTAAAGTGCACAAGGAAAAATCTATATTTTTTTCATGTACTGCTCAAAAATAAAGCAGCATTGCTCCCCTCCAGTGCACTTATTTTCTCTTTCTACCAAATTTCAACAACAAACAAGTGGTGAAAAGTCAATAAATAAAGTGGAAACAACCAAACAGTTCCCAAAGCCTTTAGGTAAAAAAGGGGAAAAAAACCATTTCCATAGGTCGGTGTTTTCTTTTGATGAGTTTTGGTGTTTTTATATAAATTTGTGGTTACCATGTACTTTAACAGCCATTTTACAAATTGTACTGCTTGCCATGATGTCATTTTCGGACACTCCTCTTCCTCTCTGAGTCTCTGAGTGAACTCTTTACACTTCTGCTAAGAAACGTTATAAAAGCAGGCCATAACGCTGTATTATTCAATTCCTCAGGCGAAGAACAGAGAGCTGATGAAACAAGTGGCGGCACTGTCCAAAGGAAAAAAGTTTGATCGGACAGGAAGTTCACTGCTGCTGCCCTAACAATTTGCCGACCATCGGGTGCCAACACAAGAGCAACTTCATTTTCGCCACTGTGAAAGTCTCCCTCCGTGTTTCCTCTTCGCCATCAGCATCATTCTCTTTTTTGTCGGTCAATCCAGAAATCATGTCGTCGCACGTGGAAACAAAGAACAAAGAGAATCTCTACAAAACACCAAGGTATTTTTGATATTTTTGGGTGACTATTTTTCACTGGACTGTAGAATACAACTTGGACGTGGGACGGAACCGTCATTTCTTAGCACTGCCAGGCGAAACGAAAGCGTGGCAAGCATCAACAAATCCATCGGATTGTTTTTATGGGTGTTAGGCGCTATTTTTTTTATTTATTCAACTGTATTTCTTAGCTTTTTTTCCCTCTTTATTTCCTCGAACAACATACTACAAGCATAGCCCGCGTTTTGGGGCTTTCTTCAAGAGCTATGACTTATATTTTTTTAAAATGATTGTGGAGGACAAGTTCTCCTGAATGGAGAGACTGCGCAACTTTACAATGTATGCAAACATGAGGAGTGTGACATCTGAGTTGCTGCTGATAACAAGACAACACTCAGTAACGCCCCGTGAAACAATCAGTGAACATGTTGACACTCTTCTGGATGGAAACCTCGCTTGGCTGCCCTCTTTCTCACGGTGTGACAGCCAGAGTGATTTTCTGTTTAACTTCAGTGGAACGATTGTAATTCTGCATGATTTTACCACCAGATACCTTTCGGGACTTCTTTAATTGCCGTTTTTAAATGTCTTTTTTTAAAGAAACACTTTTAAATGTATTACATTGGGGTCAGCTGTTGTATATTTAAACTCTTGCTTGTATCTGTTTTAGTGAGTACAGTATGTGTATGGTGAGGCCAGTTTTTAATGATCATTTATAGAGGATGCTTTTTAACACTCCCCTCACCTCTCATTGGGCTGGTTTCATACTGTGCTGTCAAAGAACACTTTTGTATTTTTTCCCCCAAAACCAAGTGTTTTAAAAACAATTAAAACTGGCTAATTACTGACTGGCTATTCTGTTTTAATGTCTATAGATATTTTTCTTCAGTTACTTTTGTAGAAATTATTTTAAAATTTGAAAGAAAAAAAAAAAATCAAAATAAGATAAGACTATTTTTCTCATGCTAAAATGGTTAAGTCACGACCAAAGCGACTAAACTGATGTATTTGTATTCAAAATATGAACATTTTTATTAAATACGTGTATTTATGATAAATTATCCATCTATTTTTTCATCACTTGTCCTCATTAAGGTGGCAGTCTAAGGTGATCCGAGCCTTTCTTCTAATAAGGAAAAATAGCACTCTATAATATCGCTCTTTATAAAAACACACCGTAATAATTAATGACATAAGTAAATAGAATAACAGTTATGTTAGATTGAATCAATGAACTGCTGCCCCTTCTAGTGTGCCGTCTATGGCCACATGGGGGCAGTATACGACACAGCAGTGATATGAATCGCACATTCCGTTCAGATTAGAGGGCGCTTTTGTTTATGTAATGCATGTAAATGAATGAGTACATAAAGAAATTTGCCTCCCCCACCCCCCAAAAAATCATACCTTACAGAGTGAACGTAGGCTCTTTTACGCCTGGTTTACGCTGTTAACGTAAGTGGTCTTCATTTCTTTTTCTGTCATACTCAAACGCAAGCCATGGGCGGCATCGCCCCCATTAGGTTGGATATTTCTATTTTTTTTTTACCGGAACTAGTTGTCTCACTTCCGGTTTACTTGCTTGTTGGCTAATGAACCGCTGCAAGCTTTCAGCAGACCGCCTTTTTGTACGCAAAGAAACAACAAATACAATCGTAAGTGATTAAGGAAGGACTGCAATTGATTTTATTTATTTATTTTTTTAATATTTTGTGTAACCTTTCAAAACTGACGGAAAGCACCAAAGAAATACATTGCTTAGGTGCGATGATGTTAGCAAATGTGTTGGGAACACAGTTTGTGGGCATTTTCATGTTGTTTTTATGATTGAACGCCAGAATTGCTGGTTAGCCCGTCTTCTGTAAGATACAGATTTATTATCAAGCTCCTTAGGGACTAATCGGACAGAGAACACGTAAAGGTAAGTGGGAACTTCAGCTCACCTGCTAACGTCATTGAAAGTTACAGCTACAATACCATCAGAAATGTGTTTAAGTTTAAGCGGTATAGTGTAAATATGTATTTCAAGTATTGCAAATATTGTTGTACTACTAAATCCAATCAGAATGATAAGCATTAGCCATGGCTTCCTCATCTGCCATTGTGTTTCATTGAAAACCTACTGAGCTATATAAATACTTGTGTAACGTTTCGAATGTAAAAAATATTTTCTCAGAATGTCCGACTCCGACAGTGACGAGGATCAAGATCGCCCTTTTTCCATTACTGGCTTCTTGTTTGGGAACATAAATGAAGATGGCCAACTAGAGGACGACAGTGTTCTGGACAATGTGAGTCTTTCAAACACATATGCTGCAATTGTGGCATCCCTGAGATGTGCCAGGTATAATCTTCGGAGCTACAGAAGTCATGAATGAAGATGAAGAAGAATCATCTTTAGTTGTCTTGTACACATGCATACACAAAATTTGACCTCTGCATTTGAAATGGGCAATGCACACAGTGTGTCAGTGTCTTGCTCAAGGACACTACCGTGGGTGTGGGCGGGTGTGTGTGTTGGGGGTGAATGGTCATTAATTTTTTGGGGACATTATTTTTTGGGGAGTATTACCCAACTAATCAGAACAAGCTGTTTGTAATCAATTAAAGAGAACGTTAACAGACAGAGACGATCTTGGGCACGTGGCCACAGCTGCTTGTTTTAATGCTGTCGGTTCTTCAACCCAGGAGTCCAAAAAGCATCTGGCTGGTTTGGGTAATCTGGGTCTGGGCTCCCTCATCACAGAGATCACAGCCAATGAGGATGATGAGCAAGAAGAAAGTAAAACCCCCACCAGTGTGGATGCTGAGGGTGAGTGGAAATATAAACAGTGGCGCAGCACCATTGCATTAATAGTTGTAGAAGGAAGGTGGAATGTCATTTTTTTCCATCCAGGATGGGTGAAAAGCACTGAAGATGCAGTTGATTATTCTGACATCAGTGAGGTTGCTGAGGATGAAACGCGGAAGTATCGACAGGCCATGGGATCTTTGCAGCCCTGCAGGAAAACAGGTGATCCTATTAAAAAGCATTAGTCCTCCATTTATTTATAGTGTATTGGTTTTCATTGATAATTAATATGTAGAGTTTATGATATGCAAGAGTTACTTGAGATATACATCATTTTACCATAGGGAAACAAAAAAGATTTCCACGGTTCCATTCAATTATACTGACATTTAAAAAAAAAAATCAAATTCAATAATCACAGATGATGAGGACGACTATGATGCTGATTGTGAGGATATTGATTCAAAGCTCATGCCTCCTCCGCCGCCACCAAGCCTTTCAACAGCCGCGAAAAAAGAAGAGCCTTCATCACAGAGTGCAAATGGTAAGGATGATTGTTTTTAACCTGGGGTTGTCTTTTCATTCTGTTATTTGAATTAGTTGTGCTACTTTCTTGCTATGTTTTTGAAATAGTTGAACTATTGGTTTTATTTCCATTATTATTATTTATTCTTCCCAGAATGTTACTTTTGGGTGACAATGGAAACAAAATCATCCCCAAATAAATTCACCGAAATTATCTGATTTGAACAGAATTTATGTGTGTGCGATGTGTGATCTGGAACAAACTTTCTAAAATAGGTTTGTTTCAACCGAATAATTACTTAGTAAAATTTTGGTAACTTTGTACGATTTGCATGGTAAAGATCCAAAGTCATCCCTGTTTATTTATATATTTGACATTGAACAAATATTTAACACTTGACAAACGTCTGTATTCTATTTTTCAATTGTTGTTTTTTTTAGCCTGAACCACCTAAAGTGAAATTGTATACTTGAATATAAAAACATATTCAAGTAAGGAATTCCGCTTCAGAACTATTCAATTATTAATTTCTGGTTTGTCCCTGCCTCTCCTCTAACAGTCGGGGAAGAAGGTGATGGTATCATCCTGCCGTCTATCATTGCGCCTTCATCTACTGCCGAAAAGGTTGATTTCAGCAGTTCCTCTGACTCCGAGTCAGAAACAGACCGGCCCGGCTTGGTTTCTGGTCCCGGAGGCCAACCCGACAGTCTCACCCTCCCGCTTGCTGGCATCATGCAGAAAGATGCCGCCAAAGCGCTACCTGGCGTCACAGAGCTCTTTCCAGAGTTTAGACCTGGAAAGGTAGTGTGTCCTGTTCCTTTACACTGTCTTACACATACGAAGCACTAACAACCAATCTTTTGGATACCCTGCCAGGTTCTGAGGTTCTTACGGCTATTTGGCCCAGGGAAGAACATGCCGTCAGTATGGAGGAGTGCCCGCAGGAAGAAGAAGCGGAAGCACCGGGATGTCCAGCCTGGTACACCGCCGCCTGAGGGAGAGCTCGCAGAGCAAGAGCAGGATAAAAAGTCTGGGTGGGTTTACGAGTACGCGAACCCTCCGCCCCCTGAGCAGTGTCTCTCGGACGATGAGGTAAATATTCCAGCTACGGGAATGCAATACAGCCCCATAATATTGGGGTTATTTCTACCATCTCTTAATTTATTGCTAATCTTCCTCAATATCAGATAACCATGATGGCACCTGTGGAGTCCAAGTTTTCACAGACTTGTTGTGACAGCGACAAGGAGGCAGAATCGCGACCTAAAGTTGCCGAATGGCGATATGGGCCTGCCCAGCTCTGGTATGACATGATGGGGGTCCCCGAGGATGGAAGTAATTTCAATTACGGGCTGAAACTGAAGGAAAAGGAGTCCAGTGAGCCTCTGGAGCAGAATTCATATGAAGAAACAACAAAGACTGCAAAAGAGGTCGGTGGACTCATGTAGTTATACTACAGAATCAAGTTGCATTTCTTTCTTCACTGATTATGCGTTTAATGTATTTGTAGGATGGGAGGTGGCATGATGATTACGACGGCCACAATAATGAGCGCGAGGAGGACACATTGGCCCTGGAGAATGAACTCTTCTTGATGGTGACGCAACTCCAGTGGGAGGATGACATTATCTGGAATGGGGAGGATGTCAAGCACAAGGGCACCAAGACTCAACGTGCGAGCCTTGCAGGGTGGTTACCCTCCAGCATGACCCGCAATGCCAATGCTTATAATGCACAACAAGGTGAGATGCCAAGTTTACGTACCATGGTAATGTTTCAAAAGTAAATCATATGTCCATCCGTACACATAGTTCACGTGTATCTGTTCAATTATCCAGGTCTGACGAGAAGTAATTCGCAGTTGGTCCCACCGACACCCCCTCTTATGCCCAAAACCTTGTCAATAACTGGCTTGAAGCGGGACAAAAACAGCCATGATCATCAATGTGAGTTTGTTGGTGGCACACGAAAGTACAAAGATCTTCTTTCTTCTTTTCTTACCTATTTGTATTTACTCCTCTGCAGCCAATCAGGAAGACGATGCTCCTTGGTTCTCCATTTTCCCCATTGACAATGAAGAGTTAGTGTATGGACGCTGGGAAGACAACATTATCTGGGATGATCAGGAAATGGATCACTTCCTCACTCCTCCGGTTCTTACACTGGATCCCAATGATGAGAATATCATTCTTGGTACGGTCATATGTTGTGTATTTTTCCTCCTCAGCAGCATGTCTTATATTATAAGCTATGCAAAGGCATTTCCGTATGGTGGGAGATGGTCCCATGTTAAAAATCCAAACAATTATTACTCAAAATGAAGCACATGGTGGAAGTACGGTAAACCTACATTCATTCAGATGGCAAATGCTATGTCCACATGTTTTCCTTTTATTTATTGCCAGTTAATAATGTTAGCAATTTTGGGAAGAAAATATACTACACATTCCTCAACATGAAAAACTCCACCCCTATACTGGTTTTATTCTGTGTTGACCCGTTTTTAAAATGTTAATTTGACCCCTCGTAAATGTTTTCTTTGCCATTTAGAACTTCCAGATGAAAAGGAAGCATCAACATCTCACTCCCCATCAAAGGAGAATAAGAAGGAAACGGCAATCAAAAAGAGTCGCATCCTGCTTGGGAAAACTGGGGTGATAAAAGACGAGCCGCAACAGGCAAGTCGTCTCGTCAAGGCAAATAATTTGATTGTGACCAAAAAATAAAAAAGTCAGCCTATTTTGAAGTGTTGATCTACAACAGCTGCTACGCTGATTCTATGTTATTGTAATCAAGGTTGAATGTTGAGAAAGCGGTTATTGCTTTAAGAATGAAGCAAGAAATATTCACCAATAACCTTTCAATTTATACAAAGTTGAGGTGATGTTCACGAATAACACTGGTTAAAATGACATTATTTAGTGGGGAAAATGTTTTCTCTCAACTCAGAACATGTCCCAACCTGAGGTGAAGGACCCCTGGAACCTGTCCAATGACGAGTTCTACTATCCCAAACAGCAAGGTCTGAGGGGTACGTTTGGCGGTAACATCATTCAGGTGAGATAAAGTTACGCCTACAAAACTAAATGCAGCCATTGAGCGCAGACTCTGAAACACATTTCTTGAGCAGCATTCCATCCCAGCCCTGGAGCTCAGGCAGCCCTTCTTCCCCACCCACATGGGGCCGATGAAGCTGCGGCAGTTCCATAGGTCGACATTGAAGAAGTACTCTTTTGGACCTTTGGCTCAGCCCGGTCCGCACCCTGTCCAACCTCTGCTCAAGCACATTAAGAAGAAGGCTAAGGTGAGACTTGTCTCCAAATGTGGTCTTATGCTGTGCTACGGTACTGAGCGGCAGGTAACTTTTAATCAACACGGATGTTGTGAATGTCAAAATAGATGCGAGAGCAGGAGCGGCAGGCCTCGGGAGGTGGAGACATGTTCTTCATGCGCACCCCGCAGGATTTGACGGGTAAAGATGGAGATCTGATCCTGGCAGAGTACAGTGAAGAATACCCCCCTCTCATCATGCAAGTTGGCATGGCCACCAAGATTAAAAACTACTATAAACGGGTGGGTATCGTCTTCAGTGGCGCTGTTCGATTTGTAGATGACATGATCACTTGTATTAATTTGAATCTACATTATTCAGAAACCTGGAAAGGATCCTGGTGCACCAGATTGCAAATATGGAGAAACTGTCTACTGTCATACTTCGCCGTTTCTGGGTTCTCTGCATCCTGGACAGCTGCTCCAAGTCAGCATTAGAGCACTCGCTATTCAGTTAATGCTGTGTAATCATAACCATATTACTAATTCATGAGTTACTGTTTTTTTTTGTTGTTGTTGTTGGTTTTCTTAGGCTTTTGAAAACAACCTTTTCCGGGCCCCCATTTACTTGCACAAGATGCCAGAGACCGATTTTTTGGTCATCAGAACACGCCACGGCTACTACATCAGAGAAATCGTGGACATTATGGTAGTCGGTCAGGCCTGCCCGTTATACGAGGTTCCGGGGCCCAACTCTAAACGAGCCAACACCCACATAAGAGACTTCCTTCAAGTAAGTCGACTGGCCCGACTCCATTTGAACCGTTTTAGGCTGCGTGAATGTGCCAAATCTCAACTGCCAAACTTGTACTCTGCAGGTGTTCATTTACCGCTTGTTCTGGAAGAGCAAGGATCGCCCGCGGAGAATTCGCATGGAGGATATAAAGAAAGCATTTCCGGTGCATTCTGAGAGCAGCATCAGGAAAAGGCTCAAACTCTGTGCCGACTTCAAACGCACAGGTACAGCTTGTTTAGCCAATCGTTTGTTATCATGTCGTAGTAGTGCACAGTTGAGGTTTTCCGTGCCTTGAGGAAAATACACGGAAGCATGATGAACCAATACAGTAATGGGCAACAAACAATGGAGGGGGCCACAATTTTTCCATCAGATGTGTTACCAAAAATGCAATTTGTAATATGGATCAAATCTGTGCTGTCTGTTATGTTTTCATTTTCAAATGCATATAGAAAAGATCCCACTAGTGCTTTCCCATGTTGACATGCAGTTAAAGTTGGTCTGTGTATTGTGTAGTAACTTGGCGTTTTATCTCCATTCCAGGGATGGATTCCAACTGGTGGGTGTTGAAGCCTGATTTCAGATTGCCAACAGAGGAAGAGATCCGAGCCATGGTGTCTCCAGAGCAGTGTTGCTCTTACTATAGCATGCAGGTGGCCGAGCAGAGACTCAAGGTATCCTGGTCTGCTACTAATAACTAGAGCTGAGCATTTTACTAAAAATTGAGCGTCCGCTATTCGTCATCGGTCTGCGGCGTGGGTACTCTTCTGTCGTCTGTCGTGCGCCTTTATTTCCGAGGGGAAAAAAATAGTACCCGTGTATATGCCGGTCCGCCTCTAATTTTAAACGATGCATCCGTCGGCGAGTCCAACTGAACTTTCACTAGCACCAAATCGCAAAGGCTGCAATTTTGCACAAAAAAAAACAACTCTGCTTCATTTTAGTCGTTAGGCTTTATTTGAAGTAGAATATTTATTTTTATTTATTATTTGTGGTTCAGTTGCTTTTATTTTGGCATAAGCTAAAAATATAAGACCAAAACATTTATGTATATTAAATAGTTGTTTATTGTATTAAAGATTAATTAAATAATAGCATATTAAATCACAACAGCAATAGTGAGTGGGGGGGGGGGGGTTGGAATAGTTTAAGTTTTTAAAAATATTCAGCCCCAATTATAATCATGCACATGAATATTGTGTAGACAGCTGCAACAGTGACTTACTTTAACACCACCTTCACCTAATTTTAGGATGCTGGATATGGCGAGAAATCGTTCTTTGCACCGGAGGAGGAGAATGAAGAGGACTTTCAAATGAAGATTGATGATGAGGTAGGGTTCTCCACATTTCAGTCTCTTTCAGCATTATAATAGTGTAAGATACAGTTTGTACTAATCCATTCTTTCACATATAAGGTGCGAACAGCCCCCTGGAACACAACAAGAGCCTTCATCTCTGCCATGAAGGGGAAATGCCTGTTGGAGGTTACAGGTGTGGCCGACCCGACGGGCTGTGGAGAAGGTTTCTCCTATGTCAAAGTGCCCAACAAGCCCACTCAACAGAAGGTGTGAATATGTTAAATCTGAATCGTAATCTGTCTTCTTTGTAGAAACTCATTGGCAGTCTGTTCAATGAGGGGTAAGCTATTCATTTCCCCTGAATCTCAGTTAAGATAAAAAATATATATAAATAAGTAAGGTTGTCTTCTCTTCCAGCATGCAACTAATTTCCATAAAGCCTTGATGCTGGTGAGTTTGATATGGAAGCACTTTTAGAGCCCTGACCTCAACTCGATCGAACAATTTTGGGATGAACTAAAACAGAGATTGTGAGCCAACATTAGTGACCTGTCATGAATGTGGGAAAAAAAAAAGGGATTTTAGAAAATCTTCCCATAAGACTGGAAGCTGTTTTCACTGTTGGGGAACCACTTTAGAATGGCCAAACTGCAAATCTGATCTGAAACATTTCCTGTTGAACCTGAGTGGAGCTTTTGGTCCCGTGACTTCTGTCACAACAGAGGGCGGGATTATTTTGCAGGTGGACTGAATATGATCGTCCTTGCCTTTTCTCTTCATCCAAAGTGAAATCTGCCAATCATAAAACCCTGCAGATAGATACTGTAGAAGGTTTTGCATTTTGGCCATCTATTTTCACTGCGCTTTTCACTTCCTGTAGGTGGAATGGGTGGATGTTGTCCACAGGGTGCATGGATGATCGGTGGTTATTGTCCAGGGTACATGGGTGTTGATGTTTGGATGTTGAGGTTTAGAATTGTGATTTTTATTTTTTTCTTTCAGGATGACAAGGAGCCACAGCCTGCGAAGAAGACTGTAACAGGGACGGATGCCGATTTGAGAAGATTGTCACTGAAGAATGCCAAGCAGCTGCTGCGCAAGTTTGGTGTTCCAGAAGAAGAAGTAAGTCTGTCGTAAAAGCTTTTAGCATCTGTTTTTTCTGTTTTATCTCCTTAGACCAACACTTTACTTCTTGTTTCTGTCTCATTCCACCTTTAAATCACTTAAAAGTGTCTTGGTTTGTCCTACTGTATGTTAGATCAAAAAGCTCTCACGCTGGGAAGTAATTGACGTCGTGAGAACCATGTCAACCGAGCAGGCGCGTTCGGGAGAAGGGCCCATGAGCAAGTTTGCCAGAGGTTCACGTTTCTCCGTAGCAGAGCACCAGGAGCGGTACAAGGAGGAATGTCAGAGGATCTTTGACCTGCAGAATAAGTAAGACATATTTGAGGTTATTCCTCATTCTGTCTGTGGACATTTCAATTCACCCTGTGGTGGTGGTCCTTACCAGGGGTGGGGAGAGTAGCCAAAAATTGTACTCAAGTACTGTTACTTCAGAATAATATGACTCAAGTAGAAGTAAAAATTAGTCCAAATAATGACTTGACTAAAAGTAAAAAAGTACTTTGTGAAAAAACTACTCAAGTACTGAGTAACTGTAGCAACGTCTCATTTATTTTTGGTTTTTATAAAAACATCATTCAATTAGATGAAAATTCAGGCAAATTAAAGTCCACCCAATCAATAAAATGAATTACATTAAATGAAAGAATAACTTAAAATAATCTTTTAAATTCAACTACTTTAATAAACAATAAAATAATAATAGTATAAATTAAGCACAAGTAGCACAAAATTTCAGCCCTTGTACTTTTTTTTTTTTAACAGGCTCCGCAGGCTGAACAACAAAGTAGCCCATGAACTCGTATAAACTGTGTGTGTGCGTGCGTCTGTGTGTTTCAGTCTGTGTGTCCGCATAGTCAGCATTGCTGCGTGACATTTTCGATCCGTTTCAACCGAAAACAACTCTTTCCCGCAGCTGAAGTTGAATATGATCACGTGACGAGACTGCAGGGCTATACGGCCATACGGCTACGTTTGATTGGTGAAACACAGTCACATGGTAGAGCCTGGCGCAGGACTCTGACAAAATAAATGCGCCTTTCTCAGAGAAAGACAGAGAGAGAGACGCGTATATACACAGAGGGGATTTAAGTAACGGGCTCAATGTCGAGTAAGAGTACAGTTTCTTCTTCACAAAGGTACTCACGTAAAAGTAAAAAGTATAGTGATTTAAAACTACTCCTAGAAGTATCAAATTTCCCAAAACGTACTCGATTAAATGTAACGGAGTAAATGTAACTCGTTACTAAGCACCTCTGGTCCTTACCAAAAGGGTGCTGGAGTCGACGGAAGTGCTTTCCACTGACACGGATAGCAGCTCAGCTGAGGATAGCGACTTTGAGGAAATGGGAAAGAACATCGAGAACATGCTGCAGAACAAGAAGACCAGCTCACAGTTGTCACGTGAGAGGGAAGAACAAGAGAGGCGGGAGCTGCAGAGGATGCTGATGGGGGAGGAGAGTGATCGTGACACCAAGGGGCGGAAGGAGCGCCGCAAAGTCTTGTGTGGGTCATGCTTCCTTGTTCACTGGTCGTCAAACACATTGTGTTAATAGCGACTGTATGTAAGCTGTACTTCTTCCTCTTCAGCCAGCTCATTGTCCACCAGCTCCCACAAGGATGATGACACATCGTCAGTCACCAGCTTGAACTCGGCAGCCACAGGACGGCGACTCAAGATCTACAGAACCTTCAAGGACGAGGATGGCAAGGAATATGTTCGCTGCGAGACTGTGCGCAAATCTTCCGTCATCGATGCCTACACCAGGATCAGAACGACCAAGGATGATGAATTCATGTCAGTAATTTCCATTTGAACCTTCTCATGACATAAAACATGACATATCACTGGCAATTAAATGTTCACTGAACTTTAAGATTTCAAAACAGGGAAATAACATCACAATAAGTAATCTCCTTGCAAATGAGGCAGACACAGTTGTTGGGCATTTCAGTGAAAAAAATAGTCCAATTTCCACCTTTCCTTAAATTGTTGACCCTCGCTGTCAACTTTGCTTCTTTTTATTCAATGTTGCCATTTTAGAAACTGTCGAGGAAGGGTCACACAGCGTTATGGAGTTGGACAGCGTGCTGCTGCTGCCCTCTTGTGTGTAAATGTGAAATTGCATTTACACCGAATTTGATGTCAGCGGTGGTACGCACCAGACATTATTAATTTTTTGACAGGCTTCAGGCTGGATAAAATTTGACCGCGGGCCTCATTTGGCACCCGGGCCCAACTTTGGACATGTCTTCTTTAGTCAGTTAGCTAAAACTAATCAGATAATGGGAAACATAATACAACGCTTTAAGCAACAGATATTTTAACATAAACAAGGCAGCAAGGCATTTAGACATTCAAGATAACCGTACTCACACTCACATGTTCTTTATACTCTGTGAGGAGCTGAGATGTTATACATTTACAGTATATTCATCTGTCTCATATTTGCCCCCAGACAGCAGCACAATGACCATTCAATTGATTTTGAGTATGGCAAAAAGTATGACAAAAACGGTTTCATTCTTCTTAATTATGTCACTACTGTCTGTTTTTATAGCCTACAATATCACTGAGTGCTATTTTTTCTCATTGAAAAAAACCCAACACCTTTTCGTTCTGTGCCTGTGGCTTCAGACGAAAGTTTGCCCTCTTCGATGAGCAGCACAGAGAAGAGATGAGGAAGGAGCGTCGGCGGATCCAGGAGCAGCTGAGGAGACTAAAGCGGAATCAAGAGAAAGACAAGTTCAAGGGACCTCCGGAAAAGAAGTCCAAGAAGATGAAAGAGAGACCAGACCTCAAGGTAAAAGTAAGCTTGCTGATTAAGTACTATATTTCTCTTCCTCTCTTATATTAGTCCTCTTCTAGTTTGCGGTTGATCTGGTGTTAAGTAGGTCCTTACAATTTTTATTTTGGCAGATTTTTCTTCACGCCCCTTAATGATTGCCTCTCTTCCCTAGTTAAAGTGCGGTGCATGTGGTGCCATCGGGCACATGAGGACGAACAAGTTCTGCCCGCTGTACTATCAGACCAACGCGCCCCCTTCCAACCCAGTCGCCATGACAGAAGAGCAAGAGGAGGAGCTAGAAAAGACAGTCATCCACAATGACAATGAAGAATTGATAAAGGTGGAAGGCACAAAGATCGTGCTTGGCAAGCAACTCATTGAAAGGTAAGAAATGTCACGGTTTTATTGATAGGATTTGTCTTTTGCTTGTAGCATGAATTACACCTCTTTTATTTTGCATCAAACAGTGCCGATGAGGTGCGCAGAAAGTCTTTAGTGCTCAAGTTCCCCAAGCAACAGCTCCCTCCAAAAAAGAAGAGACGAGTTGGCAATGCTGTGCATTGCGACTATCTGAATGTAAGTAGTAGTAATGTTTACAGCTTGTTTTAACTTAAGGAACAGATGATTTAAAATGTATATTTATTTTTTTCTTTATTCATACTTGTAGAAACCACACAAGGCAATCCACCGCAGACGCACTGACCCCATGGTGACCTTGTCCTCTGTGCTGGAGAGCATCATTAACGACATGCGTGACCACCCTAATGTAAGCGTGATTGACAACTTTCAAAACAGCAATCTATTCTTCTCATAATCCCTTTGTGAATTACAAACAATACAAACGCCTTTCAAACAGACATACCCGTTCCACACGCCAGTAAATGCCAAGGTTGTGAAGGACTACTACAAAATAATAACACGGCCGATGGACCTGCAGACGCTCCGGGAGAACGTCCGCAAACGAATGTACCCGTCCAGGGAGGAATTCCGAGAAGCAGTTGAGCTCATATACAAGAATAGCGCCACATACAATGGTACTTAAGTTACATCTTAAAGGAATTCTGATGCATAACGCTACATTAAAAGAGGGCTGTTGCGTTCGACCCATTTATGTCGGGATGTATTTTGTCTTTTTAGGGGCAAAACATCCAATTACACAAGTTGCGCAATCAATGCTGGATCTGTGCGACACTAAGCTGAAAGAGGTAAGTGTGACTGCTGTGTGTCAAGTTTCTTAAAACTCCGAAACGTTCAGCTATATATTTGTGCATTCGCAGAAGGAGGACAGACTGGTTAGGCTTGAAAAAGCCATCAATCCTTTGCTTGATGACGACGATCAGGTGGCCTTCTCCTTCATCCTGGACAACATCGTGACCCAGAAGATGATGGTTGTCCCTGATGTAAGTTGTCCCGACTAAAATTGTTGCTAAAGATGAGCACGTCTGTTATTTTAATACATTCTCATCACATTTCCTCTTTCGTCTGTTATAGTCATGGCCGTTTCACCATCCTGTCAACAAAAAGTTTGTGCCCGATTATTACAAGGTGATTATAGACCCGATGGACCTGGAGTCCATCCGCAAGGTAAGGACCGCAACGATACAATTTTGCGGGGGAAACTTCAGGAATAAAAAGTGACATACCTTAACATAACCCTTTAAACATGCACCACACACATCTGTGTGCCCTTTTCTTTTGCGAAACAACAGAACATCTCCAAGCACAAGTACCAGAACAGAGATGCCTTTCTGTCAGATGTCACTCTCATCCACACAAACAGCATCAAGTACAACGGTGAGAATGTTTGCAGCTGTGGGATGATTTTGTTGTGTCCAATACAAATGGTATAATCATCTCTTTTGTGTGCCTTTCACAGGCCGCGACAGTCCATACACCAAGACGGCACTCGATATCATCAGTGTGTGCAGACAGACCTTGGATGAGGTATGCTGAGACTTGTCTGAGAAACGGCCGAGTGTCGAGATCTATCCAAGTCATTCTGTGCTTTATCTACGTTTTATATATATATTTCTCGCAGTTTCTCATTCAATTGCATGAGAAAGTGTGACCAAACCTGTATATGTACAGTTTCCATTTCATCCCTTGTGACCGCCAGGGGGCGGTGCTTAAAGCACTGAATGTTCCCTACTTCAAGCACCGCCCCCTGGCGGTCATTTGGGATGCATAGACCCGTAGTTACAGACGTAGCTTTTGATTTATATTTACACAATATTGCTGTAGAGAAATTAATAAGGTTTATTTGTTGAATTCTTCCAAGCAGGATCCAAAATATGTGTCATAATAATTTCCCTTTCTTGTGTTCCTCCAGTATGATGAACATTTGACGCAGCTGGAAAAGGATATCTCCACGGCCAAAGAGGCAGCTCTGGATGCCGCTGACTTTGAGAGTCTGGAGATGGCTCACGGTTCATACATGACACAGGTAGTCGGACGGCCAGAAAGTTTGAGGGAAATAGTTCGAAAATGATTTTAGTTTCCTTAACCCATTAAGGCCTGAAGCGCCTGTCTCAACAGCTCCCCAAAACCTAAGGTCGCCTTTGGAATTACCCATGAAAACCTGAAGTGCTCCCAGAAATTCAACACTTACAAAATGATTAATATCTCAGCCCCTGTAGCAGACAGAAACATAATTCCAAAAGAATTAAAGAGCTTAGACATTTGGCTTTCACACAGGCAGATTTTATTATTTACTGTTTCAATCGAAGATGTAAAAATAACATGTCAGTGCAAGAGAAGCACTATTTTAATTTTAAAAAAAAATCGAGTGGTAATTGCCATCCTCTATTCTGTTACAAAGACGTCAATATCGTAATTGTCTACAAACCATATCATATCACGTTCGACTGGTTCCACTGGTTGTGCACGTCGTCTATATAGCGCTGCCGTTACTTACTTTAATCCGAGCTCCGGGCGATCGACGGCGTTCGCCTTTAACCTACCTTAAAAAAGGACACCGACGTATTCGCTCTCCCGGTTTGAAAGGTAGAAAGACGCAACGGCGCTCACGGCTCTAGTGGTAGAAACGCGGTTATGCGTTCCCGTCCTTAATGGGTTAACATCTATTAAGTGTTGGTGAAGTTTTGAGACAAGGATGGTTCGAAGACATTTTGTAGTTGTTTTACTGATATGAGTTGGATAAAGCATACAATTAATGAAGCCCCTAAATATTCATACCCTAACCAAATTGATGTGGTCAAGGAATGAATCGTTTTAACCTTAAATGTAAATCAGCATTACCGTGTTATAGTTGCACCTCTCTTGTTTGTGCACCCAGTATGATGAGCTGGATAAGGACATCTCCACAGCCAAAGGGTCGTTCATGGACTTGCAAAGGCTAACCTCATCTTCGCCCTACATAGCCCAGGTATGACGATAGCCGGGGTGGCCTTTTTGCTGGACTAGTTCAGAAAGTGGTGCTTCCATGTGGAACACACTCTGGCACCTTATCCAGCACACAAATCTTTTTTGGCACGTGCTGTAACGCTCCTCCTGCCTTTTATATTTCCTCCCCGCTACTAACACTCCTTCCCAGGCTCTTTCTCTTTCTCTTTCTTCCTGTTTCATGTTTTGCGGTCATGGGTAGTGTCTCCTTTCATCCGCCTGGTGTGCTTTTCCTTCACTCTTGTCACTTTGTCCGACTTCTCCGCCATGTGTTTGCCTCTCTGTTGGCCAGCCTGCTGATCTGTTTGACAGCGGTGCTTCAGGCCCATCCAGGGCACCCAGCGGCATTTTCTCTGATGGACCTCTAGTGGTTGCTTCTGAGAAGAGAGGGGGGCAGGTATGGAGAGAGAGAAACAATAATATGGCTTGTTCCACCTCTCGCCAGTCCATCCTCTGATTATCACGCTTGTTGAGTTTGTAGAGAATGTGTTCATTTGGGCATTTTCACTGAGAAGTTGTAAGACCAGCTCAGTCTTTTTTTTTTTTTTTTTTTTAGTCTGCGCTCTTGAACTTGCTCTGCATCTCCTCAGGCTCGCCATGGCAGAAGACTCAGGGAAGAAGAATCAGATGTGGATATTGAAGGCTTTGAGGAAGAAGATGATGGCAAACCGAAAACACCCGCTCCTGTGAGTACCGCCCTACTAAACGTTACCTCTACCAAGGATGTTAGTTTCCATCAGTGTGTGAAAAACAATCGCCACTCAACAAGGATAAATAGAATTAAATTCAGTGGAAACGTGTTAAGTACCTTTCTATTAAACTTGTCATGAATCCCCAGGTAGAAATGTTCAAAACAGATTCCTTGGAAAAAAATGTCTCCACTACTAAAAAAGTTTGAAAGCCCCTGATCTTTTCAAGCTGTTCAATTCCATGCCTGTGCTTGCCCTTGCAGGCAGAGGATGCAGAGGGGGATCTCGAGGATGACGATGACGACGAGGACATGCTGCTGCCGCCTCGCAGACGCATGCACAACCGGCAAGAGGAGGAAAATGACAGACGATCCAACCCCCTCACCCATGCCAGTGTGCTATATCAGGACTTGCTCATGTCGGACGGCGAGGATGATGCCAGTGAGGAGGAGGGTGACAATCCATTCTCATGTAAGTAAAGCAATCTTAAAGGCTTCAAAGAGTCATTATTAACATGACATTAATGAGCCATCTTTCCTCGCCACTCCCAATAGCCATTCATTTATCAGAGAGCGGCAGTGACTCTGATCGAGAGGTCGATGTGCGACCTCCACCTCCGAGGCGAGCTCAGGAGACGGCGCGCATGGGCATGGAGGACGAGAGCATGATGTCATATGAAGCCGACGGGGCCGACGATGGGCCTCACATGGAAGACAGCAACGTCAGGTACTTGCAGTCACTTTGCGGCCAAATATTTTTGAAACAAGCATTCTGTAGCAACTTCAGGTTCTAGTACGTTTTTGTGTGCCGGTCAAAGTTGGTATTGTCTCCCTCTTGCATCTCAGCTATGGCAGCTTCGACGAGAGCCGCAGCCGAATGCAACCGTCAGCCAGGGGTAACGCAGAAGACGATGGTATCAGCGAGGAGGAAGACGACGATGAAGAGGATGACACACGCAGGAGAGGCCCTGCTCCACATTCTCAGGTCCAGTTTAGTGAGGTTGATGAGAGTGAAATTTGGGGGAAGGCAATGACAAACTGTGGCTTAGATTAAAAAAAAAAAAAAAAAAGTTACAAACATTATTCAGTAGTGTGCTAATATCATAATACAGTGAACACCTGTTTAACACGGGGATAAAGTATGTTCCAGACCCACTTGCAATAGATGAAAAATGTGCTTATATCCTATATACTGCAATATCCAGATATCTTCTTTTTTTTTTTTTTTTTTTTTTTTTCATAGGCCAAAACATTCTGACCACTTGATGGCATTCAAAACACAAAACTACCTTTATTAAGCTAATAAAAGTAAAATATTTCCTCTCATATTGCTAAATGCGTTAACCAAAATGGTACAAACACCTGAGAGTATGATGCCATTGTGTAATTGTCCCCTTATTTTGTGCCTCCAGTATGACGATAAGGATGGCAAATGGTCATTCATGGACATGGAAAGGCACAACGCTACACCTGCACCATACGCACAGCAGGTAGGACAACAGGAAGGATTGCTCTTTTTTTAGCCACACTATTAATTACTCCTGCGATGGGCTGCGACCAGTCCAAGGTGTGCCACGCCTCTCACCAAAGGTCAGCTGGGAGAGGCTCCAGCTCACCCACGGCCCTAATTAGGATAAGCGCTAAAGAAAATGGATGCGCTCAAGAGTCACATTGCCTCTACTAATGCCCGTACGTTTCACCTCTTGCGTCTCAGCCATGGCAGCTACGAGGAAACAGACAAGATGATGGCAACAGCGAAGAGGAGGAAGACGACGAAGAGGAGGACGCACGGAGGAGAGGTCCAGCCGTACTCTCGCAGGTCCAGCTCAGTGAGGACGAGGAGAGCGAAGAATTCAGATCCATCGGAGGGGACAGTGACATGGACTCGGACTAGATTACTTTTTTGATGCAGTATGAAGAAAGCATGTTTGAAAGGATTTGTTTTTAAATGCATTTGACGTTTGTAATGTAAATAAATATATATTGTACATTGCTCTGTGAACCATGTTTCACAACTTCTTACACAGTTAGCGCTTCATTTGTAAATTTCGGCATTTCTTTTAGGCATTATATTTATGTGAGACATGTACGGTACTCTTATCAGGAGTCACGTCTTTCCTTACAAATTTTGATACTGTAACCGATTTATATTCTTTCGGTGGAAGGTCGGCCATTCTGCTTGAAATACAATAAACGGTGTTGTTAAATGTTTAAATAATCGAGTTGTATGTTATTCTAAGATTGGAATGATTAACATTTGTCGAGTCTAATTTTCTCAATCCTACTTCCCTCATTGTCACATAGAAGGTGGTCATTTGAATTTGAAGCCGTCAAGTACAGTATTTGCTTTTTACTGCTCCATCAACATATGTTAACTGCATTCCCAGGTCTGGAAAGAGCTTTATCTACTCAGGCTTACATTATCTGAGGTTCATTATATACAGGGGGGAAAATAGTTCAACAAGCAGCAATATTTTAATTAATTACAGAATATCATAGCCTCTGAGGGCCATTGGGTGAGACGAAGCATTCTAATTGGATGCTTCGTACATGCTAAGCTCTTCAAGGATACCTTACATAACGCCATTACTTTTGTTATGGTAACTCGGCTATAAAAAGAAAGAATTCAAATGGATAATTGCTGGACAATGTTGTTGCAAACATTCTGCTCTCATCCAATCAGCAACTCTATAAACAAATAATCACAGTTCCAATTGAGACCTTCCACTTAGGATTTGGAATGTAGAAATGATCCACACCATTGTACAGTGACATGTTTTTATATGTATTTTATCCAGGTCTACTATGAGCAGAATACCTGTTAGCATAAAAGAAATTATAGTTATTGCGGCTGGCCATGTAGATAATCGGGAATACATACACATTTGAAAAACAACGTATCACACAGTTTTGTATTTTTTAAATCCAAATAGGGTCTATCCTATTTCTATTCACAAACATGTTTGGCCTTCCTGTCAACCAATCAGCTATGTCAAAGAACTGCTATGTGTTGTAACACATTGTGAGTATATGGGCCATCCAAAATGATGTGAGCCAATCAGCTTCCTTTACAGAAGTTAGGATTGTTAAAATTAGTAGCAAAGCTGATTTCTGATTGACTCTAAATGCGAGTCACCACATGATGCATACAATCCCATTTCTCATTTGACACTCCATTCCTAACCACGTCTAATGTGCCCTTTGTGTCAGCCTAATATCCGCTGAGGTGATTCACCTTCGTGACGATGTCGAAATGCTGCCCCAGGCTGTAGTGGTTGACCTCTCAGGTGAGGCATGAACGCTAGCATTAACAGAAAGGTATCTCTTAGCACAGTGAGGGATCCTGCGAGGGCTGAGAGACTGAGACCTTTGCACTTCCCTCGTGGCTGTCTTCTGGACTGATGAGCCTCTCACCAAGTGTGACCAGTCGCTGGAGTTTGTGGATGCTTCTGGATAAGAGATAAAGATGTTTAAGTTGACTCCAAAAGTCTTTTCATTCGCAATAACTGAATCCCTACTCGACTTCTGCTGGTTGGGGTTAGTTTAGTTTGATTGTGAGTAAGATTAAGCAAACACTACCAAATCGTTTTCCACTAAATTTGTGAGCCACTTTTGCATAATTTTGACACTGTTTTCCTTCAACAGAACATAAACCCCCAAATTTTCTTTACAATATGCTCTATGAAGCCCCATTAGTCTAAACACAGCATTCTGATTGATATTGTCTTTTTGTTTGTGGAATATGAGTCAAAACTACCCGGGTTTTTTTGTCCATCTCAAAGGGTGGCCAATTTGTCACTTGCTATCAAATGAAAATGACATCACAGTTGCTCAGGGCTCAGGTAACAGCCAATTATGGCTCAGCGTCAGAAAACAGGTGAGCCGTGATAACTTGTTACCTGAGCCCTGAGTAGCTGTGATGTCATTTTCAGTCGACAAGCAAATGACAAAATGGCCGCCCCTGAGATGGCTAATAACAGGTGGATTTTGCTGTTTAACTCATATTCCACAAATTCAATATTAATCAGAATGCCGTGTTTAGACTAGTGGAGGTCCATAGAACATATTATTGCAAAGACATTTTTGGGGTTAACTTGCCCTTTCATTCATCAGGGAATAATACATTAAGACAGTAATCTCATTAACAAAATCCAGTCATGTTTAAAGGATGGGTACGTCAGTGTGATCCCAAATATGATTATTCGGTTTTGGGTGGGAGTCTGAGCTTAACCGGTAAGTGACATTCTTGATCCTGAAGTAATTTCTCCAAACCTGATGGAAAATCAGTGTTTGATGTTTGATGAGCAGGCAGGCAGTCGTCGGTGTCCAAACTGCGACTGTTTCTCAGAGCTTGGAGGGAACGAAGGCTGGTCCGCAAGGGTGACTCTGTCCTTGCTGGTAGTTACAGAAGGTCATATCCAACATACACAAAAGCATTATTAGTCCAAACTATTACATATTTTTCAACTTAAACCTACAAAGCAAGGTTATAAAGAGAATCCGTTTGCTTTGTGTACCTCGATTCTGAGCTCTTTTAAGCAACTTGAACTGAGTGACTTGCTGACGAAGTCTAACCTGTGACAACACAAGTACGTCAACAGGATGTATTTCCTTCCCACTGAATTTAATGCAAAAGTATGATCGAAGTGTTACTTGTGGCTCAGGACTTCTTCTGTCTGAAACACAGGAGGGCATGGAGATGTAGTCCTGTCGTAAACCTATAGTGTGGACAACACACAGATTAAAGTTACGTTGCCTCGAGACAATATTGAGGGGGGGAATTGTGCTAGACTTACTGTCTTCTTGTATGCGGGCCATAAGGTGAACGTCTGTGATGTCCTGCAATTTGTAGCTGGTAGTTATGGACTCGCAGGGCATACCCAGATCACTATTATCTGTTTGAATACAGAAAACGTATTTGACATATGGATTATATGTTGTTTTTAACTATATGCGAACCTGGTGTTCATAATGTTAAGAATACCTTAACATTATGAAGAGATGAAATTCAAGAGATGTATCATTAAATGTATATAAGGTTGGTGGGTTTACTTCAGGTGCTATTACCGAAACTGTTCGAGGTGTCACGTATTGTGTTGGCAGATATTTTGTCATTATGAGGATCCACAGATGCACTGCCAGTTTGGTCTTGCACTGCAGGCTGTCTGTAAAAGATGCTTCTGTAGGAACTGCTTGTTTCTGTGTAGAAATAAAGGTACGATTCTGTGATGGGATCAGTCACAACATGTTTAAGAGGCAATAGCTGTATTTGTGTAGCTTACTTTGATTTAGTTTATTCATAAGAAAACGCGATGCGGCCTCCGTTTCGGGACTCGGATTATCCAGGACGTGTCGACACCATCTCAGAGGCGACTCGTTGTCCACGGACATCCGCCTTTTTGGAGACTTGTATAGCCTGTGAGCGATCCAGTTCATTCAGTAAAAAAACAGCCCATGGCTAAGGACCATCTGAGCACTCTTTTCAGATGTTGGCTAGCAAATCAGTGCATGAGATAAAAGTGACAAAAGCAAAACATAGGCATTTTCTAATAAATTCAACTCAGCAAAGCCTTGCTTAATACTTTCAGGTTTGTTTGTTCCTGTTTGTATTATGAGTGTGCTGGACAAGGTTCTATATGTGTGCAATTTATTTAATGAAATGATGACTGAAACAATGGTACGTGTGTGTGCGAACCTACCCTAGCCACCGCTCTGAAAAAGTTCTGCCTCCGCCCCTGACAAATGGTCTAATTCTAGAGAATTTGTGGCAGAATTTGTTGGTACCTACCAGCTATCGTCATCCTCTTTATCATCCTTTAGTTCAAGAACCTCCACTAAGTCCAAAACAGTATGCATTCCTGCGTCTTTTTCCTTTTCATCATTAAGCATCACCCCATCCTTGACACCGGAGGACACTTGAGAATTAGATCCAAACTTTAAAAAATCTAGTCTCATCCTAGCGTCCCTGGCGAAAGACCGAGAAGTGCAACTCTTCATCCCAGTTGGTTCGGCCCACACGCTGGGATGTGGATCAGTTTTTCCCTCGATCTGGAAAACAGGATGATTTAAACATATGTCATCTTTAAAATCCAAACCCCAATTTCGTATGCCCAGGTTCTGGACATCCATTCCTTTCAAGCCACAGTCTCCGCGGTGGAGACACGTTTCTCAATTCTGAGTTTCAGTGAAACACTTGCTCAGCACACGATGCGACACTCAGGCTTTGATCCACTGACCCAGATTTCTAGAGCACGGCCGTTAATTATAGAGCCGCAACAGATTGGATGGATTTAGAAAAGCATCACAAGATTATGTGGATTAAAGTGTTGGCAAATTGCTGCCCAGAAAGAAAAAAGTCTATAACAACTTACCATCAAGGAACAGTTTTCTATTACAGAATGCAAGCTGTTTTGAAAAAAAAAAATGTTTTCAGCATCTATTCTTTTTTATCAAGATAGGACAATCACCCTTTGCTTGTAATACATTTATGTCTATTAAAATACACTCACATTTATTTTATTTATGCCCAACCAGGTAAACGCCGAGCAAAAAAAATAAAGTCAATCCCCAAATCACAGCTCATCTGTTTTCTGAAGCTGAGCCACGATTGGTTGTTACCTGAGCCCTGAATAACTGTGATGTCATTTTCAGTCGACACCAAGTGGCAAAATGGCCGCCCCCTGAGATGGACAAAAACCGGTGGATTTATTTACTACTTAACTCATATTCCACAAACAATATTCAGAATGCTGTCTGTATATGGATCTGTAGACCAGTGGGGCTGCATAGAACGTATTCCTGTGAAGAACATTTTGGGCTTGACTTCCCCTTTAAATACAACGTAACTGCACTGAAAAAAAAGGACTGTAGCCTATTTGAAAAGTTAGGGAGGAAAATGCTGAACATGAAAGGCAAAAAATGACTTGTTGTAGATTTAAGATAAAACAAAATAAACAAAAACAAACTCAATCAGGCTATACGCTTCCTCCACTTTCCCCTCCCATTGATGTCATAGCAAACAAAGGGGAGGTGTTTCTCCGCGGCACTTGCAATAGTGGCCCCCTCACTTCTGTTTCCTTGTCTCCGTCTCACTAGCAGACTTTATCAAAACCAAGCATCGTTCGTTTATCCTTAACAACAGCAGCGCCACGTTGCGTATCGTAAACAGCCTCCAGAGTAATATGTTCTATTTAACTATTGGTTCGACATGCTAACCAATAGTTAAATAGTCAAGTTCCACCTGTGCCAGTGGGTGGAATTGGAGATGAGGGACGACGGCCGCAAAGGTGAACTCGGCAGCCCCTCTTTGGTCAGCCCCAGCATCACACAGGTAGTAAAGCTTCATTTTCAGTCACTAAATATAGTTTTACTTTTTTTTTCTTTTTTTTTTAAGATGCCGTTGAACTTTTAGTGGTATCGCTGGCGTGACCGCTCGAAGACAAAGCAGAGATGAAGTTGTCAAACCTGTCCGTCCACATCTTAGTTACCATCGGCAAACCGTTGTAATTTGCAACAATTTTCATCCTACGCACCGCGCTGTTTCTATCTGTAGTTTTACGTTCCGTTATTACACTGAATCCAGAGAAAGTTTAGCTGATCGTCTCGTGCGGATGATAACCTCTTCTTCCATGTCGTGACTTCCATTTGTATACAAAGGATCACATTTGCATCAAACGAGCGGGTATGCGTTGAATCGATTCAAAGTAGCGTCTTAGTTGGAAATAGTTATATAATTAAATCATACGATACAGATACAATGTGCTTGTAATTAAATCACACAAGACTACACAAATTTGTTTTGAATGTAAAATTGCGTAAAGGCACAGCATGGGGAAGATGCCCCCTACCTCACAAGTTTTTTGGTCTCTACAAACTTGCAATTTATACATAGTATGGGAATTTATTTTGAATTTTGACAGTACGCTTACTTATACGTCAACTTAAACATGCATGCTTCACAAGACATAATAATTAATTGCAAATTTCAAAATAGGTGTCCATAACACTTGCTCTACCCGACTTTATTTACAATATGTGGAAGTATGTTGGACAAGTAGGGAAAGCACGTCTGCTTCACAGTTCTGTTGTTTGGGGTTCAAGTCTTGGCAGGACATTCCTTTGTGGAGTTTGCATGTTCTCCCTGTGCTTGCAATGGTGATCTTCCAGCCACATTCCCAAAGCATGCATGTTATTGTTTTTAAATTGCAGTAAGGCTGTATTTCTGTTTGATATAAACTCTTTCGACACAGTATTGGTTACACTTGCACAATCTCTCTAATGAGAATACATACATACTATCCCAAAGCTGTATATGTCCCCCATTTAAGTCCCTGTAAAGTAAAAATAAAATTGTCTTAGAAATTCGACATGCCACGCTGTTTACAAGTTGTTGCCTAATTTGAATGAATAAAAAAAATCGCCAATTATGTAAAATGAGGTTTTAAAGTCGTTAAAAACTAAAATGTTTTCTCAGCTCTTAGATGCTGTGGGCGTGTCCTGTAAATGAGCTGAAAACACGCCCTGATCGACTTGTAACTGTCAATAAAATATTTTCGTACATTTCACATTTGGCTACATATCCCTATATGTTTGAGTCGTGAAAATATATGCGGTTAAACCGCTGATACCAGTAAGATGGATTCCCAAACTTTACACATTGATACGGTTGATAATTCAGTCATTTAAGGCACTGTATTTGCTGTATCATACCACGAAGGAAATCGGTACTAATATCGACTAGCAGACTCATGAAAGGAACAGAGGGAGTTGAGAACTATTTATAAAATGGCAAATGAAATGAAGTGGACTTCAGCCCTCAGTGTAAGTTCTTTTAAATCCTGGTTAAAAGCTTTGCTGTATTTTCATAACTTTCATTAAGGTCTTTTAAACATTTTAAGTCAATTTCACAGCATGGTCTTTTAATAATTTTACAAACTTGCAGTACTTTTATTACTTTAATTTTAAATGTTTTTAAAATCTTTTGTCACCAATCTTTTAGCAATAGCCCAAATTCATTTGTGGCAGTCCGGCACAGTTAAATGTGTATGTGGGGAAACACTGAGGCTGCAGTGTGTTATTCGCAGAGCCGATCAGCGACGTCATTGATCGACTGGCGAATTAAAGATATAAAATGAAATGCAAGATATCAGCCGATCCAGCCGACCGATCCATGTAAAGTCTATAAATGACACTCCTAAACTGCGGAAAAGTTTGTTGCCGTCCTGCCCGTCACAGTACTGGAAGATACTAATGAACTATTGTTTAAAGGGGCTTCTTCCTTCTTCGTATTTACCTTATCTTATGCTAATAGAAAACAAAGGAGTGAAACTAAAGCCATGGTTGCTTGCAGCCCATGAAAGGTGGGGTGCATGTTATTTATGAAAGATCTATTGTCAAATGAAAAATAATGGTACTTTTACCAGGTTTGCTTGACCACAATCTTACACTCTGATCATATTGACTACAGATCTTTTATAATCTTACTGCATGACATTTACATTATTCATTTCTGCCCTCACGCATTCATATCTTTTTTACACTGAAACCATTCAAGTAGTACACAATCTGTTCCAGGATAATGGTCAACCTCAGATTTGTTTAGAAAAACAAAAGTAATGGGGATGCGGTAGACATAATCTGTTCCAAGGTCACACTGTCACCATGCACCATAAAACCTTGATGAATGGCACGGGCCGTGTTTTAGAAGCAAATTTTAATATTCTTGACTGTTATAGAAATGTAGAAATGCAACCAGTGTAATCATGGCACAGCTTCAGAAAACAGGTGAGCCGTGATTGGTTGTTACCTGAGCCCTGAGCAACTGTGATGTCAGTTTCAGTCGACGTTGTGACAAAATGGCCGCCCGCAGCGATGGCAAAAATAAACGCAATGTTAATCAGAATGTCCTGTTTCAACTAGTGGGCCTACATATAACATATTCTGGAAAAAAATATGTTTGGGTTGACTTTGTCTTTAAATATGTCAATCATACCGTACAACTTAACAGCACCTGAAGGAGAAGAACTGTTATGTTTTTAACTTCCTCCCTTGGTGGCACCATGTGAAAATGGTTCCTCTTTACTTTGACAGCAAAGGGTGAGAAAGGGGATGAACTACATTTCAAACGTTGCACATTCCCTTTCAGATTAGTAATTGCATTTTACATCTCAACTCAATCAATTCACTCATGTTTTGTGTATTTGTCTTTTTCTTGTAGAATTCAATTCATTTGAATGGGCATACACAAAACGGCCTGAATCACGCTCCTGTACCACAGCTTGAGTCCCAAGCTTCGAGTCCAGAACTCTTCCCGAGTGTGACCATCTCCAGGGGGCACTGGGGTGGGAAGTACGAGTTCCTGCTTTCTTGCCTCGGATACTGCGTGGGTTTAGGGAACGTGTGGCGGTTCCCTTACCTTTGCTATCGCAATGGAGGAGGTAGGAAGGTCCCAAGCAAGTTTGCATGCCTTTTGTGTGTACTGTTTGCCTTTTCACATTTGTCACACCTATTTGAGCATATACGGCTTTTTGCTTTGGGTGTGCTCTGCACTTGTAATCATTTGGGCGTGCTCTGCACTTGTAATCCATTTGGTCTTGCAATTCGTCCTGCCAGGCCTCCTGGCTCGTTGATTGATCTTAAGACTCTAATCCTTTCCTTTGATGATTCTTTAGAGATGTTACACCCTATGTGCTATGCATTTTTATGTGACACGTCACATGTTGAAAACTGAGTAAATATAAAGCCCAAACCCTCAACGATGAACTCACTAGTCTCGACATTAGGTACGCTTTTGTAACTCATTCACTGCCATTGGCAACTGAATTTGTCTTCACAGTCCAGCCCTTCAATCCCAGGAATTTATTTACATTTTTTTTTCAAATTTTTTCAAATGTTAGGGTAAAAGAGGGTCTGAAAATGCCTGGCAGTGAATGAGTTAATCACATCAGATCCAATACAGGAGTAGTGTATGAAAAATGCAGGTTTTACAAATGTATAATACCTCTCAGAATGATACTTACCTATAATACCTGACAGAATATTAGATACAGCTCTTCGATTGGATTTTTTTTTTTTGTGGGTAATGTCGTTGCTGCCTGACTCAAAAGACCACCTCCTTGTATTTCCCACGCACTGCCCTTCCTTCCCTGCCCTTGACCTCTTTCTATTCTTCCAGGTGTCTTCCTTATCCCCTATTTCATCATGCTCTTTGTTACTGGCGTTCCGCTCTTCCTCATGGAGCTTTGTCTCGGCCAGTACGGAGCAGCCGGACCCATCACTGTATGGAAATGCTGCCCTTTGCTTAAAGGTGATGACCTCCTTTTCCATACGTGTCAGTGACATAAAGGCACATTCATTAGAAGTATGTCTGCCAACATGTTGACTTCAAGAGGAAGTGTGGAGGCTCACAGAACACGTTTTTGTAAGCAAATTTTGGGGGTTGACTTCCTTTTGAAAGTCGCCGCCTCCACGGCATTCTGATTAATATTGTGTTTGTGAAATATGAGTTAGCCATGTCACGGGGCGGCCAATTTGCCACTTCCTGTCGACTGAAAATGACATCACAGTTGCTCAGCGCTCAGGTAATGAGCAATCTCGGCCCACCTGTTTTCTGAAGCTGAGCCATGACTGGTCGTTATTTTTGGGTTAACTTCTCCTTTAAAAGACCACCGTGAAGAATTTAGTGCTATTATTGCCTCTCCTTTTCCTGAGTAGAAGCGGCAGTTATGCTAATGCTAACAAGGGTCAATGTCGAGGGACTGCAATTAGCACTTATTGAGTTCTTAGTGTCACCACACAAACTTAACGTAGTTTGGTGTTGTTTTTATTTTGATGGTTCTTATTAGTCATATACAGGTGTTTAATGTTTATATCATTGTATTATATCTACAGTATATACAGTTTAGTTAGTTTAACTTTATACCCTGAATAGAAGAGAAGAGATGATTACAATGCTAGTATGTGAAGATTTTATTTCGGTATTAAAGGTTACATTTTGTATATTACATGATGTAGTGTACGTGTGTTTTTATTATATATAGCAAGTCCCGTTTATTGCCCAACAGCAAGTTGGGAGAAAGAATAGGCTTCCACAAATGTCTCAGAAGGAAAAAAAAAAGTTTTAAGTGCCTTAGAGATATAAGTGGATTCATCTACTCAGTCGTACTGATGTACTGTAATAGTGTGTGTTTACTACTTTTCCGACATACTTCAAGCCTGTTGTCCATGTTGCAGGTATCGGCATTGGCATGCTTTGTGTGGCTGTGCTGGTGTCTCTTTACTACAACGTCATTATAGCGTGGACGTTTTATTACCTGGGCAGCTCGTTCCAGATGCCGCTGCCTTGGTCATGTGACGCCATCGCCAACGCTGCCCTCTGCAATAGCTCCAGTGGGGAAAGTCCCAGCCCCTCAGAGATCTTTTGGAAGTAAGTGCAATGATTCAGTGGACGTGCTATATCTGAAGTCTGTCAGTACCTCAAAGTGCACAAACACAGTGAACACAGGCATTCCTGAAACGAGGTTCTGCTGATTGTTCTTTTTTTTTTTTTTTAGCGATCTACCTTAGATTTAAAAGAGACAAGTGTATGTAAAATGAAATCATAGATTTGTTTCAAAATACATGATACATGTTTGAAGATAATAGCTGGAAATATGCAAAGCCAGAACTATGCAGTACTGAATTGTGGAGATACAGTGTTAAACTGCTTCATTTTGTGATATATTTATATGATATATATTTTGAGGGTGGGAGTTTTATATAGTTCATAGTAACTGTTCAGTTTTGAAAGTAAGTGTCCAAATGTGATTTTGCATCCTCGAAGCAACCATCAATTTCATTGTGCATAGATACGCTGCTTTTTACAGAAGTGGCATTTGATTGACAGTTCACAGTTGAGCGGGGTGCGGTTTCAGCGCATTCAGCATGTTTCACCATTTTGAAGTCTCAATTCATATACCTGTTGACTTTTTTTTTTTAATTATTCAAATTTGTCAGCGTTGTTAACACTCCTCTCTGTGCTTTGACAAAATTCCAAAACTTTACTTTATTTTATGCTTTTAAAGGGTCTTTAAATGATATTTCTTTTTCCTCCACACAGTGTACAACGGCACATTATAAATCAAAGATTTTCCGTCCTGTCTAATACATAGTTTTTTCTTTTTATTGAAAAGAAAACTTCTTTGTCTCTTTGTTTTAATTTTAGTGAGCGTGTGCTGGGTGTCGTGAACAGTGAAGGCCTTCATGACCCGGGTCCAGTCCGCTGGCCCCTGGCCCTGTGCCTCCTGGCTGCCTGGCTCATTGTCTTCCTGTGTATGCTCAGGGGCATCCACAGCGCTGGCAAGGTCAACCCCCCACCCCCCCACCCCCCGGATATAATGACATCATTCCATGCCTTGTGGCACTTGTGCTCATGGCTGCCTGCGCTCTGTGTATTTAGGTGGTGTACGTCACGGCTACGTTCCCGTACTTCGTACTGATAGTTTTGATCATCAGAGGTGCTACACTGGAAGGCTCTCTTCAGGGCATTGCTTTTTACCTCACGCCAGACTGGAGACGATTAGCAAGCGCGCAGGTACAGATAAAAGCCCATGATGAGATTTTGATGGCTTTAAAAACAACTGCAGTTGATTTTTTTTTTCTTGAGCTGACATATTTGTGCTCAAATCCTAAAGGTATGGAATGATGCAGCTTCACAGATCTTCTACTCGTTGGGTATTGGAATTGGAGGAGTTCTTTCTATGGCCTCCTATAATAAGTTTGACAACAATGTCATCAGGTGAGTTCAACTTTGAGGTGGAGCAAACCCACAGGAAATTGGATTGTCAATAAATCTGGTTTATTTTGATTTCAGGGACACAATAATTGTCACCACTGGAAACTGCCTCTCAAGCTTTTTTGCAGGATTTGCTATATTCTCAGTCCTGGGCCACATGGCGTGGAGGAGAGGGGTGCCGGTTGAAAACGTGGCAGTTTCCGGTGGGTATTAAATTGGAATTATGGTTGCCTTTAGAAGCAGCGCATTGCAGTGAAATAGTGGCGAGCATGTCTGGCTCACAGCCAAGTTCAAATCTCCTGGTTTTCTTTCGGTACTCTGGCGACCCCTCACACTCCAAAATCAAGCATAATTGAACACTCCAAATTGTCCGTATATGTCAGTGTAAATGGTGGACTTTTTGTGACCAGTCCTGTGTGTACGCGCCACTTGCCCAAAGTCATCTTAGCTAGCCTCCAGCTCACCTATGAGCCTTATGAGGTAACTGGTATAGAAGATGGATGGAATGTGCATTTTATTCTAGATGCAGCTTCCCAAAAACATTTCCAGAATATTTTTTTTTATGCTATATGCATTACACAGATTGTGATTATGATACCGGTACACTTTGCTGGAGGCACTTTTACTTCGAATTTATGAACATGCATTGCAAACATGTGCTACTTAGTACAGGCACCTCAACTCACACGTGCAATTTAATTGACTGGATTGAATACCACCCTTGTATTACTGAAAGAAATGGCACGTAACTGTACAGGTTTAGATTAAGTGGCATGGAACATACAGTACTTTTGAAGAGTTGGCCCATGAGTTTCCCATGCCAAGAATGGAGTTATTACCTAAATTAAATTGTGGTTTGCCGCATGGGCTTTTCTCTGATAATTGTCAATATTCAAATGATTCAGTTTGAGTGACATGTTTTTCTCTTGGTTGCAGGTCCAGGATTAGCGTTTGTGGCTTACCCAGAGGCCCTTGCTCTGCTGCCAGGTTCGGCGTTGTGGTCCGTTCTCTTCTTTCTGATGCTTTTCATGCTGGGGATTGACACACTTGTAAGAAGACGCCTATTTATTGGAATGCATACCTTGACATACACGCTGGATGATCCTTGTTGCTCTGCCACATCGCAGTTTGGAAACATCGAGGGTATAACCACCGCGGTAATGGACGAGTTTCCGCAACTGCGGAGGAACACCAAGCACAAGTCCGTGTTCCTGGGCGTTCTGTGCTTTTGCCTCTACCTGATGGGCCTCCTGTTAGTCACTGATGTAGGTTTTTTTTTTTTTATTTACCAACGCAAGCAGCGTCTACATCCACCATCCTCACCATTGTTTCGTCTTCATAGGGGGGCATTTACTGGTTCACTCTCATCGACTCCTTCAGCACTAGTTTTGGCCTCATCATCATCGCCCTCTTCATGTGCATTGGCATGTCCTTCTTCTATGGTAGCCCATCTCGCTTGACCACCCGTCATTCATGTTCTCTTCATCTTTATTCTGTGTGATAACTTTCATACTGTGTAATGGTTTTGCTTTATCAGGAGTCAACCAGTTTTGCCAGGACATCATCGACATGATCCGTTTCTGCCCTCCCTGGTGCAGCAAAGTTTTGTTGTACTTCAGAGCATGCTGGGTATTCTTCACTCCGTTTCTTCTTTTGGTGAGTAACCACATGGACTTTGTGGTCAACGCTATGTACAGTGTAATATTAAAGGTGGAACGCATGTCTTTCCGGCATGCATGTTAATCAATGGAATTAAAAATAATCAGTTCCATAGTCAAATTAGGCATTTTACTTCACAGGCTATGTTTTAGGTGTCATTTCCACATTCTCAACTGTCATGCAAGTGTATAAAGAAATAGGTGTTTGCGCCGTTGTGGAAGCGAGCAGAGCCGACTTGATTTCCGGCCAATCCAAGCAGCGCCACTCACTCCCTTTAAATTGAGTGCAGGTGAGACGTGCAGTCTACATGGCTGGGATCGGCGTGCGCAAAGTACGTTTATAAGGAACTGCACATGGATCGCCACTTAGAGATGATGTAAAGTTGTCCGCCGTGTAGCCTACTACCTCCGATTTTGCATCTGTGCGTGATGATAATAGTAAGAATAATAGTAATGCGTTGAATTGATTTCCACAATGATTGGTGGTTCGATGCATGCTGTTGTCATATAAAACATGACATGAATTTTATGAATGAAATACACCACCACGCCACCACACACTTCCATAGAGCTCCGAATCCGTCCGTCTGTGCCTGCGCCACAATTTAGACCAGGTTTCACTTGGTCTAAAATCTAGTCTACTTTGTGTCACCAATGTCAGGTGCGTCGGGGGCATCTAATGGAAAGCGCCCTTGGAATGCCCAGCCAGGCCCAACGGGGTCTGCCAACTTCCCAAACACGATAAACTAGGCTTGCCCCGGCATGCAAATGAAGACAGATTTTACGCTGAGCGCACGTGCGCTTGTCTATGAAAATAGAGCCCTCTATGTTAAAGCTATGTGCAGGGGCATCTGCTGGACATTCGGTCCTTTTGGGGGGGGTAATTACTTTGGGGCCCCACATTAATGTCGCAAATTGAAAATACCGTTTGATCGATCAATACCCCTTTAAAACCGTCATGAACTGGAGTCAACTTTCACATTTGAGCTTGACTTGAGAATTGCCTATCATTCTTCATTTGCTACTGTAACTTTACGCAATTCTTACCTAGACTCACTCGGTTTATGTTTGTGGTTGTAGTTCATCCTGACCTACATCTTCATTGAGATGTACAGCACGTCCCTCCATTACGGCAGCTATGTGTATCCTCGCTGGGGGAAAGCGTTGGGGGTGTGCATGGCCACGATCTGCTGTCTACAGATCCTCATCTGGGCCATAGTAGCCATCTACAAGGAAACTGGAACGCTGAAAGAAGTCAGTATCATGGCCTGTGCATGATGAATCTACCTATGAAGCTCTACGATGAGTCCTGTGCTTATTTTATTCTGCAGCGTTTCCACAAATCAATTCGACCACTGAACTCCTGGCGGACAAACAACAGTGCAGGGGTAGTGGAGCGGAGCGTGGATGCAGAGAGGGTGGAGAGTCTGTTCACAGTTACTCTCACGGACATGGACTTCAGTGCGATGACATGGGAGGAGGGAAGATAGTTTTGACGGCCTGAGGAACAATGACCACACATAGCTGAGCAGACTGTTTTGTTGGGAAAGAACTGAAAATATAGACTTAATTTGCTCTAGGTTGTCTTTGGTGGCAGTGTCTGAACCCACCTGCAGGAGAATCTTGCGAGCAACATAATGAACTTTAGTTTAGCAGTAGCGGCCTCTTGTGGTGTAAAAAGGGTACTTGTGATAGTATTGCACGAGCAGCAACATTGTTCGGTGGGAATGAATGATGATGCAAGAGAAATGGGAAAGATGGAAGTGGGGCATATTTGTGACGTCCTTGCATACTGCATGTTGATCTTGTTCCTGTGACTGTCAAATTAACACTGCTGTGGCTGATCAGTGTTGGGTGAAACAAAAAGAAGCCATATTGTGGCTGCGGCAGATCAGCAGCGGGTCATTTTGAATTAGCCGTTTGCACTGGGACAAACGACACACGTTAGAATGCAGTGGCAAACAACAAGCTATATGTTGGCAGTTCATTGCTATAGGAACAAGCTTGAATGAAAAAATAGGTTATCATATTGCATTATGCAAAGAACTGCTTTTATTGCTACATAATGCTGCTTTATTTATGTTGTTTCATTTTCAAATTGTTTCGATAATGTTTCTTTAATTGAACTGTTCGCTCTAATTTATACGGTATACTGTTTCTGATGATCATATGAGCATTTCGTCGCTGTCCTGTGAAAAACGCTTATTTCCAATTTTGGAAACTTTTTTAATTTTCACTTTAATGCTATTTCTGTAACGCAGAAACATGATTCAAGTAAAAATAAGAAAATGAAAACAATGGAGATAAGTGTTTTTCACATGACAGCGACGATTTACTTTTTCAGTCTAAATGGAATTCCATTGATTGCAGTCAATGAACACAGTCTCTAATGGAACAGGGTCTGTTGCCACAAATCTAGACCCAGTACAAAATATACTTTGCAAGATGAATAATAGTTTGAATATATGTGCATAATATACAGTATGTGTATGAATAACTGAATAAATTGCCAAATGATGTCTTTTACAGTAGTGTCTGAATGTCTATTTTATCATAGGCACATTTATACACATTTCACAGGACCAATCTTCACTTTACTTTAAATGTTCCTGACTTTTCTGACTGCAAAATAGCTGGAGTAGTGGAGCATACCTTCATATTTCCATTTGTTTATCTAGGAATGTCAATCTCTTTGTTAATTGTTTTGTTTTGTTTTACACTAGTATGTGCTGTTTGTAAATTTATTTGTTCAATTTGTATTCCTCTGAAGCCACCTTTTGTGGTTTGAGATAAGTTGATAAAATTGCCGTTGTCAACCAAATGCACTCAGATGATAATTGTAGTAGTATCTGTCTTGCTATTGTTGTTAAATGTCAGCTACTTCTGTTTAATTATTGAAGACAAGTACAATGTTTCGCAAAATTGCCCCTGTATTCTAAAATGACGCGACGTAGCTTTGTATTGAACGTATAATTTCCAGAAAGGTTTAATTTTTTAATTTCTTTTGTAGTTATAACTTTCTTTTACCGTAAGTAAAATTGCGTTTCTTGATACGATACCATAAGCATGCATGCTACCAGAGGAGGGCAGTGGTGAGTCAAGGAACACTACTGTATCCTCGACAAACATATATGCCGAAATTGGCCTTTTAGTGTGGAATAACGAAATACCTAACTGTCATAACTTAAATAAGCTTGAAAAATGCCCCATTTCATGACAAAGATGGGTTAACTGTTCGGTGTTTTAAAACAGCAGATAGCCCTTTTACTCTTTGTGACGTTTGGATGGCGGGGCAAATGCAAACAAGCGGATATTGCGTATACACTTTCCCGCGTTTTTGTCTCATGATTTTGGGTGCGCTCGTTTCTAATGTATTCCTACTCTTCTGGTAACACCATTCTGCGTTTCGGTACGCAGAACAGCCAACTTAACGTACACTACTATTGTCTATTATTAATATTAGTGGCACAGTGGTTACGGGGGGTATACAAATGGTATTACTCATATAAAGCAATGAAATGTGTTTTTATCCAACTATGTGGGCACGTAAAGGTCGCAAGAAACGGCGTTTCCTCCACAGCGTGCAATCATGTGATACAAATCGAGCACCTTAATGTTTAGTTTCCGGAAGTCCATCCATCCGTGGTTTGTGTTGTCGTAACACTCGGTGGAGTTGGAATTTAAATTCGGTATTTAAAAAAAAAAAAGAAAATCAGATTCTTCAATTTGACATACTTTAAGAATTGCCGTATCTGCTTGTTTGTTAGCGGGATACAAGGATGCCACCGAAGAGGCGTAGTGCTGGGATAATCCAAAACAAAGAGACGAAAAAGAGACCAGAAAGTTCCTCTCCAGACTTTAAAACGAGCCCAGAGTTATCGGTGAAAAAGTAAGCCACCTTAAATTTCATTTGACGTACAATTTAGCAAATGATTAATGAATGAACAGGCTTGTTTCAAGTTAGGTTAAATACTGTCGTTGGCAAACTAATCACTTCAGCTAGCTACGTCTTTTTTAATCGATGCTACGTTCACAGTAAACAATGACATAGCACTAGCACAAACCTCCAAGATCAGTGCGAAGGCTTTATTAAAGGTACTTCCTTTACGAACTTGTTTTACACTATTAGAGAGGTGTTAATTCAACTAAATGTTCGATATTGTAATTGCACTGCATCTTGTTGGGAAATGGCCAGAAAAACTGCTGAGTTAGTATGCATATAAATCGTGTTCTGCCCCCACTTCCTAGGCACAGAGACAAGGATGCTGACTTCGTTGCTCTGTGCACGAGCCTTCATGTGTCTGATCTGGTTTGTGACCGTGCCTGGAAGATGTACAAAAGTCTTCAGGAGTCCCTGGATGAATTTGCTGTACGTACTGCATACATGTACTTGTCATTCAACCAAATTCCTTTCATCTACTCCCTTTTGAACAAATAGTAGCAAGATATCGTTCTACTGGTATTTGATAATATTTGAAAGTTTGGATAACGTTTAGGTCACTATAATAAACTAAATTAATTGATTAAATGCTTCATTGGGACATACAAACAGAAGGAAAAAAAAGATGTATATTAAATTGAAAAGGGCTATTAAATTACATCATTTGGTATGTTCAAAAGGAGTAGGGGCAAGTAAAAAAAACGCACAGTATCCAGTTCTTTGAGGTTTGTTTTAACAACTCAGTTATATTCCAGACAGATTGTGGTCATTTCAATAATTTCTTAGTGATTCCAAGAGTTATGAACTGTCCCGTTTTCAAACATCTCACTTTAGGAAGATCAGAAAAGGTTGTGGGGTGCCTCTCTGTTCGCGGTTGTGACCGACATGGATGCTGCCTCCTTCACCATAACTCAGGTCCTAAAAGCTGTCTCTATGAAGTAAGTACTCATGTTGCTGCAGTACCTGCAAATAAATCGTGTTGATTTGACATTTTGCTGAACTTGAGTCTGCTTAATGTTCTAAGATAAGTATTATATATGTCAATGGATTGTTTATTGGACCCATATTTTTCATATACAGTCACTGTACTTTAAATGTTTGTTTTATTGTTACGCTTCAGTACACTGTGACATGTTTGAAATTTTTGCCTCTCCTCTCAAACTTATAGAGCTTAATCTTTGATACAGATAAGACAAGGCAATGAAGTTAAGAAGTCTGTTGAGGTTGCTGTTGATCTATGTTTTGTGTTTTAATCTTTTCTTCTTCTACAAATCTTTATAGTGTAAAACAGTTTGTGGCTCTGGTTCAGAAGTTGGACATCAACTTGGACACAATAAGCACCAAGGTGAATTCAGCCCTGACACGCTTGGAGAACAAATACGATGTGACTCTGGCTCTTTACCAGAGGTTTGAGAAGTGAGTAAACACACAGATTGATACAGTTAAAGATGCCTCATTTGAAGGCTAAATCGTTTTTTTTTTTCCCCAATGTAATAATACATATTGTCTAGGACATGCAAAAGAATCTTTGCTGAGGTCCCCGAGACAAAGTAAGTTGAGCACATGCGTTGAGCGCTTGGGTTAAACATTGCATGCTGAGGCATTGTTCACTGTCTGGTTTTCCAGGGAGAGTGACATTATACGGACGTGCTGGACAATGTTCCTTTTGGCCAAAGGTTAGTTAAGTGTTTAAAATCACTCACTAGTCACAATCAGGTCAAACTGTTAATACATTGTGTGTTAATACACACTGGAATTATTTGCAATTTATTCAATGTTCTTTTTCTAACTTGTCCTTCCTTTTTGGTTTCAGTTTCTGCATTGGAATGTTTTGGTGGTGATACTTACGATTGCGTTGCCTAACAGTGGACGGCTATACTGTGATGTTGTTTCTCACACAGGAAAGGCCTTGCAGATGGAGGATGACCTGGTCATATCGTTTCAGTTGCTGCTGTGCACGCTGGAGTTATTCATCAAGCGATGCCCTCCTGATCTACTGCAGCCTCTTTACCGTAAGACTGCATCCTCATTGGTTGCAGACTGCAAATTTACAATGTTATGTTATCAGGTTGTAAATTCTTTCTTAGCACATTTTGTGCCCTTGGACCCAGAGGAAATTCTATGGATGAAACTTTGCTTCTTTATACCTTTTTAAAACTTTTTTTTTTTAATGTTAAAACTTGGTAGAGGCGCTGGCTCTCTTGAGTGGTGCCGAGTTAGTAATAATCTATTTTGAATATTATAGTATTGGTACTTATGTGTGCTAAAAGTCACTTCGCTTCCCTTTTTTCTATTTTGCGTCAGGCATCATTTGGACAACCGTGAGGCCATCACTATTTGACAGCTTTCACCTCCCGTCTGTCTGAATGATACCTGAAACAAAATGGTTACAAAGGAATTGTATAGTGACTTTTGGGACACATTTATGTAGTTTTTTATTTTTAATTAATACATTTTCTAACCGCTGATTAACACAAATACTGTTTTAACTACATTGGATTTTGTGACTACGTTCCACTTTGTCAGTTGGACCGTATGCACCCAGTGAGCAAAATCAAGTCTTTATTGTTGTCAGAATCAGCCATCAGCAAAGTCCAGATCCCCGTCACGCGAACGTCACGTCGCAACCAGAACAACGCCAAAGCGCGACCCGTGGAGCCAGAGGTGGACATGCTGCTGCTTGAAAACTTGTGCAAGGAGAATCAATGCAATCTAGAGGAGGTCTGTCTCACTCCGTCTTGTGCTCTGCACTTGAGAAACATCATATTGAAGGTTGATATGTCCTCTTTGTTCGACCCCATGTGCCTTTCTTCATACTAATTGCCTTTGTAGGTTAAAAATGTGTATCAGACCAGTTTCGCCGCCTTCCTTATGTCTCTGGATCTTCTCAAATCTCCCGGCCTTCCTCAGGTATGCCCTGTGAATGTTGTCACAACACGAACCGTTTAGCCTCACTGTGCTCTCACTGTTTACATTAGTTCTCATTTCCTGCCAGCCGCTCATTTGTTGAACATGTGTGTCCGCGCGCGCGATAGCTCTTTGTTATCGTCTTTTCTCCCCTCATCCGTGACGGTTTTCACATGCTGCCAATGAAATCAAGATTTTAAGCTGATAGCGCGCCACTGCTTGCTAACTACCGGTATTCTATAGTTGACGCATCTGAAGCACTCCAGATTTCTGTGTGAAATTTATATAATTTATGTATGCATTTTGAAATGACGTGGTTCTTATGTTTTGACAAAAATACTAATTGTCCGTTCTAGTTAAATGAGAGTAGTTTAATTCCAGTGAAAGCATTTACAATATTTATTTCATTACTTCCCAAGACAAACATCCAAACACGCCTTTAATACATAATAACAATAATAATATGTAAAAATGTATATATTTTTCAATTCAATATCATCATCAACCCACGGCTTTATTTCTCACTCTAGGCCAATAGTGTCAATCAACAGTATGAAGAGCACTACCTCAAGAGTAAAGATATTGATGCGCGACTGTTTTTGGACAGCGATGAGACACTTCTTGTGCCTAAAGTGGATACGTAAGGATTTTAAAATCAAAGCTACCTTCTGATGCAATGGGACTTAAAAAAAAAATCATTCATACATCCTCCCTCCAGGGTACAAGTGGAGAGAACGCCTAAAAAGAACATGATGGAAGAAGATGCCATGCCCATTCCTCAGACTCCAATCAGGTGAGCACTAAGGCTGCCACAAACGATTATTTTGGTAGTCGACTAATCACCAACAGTAGTTGCGATTAGTCGACTAATCGCATCATATATAAATTGCATCATGTTGCACCAGCAAGCATTTGCTCTTATATAACCATAGTTAGTTTACAGCTTGATTCTTTATGTATGTACAAATTAGTGAGATGGTACAACATTCAATTTTGATTAAACTTTGCAACTTGTACCAGCAGTTCTGAGATGTTCATAAATGATGGTGCCGCTTAAATTGAAGTCACTATTGTGGCCTTAAACGTTTTGGCTGCAATTGTTAATATGGGTAATTTAATAGTAGTAAATTGGTCTGCACAATTAATGCCACAGGGGAAAATATCTTTAACTATAAGGAGGAACATATATTTTTTTGTACTATAATTTAATATATCGCAACAAACTTAATCGTGTTTTATTGTTATGTGATGCCAATGAGGGCTTGTGGCAAATATGTCATATTTTGTTACTTCGAATACTGGATGGGCAGATCGATCCAAATATCGATATTATCAATACTAAGCAAGTACTTGGATCGGAACGATACTATTGTCCCGGGTTCGATACTCCGCTCCTCCACCAATTTCCTCGAAGAGGCGCTTCTCTGCGCGAATAGTGCATCCCCCCTCTCGCCCAGGGCCTCCTGCTACTCTCTGAGTCTCTGCCTGAGTGAGTGACTCAGGCACACTTTTAGGCCCTCCCTGGCAGAGAGGGCAACGGGAGAGTGAGAGAGCAGCCGGAACCTAAAGCAATGGCAGAGCCAAACAAGAAGCAGAGCGCGGTGTGGACTTTTTTTTTTTTACAATCACGGTGTGGACTTTTTTTTTACAACAACGGAAAAGGACCGTGCCAAGTATGATATGTGTAATAAAGTGGTCCGCTACTGGGGATAACACCACAAATTTACACAAACACATGAAAAAAGCTGTTGTAGTAGAAGTAATTAATTTTTCCTACTGTTAAAGGTTTTTACATTGCATTGTTTAACCTATTTGCACTACTGACTTTATTTTCAAAACATTCTCCAATGGGAGGTATTTTAGTTGTCATGTTGACATTGTTATATTTGTATTTTCGTTACATTGCTACTTTCTTTGGTTTGACTCTCCTGACTTTTGTTCTGAAACAGTTGTTGTAGTAGAAGTATTTTATTTTTTTACTGTTAAAGTTTGCATTGTAATTATTTAATAAAATATAAAACATTTTTATTGCCTAAAATCTTTGTGCTGTGTTTATCATAATTATAATAAACTAACTCAAGGCGGATCATGACATTTCCAAGAAGTATCGTATGGGCCGATACTAGACTGTATTTACTTTGTATCGTATCGATACCAAAATTCCCAGTATCGCCCACCCCTGGGCATGATACCCCGCCTCACAACTTACAACGCGCTTCTGTATATTGACCCGGATGACCGCGACTGCGCAACAGCCAGCGGGGAAAAGCGCGAGACGAGGCTGTTTCAAGAGCAAAGTAGATCGTCGACGTCGTCGTGATTAGTCGCCTAATCTTGGCAGCCCTAGTGAGCACCACATACATACACATACACGGGAGAATACTCATAGATCATTGCTGGGCGTTTTTATATTATTATTATTATTTTTTATTTTTATTTTTTTGTCTCATCAGAGCCGCCATGACCTCCATTCAGCAGCTGGGGGGAGATCTCACCTCTCGTGGCGACCGGCCATCGACCAATTTGGTGACCTATTTCAAGGCGCGTCTCCACAAATGTTTGCCGTCAATAAAATGTCAACCAATGTCCATGCGTGACTTCCCGCCTCTTTTGTGATATCAGAACTGTACCGTGGATCCAACTCGTGATGTGCTGAAGCGCTTGGAGACAATGGGACTCAAATTCAGCCAAAGGTTTGCTGAGGCAGTTGGCCCGCGCTGCATCACTCTCGGAAAGCAGGTAGAAAGTAACACTCGAGTAGACGCTGAGCAACATATGTGCTGTGTATTGTGCTTAACGTTTTGGGGTTTGTTTTGTTTTATAGAGATTTACACTTGGTGTCAAACTCTACTACAAAGTCATGGAGGCGATGCTAAAATCGGTACTGTATTTGATTCCTATTTGTTTCAGAAAAAGTGTCGTTTAGCAATTTTATTCCAGACAACCTGGTTTTGTCGATAACATTTGGATTCAGAAGACAAGAAATCAGCATTTCATCTTTTTTTCTACATACTTAATTCTGCATCTGACAGACAACTTAGAAGGTAGTGTCATTTATAAGAAAAGCATTTTTTTTTTTCGATAAGAAAACGTGTGGGCTATGGCCAATTTTTTTTCCCCCCAGCTTCACAAGGGCTTCTTTTTGTACTCATAGACGGCTTTCTCTTCATATGTTGGTTTCAGCTCTAACTAATATAAATGTAATCTTCACAAGCAAAACCATTCTTCTGATTCCATTCCATTCCAAAACCAAAATTTCATTTCTTTAGGTACATGTTAAATATCACACTCATATCGATATCACCGTTACTCAACATCCATATTGCATATTGCATGTTTTTCCAATATCGTGCAGCACTACTAGCAAGTAGGCAACAAAGTTGTGAATCAGATCCAGATGTAAATACCTGAAAATAAATGTGGAATTTTTGATGACAACATTGAATATTTTCAGTCACAGCAGTGCATCATCAAAGTGAAGAAGCCATTTTCAACACTTTAGATTTGTCAATAATTTGTAAAAATAACTCCCACACATGTGGACTGACCAGTAGTATAGATTTTTGAAAAAATATGAAATTTACTAACTTGTGAGGTTTCGGCATGACGCCAAGCGATATGTAAGGGGAAAAAAAACAATTATTCAAAAGTATTAGGTGTAAATAGTTAACTTTATCATTGGATTGAGATTCCTGTACTATAATACTTTCCTTGTTGCTACTTTCTCTCGCCCTCTAGGAAGAGAAACGACTTTCTGTGCAAAATTTCAGGTACTATTGATTTGAAACTTTTCTAATCATGAGTTAATTTCTACTTAACTTGACGTTTCTACGTGCTTTTTCTTGTTGTGATACGGAATTTGATGAAGCATTCTTGGTCTTAATTCACTGATAATCCATTTCAGCAAACTGCTCAATGACAATACATTCCACACATCACTCTTGGCCTGTGCTCTGGAGGTTGTCATGGCAACATACAGAGGTGTGTTTTTTTAAAATATTGTTCAAAGTTTAAAAATGGACTCTTATCATGTTCATCTGGAATGTGAACTTACGCGAACATTGGTTGGCTTCTCATTATTAGAGAGCAGTTTTAAGACTGGGGGATACAATAATGGCCGTAGTGGTGGCGACCCAGGCGAAGCGGACCTGTGCTTTCCGTGGATCCTGGACGTTTTGAACCTCAGCGCCTTTGACTTCTACAAAGTCATCGAGAGTTTTGTCAAAGCAGATGTGACTCTGAGCAAAGACATCGTCAAACATCTTGAGACCTGTGAGAACCTCATCATGGAACGTATCGCATGGAAGACGGTCAGTGAGATTTAGCGAGTCACGTACACACACATGAACGATGATAAAATCCATTCAGTTTTGTCTGTAATTGTGCTGTGTCATCATGTGATCCCATCGTATATAAGTCAAGCGGGCTGACTTTGGTTACATCTCATCTGTACTTGTCTGCAGCTGGAATGTTGTAGAGTCATTAATACGAGTCTGCACAGAACTGAGTACCATTCTAGTTAAGGGGGGAAGTCAACTCCAAAAATTATTTGCAATGTGTTTTATGTGTCTTCATTATGGCATTCTGATACTGTATTGTGTTTGTGGGATATGAGTTAAGCAGCGAAATCTCAGGAGCGGCCATTTTCAGAGAACAGGTGATCTGTGATTGGTCATTGTCTGAGCCCTGAGCAACTGTGACATTGTGTCATTTTCAGTCGACAGAAAGTGACAAAATGGCCGACCAATGAGATCACTAAAAACGATTGGATTTTGCTGCTTTACTCCTATATCACAATATTAATCAGAATGCCGGGCTTTGTCTAGTGGAGCTGCATGGAGCATATTTTTGTAAAGAACATTTTTGGATTGACTTCCTTTTTAAAGAAATGTTTTCCCATATCAATGCCTCCCGCTACTTCTTCCACCAGGAACCCCCCTGCTCAGAACGCTACTGGAAAAGTAGTAGATGAGCGGGTTAAGGCAGCAGTTGAAGCTGGCCATTGACAACACCACTGGGTGCGCAGCCTTTGTCACCTTGGCCAGGCCGCAGCTGGGCAGCAGCCCCACGTGCGTGAGCGTGTAGCCCAGCAAGTTGACGTGATAGGGGATAAAGCAGAGCATGAAGACCCCCAGCACCCAGTAGATGAGGGAGAGAGCGTGCTGGCGGCCACGGCGCCGTCCGCGGCCGCCGTGTCTGGACTGCCTGAGAGCACTCAGCACCCGGCAATAACTATAGAGAAGGATGGCTGTGGGCAGCAGGAATAAGGCCATCACTACACCCAGGGCTGTTAGTATGACTGCGCGGTGGCGCTGTGAGCTCGGGTCCAGCAAGCAGGGATGGTCCTGGCGGGCGGCCGCAGAGCGCAACACGGGCAGACTGACGCTAAGTCCCAGCACCAAAAACCAGATGGCCCCACTTAGGAGCCGCGCATTGCGCGCCCTGCGTCGCGCCGACACAAACGGGCGCACCACAGCTAAGTAGCGGTCCATAGCGATGCACACCAGGAAGAAGATGCCCCCATACATGCTGATGTATTTGAGCGTGAAAGTGAATTGGCAGTATGCTGCCCCAGGACTCCAAGCATCTTCCAACTTGGAGGACAGCGCTCGGGCCTTTTGGCGGTAGTAGTAGATTCGGAGCGGCAGAGAGGCGATAAAAAACAAGTCAGCTGTCGAGAGGTTGGCCAAGTAGATGCCCGTGCTGTTCGCGGCGCAGCGAGAGCCGCTGCACAGTCCGCGCAGAGCCAGGCTGTTAGTGGCCGAGCCCAGTAGGAAGATGATGCTGTAGGACACTTGGTAGAACGCGAAGCGGTAGCTGGTGTCCACAGTGCAGATGGACGGAGATGCGCTTTGATTGACAGCCATGGTGCTGTTCCACACCTCCATGACTTAAGAGATGCTGTAAATCCCGACGTCTCCCCCTGCACGAAATGAGGTCGTTTTACGAGAACATAAAATGTAAGACGGAACACGTTCATGAGCTTGTGTTGGAGCAGTTAAATCAGTGGCAGGTAAAAACCTAATGAAGCTAGTTGTCAACCACTTTATGAAGTGTATATTTACAGAGGCTATAAGCACACAACTGCACCAGACAGTTGGCTTCATCTTTGATGGTGGTCAACAATAGTTTTTGGCAATAAAGGTGTTCCTTTTTCCATGGAAGAGGTGGGCAACAGATGCGTGTGACCATGTGGAACATGCTTTTAAAGTTATTCTTTGTTGTAAGTTGATCTATATTTCTTTTTTTGTTTTCTTTTCTCGCAAAATATTTACTTCTTCCTAGGGGGCTGCGTCAAATTGAGGAGCGCTGCTGTTTTTTAAGCAAGATTTTTAGCTGAATTTAAATGATACAAAAGTGTTTAGGAAGTTCTTTACACCCCCAACAGATTTGTTAGAAAATATCAGGCTTCCTTTCAAAATTAATTTGTATTTTTTTATATGGCATACTATCCAACAAAATACTTCCACAATTTCAGGTCATTTGTTGCAAATTAGATTTGGCATTTTGCAAACATTTTTATTGATCCAATGAATTGTAAAAAAAAAAAAAAAATAGTACACATCAATGAAAGTGTGGCAAACTGGAATTGTACAAAATGACTACTTTCAAAAACTTTCAACCACAGATGAGTCCAACCAACAAAATTCTGAAAATTTACAGAAAATGAAAAAGCTTCAGCCAAAGGGGATGTACCCATTTCAGTTGAGTACTGTATACCATCCTATTTATTCTTGGTGTTAAAAATCAGTCATCTGTCTGATTTCAAACTTTATAATACGCTACCTTCGTTTCATGAACGGATAGTATTGAAAGTTGTAAGGTTCTCACTCACCAGGATGTCGCTGTGACACTGTCAAGAGACGGTTAGGATGCTGCAGCACAACGCATACATGCTGACATGTTCTCTCTCTGCTCCCTCACACCTGACATTGTTCTTTTCACTGTGCATTTTGCTCATCTGGACCTTGAGTAGGCAACCAATCGCATTGTTTGAGGTTGGCCTTATATTGACCTGTTATCGTTTCCAGCCGAACTGTGACCAACATTCAAAATGAAATTTCAAATTGAGGACCTATGTTTATGGCTGCTTGTTAAAAACCTACAAGGATGAGGGCAGTTAACCATTAACTGTATTTGTCAACCAACCGACCTACTCTCAAGTACGTGTGTTCTTCCGAATCAAAATAGGTAGTAATGGTTAAAGAAAATCTCTCCCATTTTAAAGTTAGCTGTCAAACTAAATATCAAACAGAGAATGACATGTTTTGTGTTAAAGGGGATGTCAACCCAAACATATTTTTTTCCAGAATATATTCTATGCAGGCCCACTAGTTGAAACACAGCATTCTGATTAATATTGCGGAATATGAGAAATCCACCCATTTTTAGGTAGCTCAGGGGGCGGCCATTTTGTCACTCCTGTCGACTGAAGATGACATCGCAGTTGCTCAGGGCTCAGATAACGACCAAACATGGCTGAGTTTCAGAAAACAGGTGAGCCAAATGGTGACAAAATGGCCGCCCCCTGGGATGGCTCAAAGTCGGTGCGTAACTTATATTCCACAAACACAGTACTAATCAGAATGCCATATTTCAACTAGTGGGCCTGCACAGAACATATTCTTGGGAAAAAATAAGTTTGAGTTGAAATCCTTCTAAGGAAATTGTGCTATCTTAATGCTAGCACACAATGTAGAACGCCATAGATGGGCTAAATAGCATTGGCGTTGTGGCATAACCCTTTAAGAAGTGTACGTTTGAACAAAAATGTCAGTGCAACACATGTAGACAGACAGTATAACAATACTCACAGCCATCTATATCTTTTCTGCGCAAGCCACTATTATTGCATATTACTGAGCCATTTGTGACCCTCTCTTCCAATGCACATCCATGTCTGTTTTATACCGCCCCCTGTTGACCAAGATGCACACAACAGAAGGAGCGACAAAATGAAGTAATCATCATGTGTCAGGGTGTTTCATGGTTTTTTTAATTACAAAAAATAATTTGATAGTTTTGTTTGTTTCATTACCTCTGAATAGGATAAAATCACTTTTGTTACTGTTTGATAGGAATAATACCAAATTCCTCTCAGTCTTGGAGGTTTCATCATTATTCTTGGTGTGTACATTTTAGTCTGAAATCCGACACGTTTCTCGGGGCATGTTGGTGCTCGCATGCTGATGTTTTAGAGGTGCTGAGGCATTTCCCCGTGTCAGAGCAGACCCTCGGGCAAAGCTCCCTGACAGGAATGTTGTAGCGCTCAGTCTTGCACACACAGCTTTTGCAAGAAAGGACAACTTTGGCATGCATTCATGCTACACTTAGTGTTTTTGCATTTGTCAGTTGACAGTTTGCTCGGTTTCTCATATTTGAATAATCTGGAATTTGTATTTCACCAGGCATTCATGATAGGACTCCCTCTTTTTCATTTGACCTGGATATTTACCTTTTGATATAACGGAGAGATAAAAGCAAAGCGCCTGAAGTTTGCTTCATGACAGATTCACTTTAGTTCACTTTAGACCAGTTGTAATGTTATTATAAACAGTTGCCTAGTAAGGTTTTGGTTCATCATTTACCACACCTGAAAGCTATTGAGTCATTGTGTGTTTGTGGCGTCAAACCTTTTACAGTTGTGATGTAATTGTATGACTCAGTCGTGCAGACCTATAGTTTGGTTACACAGTAATGGCCGACGCGTGAAGATAAACGCCACACGACACTTCTTATCAGGCGGAGTTCAACCCTTAACTGCTTTATTTACTTTCAGAATGAAGCTGTCTGAGGGAGTACCGCTCAATAAAGTGCCTGAAAGCCTTCAGAGACTTGAAGTACATAGAAACTACACCAAGAAAGTAAAAGAAGAGTACATCAAAAAAGCTGTAATACTGGCTTCAGCACAGGAAAAAAAAAAAAAAAATACATTTGACATGCAGAAAAAATGTTTCTTTTTCTTTCAGAAGCGTCGGTACAGTCACAGTCGCAAGTCAGTGAGCGTATTGTTACCATGACATGAGTATTGATCCGGTCAAACGTCTTCCTGGTTATGGGCCGAAGAAGGGTCCGTGTCTTTCGTCCCACTCGTTCGCGTCCGTTCAAACGATGTCTTTTGCTCTTGCTCACCGTTTCAGTTGTGAGTCCTTGTATTTTTCACCAAGAGTCTGTGTTTGAGGACGTCACATGTTGGGGTTGCCTTTAGACTCGGAACCCTTTTTATCGGTCAACTTGGTTTTCAGAGACCTCAAGGCCAGACTTTTGGGTGTCGAATTCGGACTGCTCTGCGCGCTGTCCCCGTGCAACCTGTCGAGAAGCCTGGCGCCGTTGTGCCACACGGTGGACTTGCGCTTGATGGAGCTCTTAATGGTCTCCGACGTGAAGTAATAAACGACGGGATCGAAGCAGCAGTTGGTCACGGCTATGCACAGCGAAATGGGGTAGATGGTTCTAACCACATGTTCGGCGTAACACCCTTTGAGGGCTTTTGTCCGGACCAGAGAGTAGAACATGAGATTAATGTTGTAGGGGATGAAACAGAAGCAAAAGATGAGTAGATGCACAATTATCATCCTCAAAATCTTTGTCTTATTGATGCTGCCGCCACGGCTGATTGTCTGGGGTTTCTTCAAAGTCTGGAGAACCCTCACCGAGCAGAAAACGTTGACCATCAGCGGGATCACAAAGCCCACCGTCTCGATAAACATCACCACCTTGGACAGCTCTGACTTCCACTGGTTACTGGAGTAGTTTTCAAAGCAGTAGTTGGACGAAGAGTTGACGTTTTTGGGCGACGTGGTGTCCAGGAGGAACCCGGTGGGGATACTTCCAGACAGAACCAGCACCCACACCGTAACGCAGGCCACTTTGGCGTTCCGCTTGGTCCGAATTTTTTGCGAGCGAAACGGGTGCACGATGGCCAGAAAGCGGTCGACGCTGATGCAGGTGAGGAAGAGGATGCTCCCGTACATGTTGGTGTAGAAAAGTGCCACGGAAATCTTGCACAGCTCGCTTCCGAACATCCATTCCCGCTTGATGAAGTAGACGATCCGAAAAGGCAGGCTGAGGACGAAGAGAGAGTCTGAAACGACGAGGTTCACCATGTACGTGGTGGTTTCGTTCCTCAGCTTCAGCGTGCACCCAAAAATGTAGACCGCCACCAGGTTGAAGAGGAATCCAAAGATGAACACCAGGCTGAAAACGGCGCTGTACAGAGGGTACTTGAAGTCGTCGCTCTTGTTGCACTTCAGGGAAGTGTGCGCGGCACCTAGTGTACCGTTGAACATTTTGAAATCAAGCTGTAACGTTTACAGAGTGGAGTAGTTGTCCTGTGTCATTGCCAGTCCAAAAAACCTGTTTATCCACCAGTCTGTAATAGTCCATTTGTTTACATTTGCCTTGGGGGAGAAAAACGGCCCCCGAAATGCTGAAGGAGCTTCCACAGCTCGACTCCCAAAATTGTTTTGCTGTATCCAACCGTGTTAGTCCTTGCACTTTGTTATAATAATCGCCGATGGTGGCAAGCTCTCACATTGTTCACTTTTGTTCTTCAGTTGATATTGTGTTCCTGTTCCTTAAAAGTGACACGGTGCGTGTCCTCAGCCATACAAACACGAAGTGATCCTTTTTTTTTTTTTTTTTTTTTTTTAAATGTGTGTGTGTGTGTCTCTTCTGTGTTTCCTGGAGCCAGCCTGCTCGGTCTGAAGGTCTTTTACGAGCTGCTAGCCTGTCAGACGATCCAAGACAAAAGAAAAGGGAGGAGCCTCACTCAGGCCAAAGCCTTCACACTTCTACTGTTTTTGCTCCTACCTAAAATTTCAATATTAATACAGTATAGCAACTCGTTTTTCCACAATATCTTGACTTCCATTTTATTGGCTGCTATGTGTGTGTTATACGCTTGTTAACCTTGCTGCTAACATGGGGGATTTTTGTTTTAAAGCAGTGTTATAAAGCAGTGTTTCATTTTTGGCTTTGCTACCAAACCATCTGTCAGTGAAAACTGGGTTTGTCAAATGCCATTGGCTCAGTACGGATGTGGTCGGACTGCAAAAAAAGAACACACTAGCTGCAGGTCCGTACCTGCAGCTGCTGCGTGGGAACCGCACCCTACTTGTTGCCTTATGAGCTCATCTCGTGTCTGTGTGTACATGTGGATAGAAAAGATACCAAAGCGTTAAGTAGTGTGTGGATTATAAATGAGATATTCATATATGGGGGGGGAAAATGCTGGTTTTCTGATTAGATTCCAACTTTTTTTTTATGATAATCTTTGTGAAAATGGCTGCAGTAAATTTAACACAGCACACTCAGATTTTATCTACCATATGAATATTACAGCCAGAATCCACACATCCTGGGGGCCCTCAGAAAATTAGACCTGGGGGCCCTCTATTCATGTCTATTATATTGATTACTGTGTGGTCATACACCGACTATAAAGTTACTGTTACACTGCTGTAACTACAGCTCTGTCAGTGTTTACATTTCTGTATTCTCAGCATGACGTTTTTACAAATGTCTGGTATTTAATTTCAAAATGTAGCACATTCATCTACAAGAGAAAACTAGGCTTTATTCACACAACAGAGGTGTTTCTAATTTGTTCTGTTAGTGTTTTGTTATGACATTGTGCAGTTGTATATCTATATTTGGTACAATTCTGGATCTACCCTTTTGCAATCCAAGTTGAGGATAAATGGTATAGAATATGGATGTTCTTTCTTTTGTCTTGGGCTTTCTACCGTTGTAATGCCATCTCTTTTTTTTTTTTTTAACATATCTTCATGAGGCTGTGATATCTCTTTCAAAAGTTGCCTTTTCTTGCATCTCACAGGATTCGCCTCTCTTCGAGCTGTTGAAGCAGGAGCACGAGGGCGGTGCAGTGGAGCAAGCGGAGGCGCCTGCGACTTTCAGCCAGCCGTTACAGCACGGCCACACGGCCGCCGATCTGTGAGTCCACCACCGTCCAACACTTCATTGTTGCAAAAGCACCATGGATCAGAATGGTGAATTTCATGAGCGAGTCACTTTGTGTGCACACTTAGGAATGTGATTCATTGCAATTAGAAAGAGGAAGTGCCTTGTATAGCAAGACAACAAAATTTGGGGAGGGTAACCTAACCGTAGGGTAGGCTACACAATGGGGTAACGCGCACTTGCATATCGTAAGAAGAAAATCTTGGCAGCCGTGCATTTTCTGTTTGTTAAATCTGTTTTTCTTTGTGTCAGGTATCTGTCCCCCGTTCGTCCGTGCCTTCGCGTCTTGCCTCCTGACTCCCCCTCCACACCTGGCTCTCAAGCCGCCGCCCCCCCACCGAGCCAGCCTGCAGCCCAAATTGCGGGCCAAAACCCTCGGCAGCCCAAGTCCAACTCACTCAGTCTCTTCTATAAGAAATGTATGATTTAGCACAAAAATGTAATTTTTCCGTACAAATCTACTTGTGTGGTTGCATTTTTTTTTTTCTTTGCTGCAAGTTGGTAGCTGACGAGGATCAGCCGGTGACTAATTTTTTTTGCAATTTGGTCTAGTCTGCCCCGTTGCTTGGTAGGCGGTCGGCTCGAATTCTTACAGAGCCACTGATGTTTGTGCGGTTCCCCCCATGTAGTATACCGGCTGGCCTACACCAGACTGAAGATGCTCTGCTCCTATTTGCTGTCCCCCCATCCGGAGTTGGAACCCATCATCTGGACGCTCTTCCAGCACACTCTGCAGCACAAGTACGAACTGATGAGAGATCGGCACCTGGACCAGGTAGCCCGACAATTTTGAGTCTCGCTCTTCTATCTTAATATTTTTTTTTCCACTCAGCATCTCCCTCCACATGTTCTCTTTTAGATAATGATGTCAGCCATGTACGCCATATGCAAAGTTAAGAGTGTGGATCTGCGCTTCAAGGCCATTGTGTCGTCGTACAAGAACATGCCCAACACCAACCAGGAGGTGGCGATGTCTTTCAACAGGCCTCTTTTTTTTTTTTTTAAGGCTTCTTAATGTAACATGACAGTCGGTTTATGTGCAGACTTTCAAGCACGTGTTGATCACAGAGGGCCACTACGACTCCATCATCGTCTTCTACAACCAAGTGTTCATGCAGAGGCTGAAAACCAACATCCTGCAATATGCGTCAACAAGAGTGAGGCGACCTTCTACCCATATATTGTGCCCCATTTCCACCAAGATGTCGTTCGTTTCAGTTTGCTTTGCAGATTTTTTTAATGTTTCCATTGTCAAAGGTTAAACATGCTTCATGTTGAACAATGAAAGATTTATTTTCAAAATCTCAGCAACACATTCAAGAGAATCTGAATTTCATCACGAGGGATTTCCCGAACATGTGATCGGAATTTCGTTCTGATGGCGTGGTCGGAATTTGGAATTAGATTTGGGGGTCAATGGCATTTGACAAAGGTCGGTTTTCTTCATTTTCTGAAATTTTATTGGCCACTAATGCACATCCATTAGTTAACAATATGCCTAAACATTACAATTCACCGTATTAAGAAATTAAACAACCAAACAATACATACAATTCACATTCATACGTTTCATCACTAGAATAGTTAGCATACTAACGTCACTCGCTATCAACACTTAGCGCCAGAGGAGCGTTCAATGCCTCCTCACATTGTGGCACATCTCAGCACTACGTCAATGAATTTATCAAATGCCAACAATTACTAATAGTAAGACAACGTGGGCTTTATAACATCAAGTATTTCTTAATAAAGCGTGTTTTACTTCGAATAACTTTTCACCGCAATCCGATTCTGAAAGCCACGAAACAGTGACGTGAAGTCTTCAGTCGGCACATAGACGACCGAAGGACGATCCTCGCAAAAGTGGCGGTAATGTTCGTTATTATATTTTATTTTTTATTTAGCAAACGCAACAGGAAACCAGTGACAAACATAGATGCAAAGAAATATATTACAGAAATAGTCTCATGAATTCGGTTATCTGTGTTGTGGTCCAATTTGTGTTTTGCCGGGTTGTGTTGTTTCCGAGGTTAATGAATGCGTCGCGCGGCTCGCTGGATGGGAGGGGCTGCGAGCGAGAGGAGCGGAGGACGAAGAGGAGAGCCGTTGCACTTTTTTGACTGAACGGTTGCCGTACTGTATTGGCGTCGGCTGCGGCCCACAGTAGCCGGTTGGACTAATAAAAACGTGAACGTAAAAACGCTACAATATATTTTAAAGCGTGACGTCCTCGGCAGGCGCGAAGGACCCGATCACGTCTGCTACCCACACCGGCTTGCTGCGGTCTGCGGGCCGGGTCTAATAATAAAGCAATATCATCCCAGTGGCCGTAGAAAACCTACGTAGTTTCCTGGACTCGCCATTTTAGCCTGGACACCCCAATAAATAACCTGGTGAATGCTTTGTTTACCAATTCGATAAATCTAATGCACTCAAACAGAGGAATCCCTCATTCTGTATGAATGCTTATACATTTTTGTAAAGCGTCCTGCAGATTGATATGGTTTGCTGTTTATTTTCCCTCCAGCCGCCTACCCTCTCTCCGATCCCGCAAATCCCACGCAGCCCTTATAAATTTCCCAGTTCACCTCTGCGTGTGCCCGGAAGCAGCAACGTGTACATTTCTCCTATGAAGAGCTCACGCTCCCCCGGCATCATGACTCCTCGCAGCAGGTCAGCGCCTCACAGTGGCACCGCATCAATGTCGGTGTCCCCTTGACTGATTGCCTGATCTTGTTTGTCTCTCTGCAGAATGCTGGTTTCCATCGGAGAATCATTTGGGGTACGCTCCGTTTGTTTTAGTTTTCCACGATGCATATTCCACAACTTTGTCTGGATGAATTATTGCAAAGTCTTCCCTTTTTTCTTTTTTTTTTTTAATGTTACATTGTCACGTGTAGCCGCCTAATCGCTTCCAGAAGATCAACCAGATGGTCAGTAGCAACGAGCGCTCCCTGAAGAGAGCCACAGATCACGGAGGCACTCCCAAAATTCTGAAGCGGTTACGATTTGATGTGGATGGGCAAGATGAGCCCGATGGAAGGTTGGTGAAAAATGCCCTCATGTGGCATGAGAGGAAATTACATCCATTTTTTTTCAATGTATATTTTGTGTGTTTTTTAAAAAAATAGCAAATCTGATGGAGATTCAACACTGATCCAGAGGCTCAATGATTTGAGTAAGTAAAGAACTGCTTCGTTTACGTTGTCAAATTTTAACACCTATGATTCATCCAATGAGTCAAATAGATCAGTTGATTGCCCATCGAACACACGGCTACTTTTCTATGCAGCTTCCGCCCGTAGTCGCATGCAGGAACAGAAGATGAAGGAGGATGCGGAATCCCGAAAGGCGCAACAGTAAAATCTACTGAGCTGTTGGTCACAATGTGAACTCTCGTTTTATGTGAAATCTGAGTTTTTCTGTACATTTAGTGTGTGGTTTTAGTTTTTATTTAATGTTTTTGTAAGGAATAATTTGTGAATATTAGGCTGGGGTAACCAAATGCTGATTGTTTTTCATTTCATGTGAGATTAGGTGCTGCTTTTATTTGGGTTTGAATCTGTCGAAGCATAACTGAGACCCAGTACCGACTTGTCTTGCTACCAAACATTTTTTGGCGAGGAGTGGATTTTTCACAATGTCATTTTGAAACTGTTAAATGATGCAACATTTGCTAATTCAGTATACAGTGGATATAAAGATTCTATGCGCATGTTCAAATGACAGGGTTTTGCAATATAAAAAAAATACGATGATAAAAAAAATGTACAACTTTATGCGGCCTATAACTTGTCCAACTCTATTTTAATTTTAGTCATTTTGCAAAGGAAAGTACACATAAACAGCTGATGATGTAGTGTGTACTCCTTATAACTGTTTAGGGTTAACCAATCAAATTTAAAAAATTGACATGGCGGTTAGCACAAAATTGCAACTTTTTCAAGTACCATGGATTATACTTTTTATTTCTGCTGTGTCTATTTAGATGAGGTTTCAATAATCCTATAAGCGTACAGATCTTTGTGTTGAAATCTGTTTTACTTGTAATTGAGAATTTGCAGAGCTCAGTGATTGTTTTGGGGATATTTGGGCAAGAATACAAAACATCAGGTTTCCTCTTCATCCAAATGTCTGCATTTTAATTGTCTTTTGCGTAGGAAGGAAGCACCTCTTGAACCTGTCCAAAATATTTAGTGACTTAAGTGTCCTTTTTTTTTTTTTTTTTGCTAGTATTTGTGTTGAAAAAAAATCCTACCCTTGTTTTAAAAAAAAGTTATAGGAATGTTATTTATCAGAGTTTTAAAATCAAATATCGCTTTTATTTTGACTTGTATTAAGCAGCTTCTCGAAATTGTTCTAAATATTCATTTTAATAAAGTAGTGATTTGTTTAGGGATTTTTGTACTTTTGTACACTTTTCACCGTTCACTCGCCTGGAGCTGATCTTTGCACTTGAGCGTTGTTATCTAGCCCATCACAAACTAAGGTACAGGTACTTCATTTTGTTTACTGTCTAACAAATATTTCATACCACCGCCAGATACAAGTGTTATTATTTCATTGCAAAACACAACCGCTTGATAAAGGAAACTGAAATTGGGATGTGTAAATGAAACTTATTTGTCTCACATGCTCTATAATCACGCTTATGTCTTTTAGCAGTCTTTAAGCAAAGAAAACGATGTGCTTTTGACATGTTTTAAATTCCAATTTTAGGAGCAGTGCAGGCGCGCCCCAACGATCTTTATAAATGTGTCTGCCTCGTTTTTGCACTCCTCTGAACTGCCTCCAATTCCTCAGGGAAGGATGACATCTGTCGCCGGTAGAGTAACAATCACCCTAATTGATACCCAGGCTCTGTTTTCAATGGAGGAGGCAACAGTTTAAGCAGAAACACTTGGAGCAGGTTACATTTAATTGGCTGGATCCCCTTGGGGAGCTGATGGAAATGTAGGTTCATTACAGAGAGTTTCACTTGATCACAGAGCGCCAAAGTGCTTGCTTCGCTAGTCTGTATCCTCCATCTGTTTTGATTGTGTACAAGAGGATCATTGCTCCAAATTTGTTTGTTTTTTTGTGTGTCTGTATCAAGGATGCAAAACCTCACAGTGAGTAGTCCTATTTATTCAGTAGACGTGTAAGAATATTTTCTTACGTTTTCAATGGGTTTAAGGGTCTTGGGCTTTCTCCCACTCTTTAAAAAACAATTACAATTTGTGGTGTAAATTGGCTAAAAAAAAAAAAAAAAAGAAGACATTGTCTTATGTTGTTTGTAATTTTAAATGATTAACCAAAATTAAAAGCTTTGGTGGAGCAGAGCAAAGCGACGTCTATGGGAGTTGAAAGGTCTACTCTGTACGATTGTGTCTTGGCTAGCTGGCAATCAGTCCAGGGTGTCCGTCTCTTCTCGACCAAAATCAGCTAAAGATAAGCTTCAGCACAATTGTGCCCCAAATGAGAACGAGCAGTACTGCAAATTAATCGCATGATAGATATTTTCATTTATTCTATCCGCCTTTCGTATGCTAAAAATGCACGAGTGAACCCCCGAAAGCAGTAGTAATGTAGCTGTACTGTCTGTCAGCCAGATCAATGGCGCGAAATTATGAACAAGAAAATGCAGTTCCCTCCAGAGCTCATCGGCGCCATCCAGGAAGGAAAAATCGAGCTGGTTTGCAGCCTGCTCAAAACGGGCGATGGCATCATCCGCCAGCTGGACGACTCTGAAGATCGCCTTTGGAGGGAGGCCCTCAACCTGTCCATCCGCCTGGGAAGTGACTGCATCATGGATGCCCTCCTACACGGGGTCAAGTTCGACTTCCGACAGATTCACGAGGCCCTGCTCGTTGCTGTGGACACCAACCAGCCGCGAGTGGTCAAGCTCCTGCTGGACCGCCTGGATCAGGAGAAAGGGAACAAGATGGACGTGCGCTCCTTTTCTCAAGCCATCTTCGACCACTCCATTGACAACTCGCAGTTTGCCCCCGGCGTGACCCCGTTGACCTTGGCGTGCCAGAAAGATCTTTATGACATCGTCACCATGCTCACCCAAAAGGGCCACGTCATCCCGTGGCCGCACAAGATCTCCTGCGCCTGTCTGGAATGCCGCAACGGGCGTCAGTACGACCTGCTCAAGTTCTCCTTGTCCCGCATCAACACCTACCGCGGCATCGCCAGCCGCGCCTACCTCTCCATCACTTCCGACGACGCCATGCTCAGCGCCTTCACTCTCAGCAGAGAGCTCCGCAAACTCTCTCGGAACGAGCCAGAGTTCAAGGTCGGAGCTTGTTTTCCCCGTGTCGATTCTTGCCTCTAAGCAGCATGACAGACCAGCGGTTAGAACCTCACAGGTCTGAGCCCAACTTGAGTCCTGCCATTTTGTCACTCGCCGTCGACTGAAAATGACATCGCAGTCGCTCGGATAATCGCGGCTCGCCTGTTTTCTGAAGCCGAGTCGTGATTGGCTGTTACCTGAGCAACTGCGATGTCATTTTCAGTCAACAGCGAGTGACAAAATGGCCGCCCCCTGAGACGGATAAAAACGGGGGAATTTTACTGCTTAATTCCTATTCCACAAACACAATTATTATTCAGACTATCAAATTTAGATAAGCATAGAACAGATTATTGTGAAGACTTTTTTGGTGTTGCTTTTAAAGTAAAGTTAATGCATCTTCAATCCTTCTCTATAGCCACTGAACAGACCTTTCTTAGTTGTGTCCTGTGAATGACCCCTTCAGTTTGCCGCGCAATCGTTGATATCGGCAGTTTTATCGAGGGGATTTGAGACTAATCAGCTAGCTACGTATGTGAGGCCTCCTTTCTTCCTGCCGTGCGGCCTACTCGAAAGGAGTCTGATTTCATTTAGTTTGGAAAAAGCCTAGCAAGGGACCTCTTTTATACTGTAAGTAAGCTGAAGAGGTTACAGTAATTCTTAACACAGTCATAGATGCATTTGTGAACTTCAAACCAAGGAACATACTGGAACCTGATTTTTGATGTACTGTTATGTTACACCCCAGCCCCGTGTGTACCCTGTTTTTCGCCCAAAGCCAGCCAGGATAGACTCCAGCTCACTTGTGACTTTAATGTATTCCTGCCCTCCGTTTCCCATGCAGCCTCAGTACCTGGGCCTGGAGGAGCTTTGTCAAGAGTTTGCCGTGGAGTTGCTGGGTATGTGTCGCAACCAGAGTGAGGTGACCACCATTCTCAACAGCTGCGGAGACGAGAGCCAGGACGCATTGGACGAGCAGGCCTTCGAGGAGGGCATACCAAACCTGTCGAGACTCCGCCTCGCCGTCAACTACAACCAGAAGCAGGTGACCGAAGATGTCGTGATGAGATGGGGAAGACTCGCCCCCGCACTCACACACGTTCCTCCTTTCCGCGTACGTGGCGGTGCTTTTGTACAGTTTGTCGCCCACCCCATCTGTCAACAAGTTTTGTCTTCAATCTGGTGTGGCAACCTGTCGGGTTGGAGAGGTAGCAGGACTGCTTGGAAGCTCTTTGTCTCTGTCGGGATCTTTTTCACAACGCCCCTCCTCTGCCTCGCCTACTGGATTGCGCCAAAGTCAAAGGTAAACAAAAATCCCGTCTCTATTTTTAGTTGCTAGCTGTGCTCATTCAAAGATTGATTCTCTGCTCCAGGTGGGGAAAATCGTCAGGACCCCTGTAATCAAGTTCCTCCTTCACTCCGCCTCCTATCTGTGGTTCCTCATCACGTTACTCGGTGAATCCATCACCATGGAGATGTATCGGGACAAGTTTGCGGCGAGGCAGCAGAACATCCTGCACAGCTCCTTCCACATGGTTTGGGTTGTCGGTGGGTGCGCGCTCTCATCGCCGTCGTGCCGCTCAACCCGCGCTTGAGCCGAGAGGTGCGTTGTCTCGTCAGGTTTCTTCTGGTTTGAGTGCAAGGAAGTGTGGATCGAGGGCCTGAGGAGTTACTTCCTGGACTGGTGGAACTGCTTGGACATGATGGTGCTCAGCATGTACTTGGCCTCCTTCGCCTTACGCCTGCTCATCATGCTCAAGGGTCATTTCCTCTGTCTTGACAGTAATGGCTCGGAGGAGTGTGTCTACTTCACCCAGACGGGTAGGAAAACAACAATGCGCCACGCGTGGCAAAGTTACTGTTGTTAATATGCTCGTTTGTGCGCGGCAGTGCGTGATGACTGGCATCAGGAGGACCCCCAGCTGATTGCGGAAGTTCTGTTCGCGGTTACGAGCATGATGAGCTTCACGAGGCTCGCCTACATTCTGCCGGCGCACGAGTCCCTGGGAACGCTCCAGATCTCCATCGGCAAGATGATTGACGACATGATGAGGTGATGGCACGCATTATTCGCCCGCCTTTACCGTCAGTAACTCGCTCGTCGTCATGTTTGTGTCTTCGTCGTTGTCCGTGTGGCTTTTAGATTCATGTTCATATTGATGATCATCGGAACGGCTTTCCTGTGTGGTATCAACAATGTCTACGTGCCTTATGTCATCTCTCCACATCTTGGCAGGTGAGGAGTGTCAGCGTCACTAGGTTTGTACTTTGACTTTAGTGTCATGAACAACTTTGTTACATATTGTTTTGTTTTTTTTAATCTAGAAATTGGCCGAGTGAATTTTGTGCTGAACTACGATTGCGCTTAATAACACAATTTTTGTTGAGTTAGGTCTGACGGCTGTTTTTTAACACATTTTTGGGTGCGGAATGCAAAACTGATCTCGGTTCATCACATCAAGTCTTTCAGCTGTAGGATCCTCGTTTTTTTTTTGTTTTTTTTTAAACTGAAATAAATGTGTATGTCAATAAACGAAAAAAAAAACAAAACAGCCAGCATAAAATAAAATACAAAGTATAACGATATGTCCATGGTTACAAGGTTAAGAGAAAAGCCAGCGCTAACTAATCCTCTTAATTCCTACTATGCTAGCTTTCTGCTTACAGATATTGATAGTAATGACTTACTGGGAGCTGCACACACCTCTCACCACACTGTCTCAATTGTGACTGCACAAACAAGTTGCCATGTAACTGTAGATGAGTCCAAACCTAGTAACATGGCAAGTCTTACGAAATACAGCTAATCAGTGGAATTTTGCTGGTAAGCTACGGAAAAATTTGTTTTGACATGCTCGTAAAAAAAATAAATTTAAAAAAAGGCAATTTTGGAATCAGCATGCCAAATTTAGTTTTAATCAGCATAAAAATCTAATTCAACAGATTTTTTTTTCAAATAGTTCCCAAGTGTAATTGCGCACTGAAACGCACCTCTAAGTGCTATCATTTTTCAATGCTGTCATAATTTTCGACATCATTGCGTTCCGATTTTTGTCCAATATTTTAGAAAATATATTTGATTGAGCTGAGACAAACATTTGATTGTTCTCAGACTTGCTTCTCTGTAATCTTCATTTGGGTTCTTCATTGCAGGTTTAATGAGACCTTTCACTTTCTTTTCTGGACCATGTTCGGTGTGGCCAACCAGGACTACGTGGACATGCCACAGTTTGTCCTGGCTGAATTTGTTGGACGGATTCTGTACGGCATCTTCACGCTTGTCATTGTCATTGTCTTACTCAACATGCTCATTGCTATGATCACCAACTCCTTTCAGAAAATTGAGGTAAAAGGACGCACTTTCTGCCGAATTGCATGTGCAGTACATGTCCTTCTGTTTTATTTTGGCTCAGGCGCTTCAGCTTACCTCCACATTCCAAAAACATTTGTGTTAGCTTCATTGAAGACTCTTAAATTATCCATTGATGTGAAGGTGAGTGTGAATGATTAATTGTCATGATGCGGACTGAGATTGGCTGGCAACCAATAAATTGTGTATACTCCGCCTCTCACCTAAACTGAGCTATGGACTCCTTAATGAGATCGAGTGCTAACGAATGTGGACGGATAGATTCCAATCCAAAGTAGCAACACTCTTATGTCAGCATGTCATTGCAGGACGATGCAGACGTGGAGTGGAAGTTTGCCAGGTCCAAGCTGTATCTCAGTTACTTCAGAGAGGGTCTCACCATGCCCGTCCCATTCAACATCATCCCCTCACCGAAAGCTTTCTTTTATATTTTAAGGTGAGCGTCCAAACAAACCCTGCAAAGGAAGTTCACCTTTTTTTTTTTTTTTTTTTCATGTTTCAATATGTTTATTTGGAATCCTCTATCAGGGGCGTCATTAGGCGTATCTGTTGCTGCGTTAACTGCAATCCTGCGAAATACCCGCCAATAGCTTCTTCGGTAAGATTTAGCGTGACAGAACAAAAGAATAATAAGATGAAGATATTTACGCATATGATTGTAAACACTTATTTGTGGTGTTGTGTGAAGTCCAACCAAAAGGGTTCAGAGGACAGCCAGGTTCCGTACCGTCAGCAGGTGATCAGAGCTCTGGTGCAGCGATACATCGAATCGGCTCGGAGGGAGTTTGAAGAGACCAAGAGGAAAGGTAACACATGCGTACGGTTGTCAGTCCATAGACCGTATCTTACTAATAGTAAAGGCAAAGAAAAAGCAAACCTTTCAGTTAAAAAGTGCATGCTGCTTCGCAATATTATTGATATTTTTTATTTGTATGCTGCAGTTTTGATCTTATTTACTGTACTAATCATTGAGTGCACCCCCTTTGAAAAGAAAACTTTTTGTGAAAATATTTTTTTTTTTTTGTGCGAATTACATTCTTTTTTAAATCTAAAAATGCAGCTTTGCTCCACTGGTGTTTCCTTTCCATCCCCTGAATTTGTCAGAAAATGTTTCGTCCGTACACATTTGAATTGCCCCACATTTATGGGAGTATTTTCTGTATCGTATTTCAAATGTTAATTGTGAACGAAACTCAAGATCCCACAAATCTATTGGGGTGTACTCATTGCCTGCATGTTGTGCAGATATACGTGGTATTTCAGAAATGTTGTCAAATGTCATAAAAGACAAATTTCAAATCCAAAATACAAATGAAGAAAATGTCCCCTCGTTAAAGTCACTGAAATTAAACAATAAAAAGCAATAGAAAAGTCACAAAATGAAACACCATTCAAATGCGTTCCCGCAACGTTTTCCCATCAGATATCGGTAATCGCATCACCGAGCTGAGCAAATCCATCCTGAGGATGCACAACGACCTGAAAGCGGTCCATCAGCATTTGGTCGATGACGCCCGCCCCGCGGCCGACGCGCTGTCCAAGGGCGGCTCATCTTTCCTAGGCAAATACATCTTCGGCGCCAAAAACAATTTCAGGGGCTTTAACTGCCAGCTGGATGAGAAAACGCCGCCACGTGACATAATGGTTCATCACGGAGCGGAAGAGGAGGATAAAACAAAAGGCCAAGCGGATGAAAAGGAGTCTGACGTGCATCGCGAGGGCGAATGTGAAGAGGCGAGGTCAAGGCCGCCGTCGCACGGTGATGTGGTGAAGATGGAGGAGGGGAGAGTTCAGCTGGAAAAAGAGCAGCGAGAGGCGAACAGAAGTGACAGCACAGAGGAGATCGCTGCAGGGGCACATTTAAATGCAGAAGAAGCAACGGCCGTACTTTCTGACATCCCCAAAGGCGATAAAAAAGGAATCAATAAGGAGGCTGACACAGAGAATATGGTTAACACATTAGAATATATAGAGCTACAAGAAAAGAAAGTCATGGCCCGATGGATGATAGGGCGACAGTTTGAGCCAAATATCCGCAAAGGATGTGACGAAGATAAAAATCCTGTGAGTCCGCCGACAACAATGCCGTCACCATCTGATAGCAGCAGCTCCGGGGACACGGGGTTTGGTTCCGAAGATGGGGAGGCGTCCATTGATGAGACGGACGGCAAGACAGTAGTTGAATAAGATGTTTGTTTTGTAGGCTGACATTTGGCACTTGTTCATTCATTCGCATTTAAAAGCATTCCATTTCAGTCCTAAAACTCATATACAATAGCTTAATGCTAATAATCAAATCAAAAGAACATAGAGAGGCAAATAGTGCCCGTGTCGCAATGTTAGTAATGAACAGATGGATATTTGAACACAAACAGTGGAGCAACACATGTAGACAGAACGATACTCACAGGCATACATTTATCCTCTGCGAAAAACGACAAATTACTGCAGTTTACTAAAGAATTATGACCGACTCCTTACTGCCCCCAGGTGGCCAAGGTGTGCACACTGGAAAGAGCAGCACATGTCCACGGAACTGGAGCAAAAAATGTGGCAAAACCTGTATAAATCTTTACATTCTATTTAATAACGTCATTAGTAAATGGTTTTGTAAAGTACAATATTAGGTTGTTGGTTTTTTTTGTTTGCGAGGGCCCAACGCACAATCATTCTCCTAATCGAAAGTGTTTGGCTTCTTCTAAATTCAATCCGTCAAATCCAACCCCTCAATTATTCCCTCAGGTCCCGAATTACCTGCTTTTACATCCCGAATGGATCAGTTACCATGGTAAACATGAACAAACATTGGTGTTAGTACAATAATTCAGCTGAGGAAAGTGACATAAGCTTGATGTTTCACTTTGCGTTCCATGACCTCTGGAAAAGTGCTGTATACGATGCGTTATCATTGACGCTTTTCAAGACTATTAAACTGAAACAATGAAAAATAAAAATCATACTGTCCTCATTTCATGAACAAGGGCACAAGTGTTTGTGCAGCAGACATACCCCTAACGCCACAGTGTAACAGTGCAAGTCTCAGCTTGCTTCGCACGTTCTGCTCCCATGAGACGGCGTCCGTTAATTCATCACCTGGAGCATGTCCCCACGGCACATCGCATCCAAACCCCTCCGCCGGAAAACATGTCGGTGTTGTTTGGATCTTGCTTCGCCCTGTCTAGTCGTGTCGGGAAGCTCCTGGTGTACAGTAACTATAGCAACCAGATGACTGCAATTAAATGGTTCATTTAATGTTTATTTGTCTGTTGTCACAGTTGAAATACAACTTTTTTCATATCTGTGATAGCTTAAAATTGAATTACTGCATGCCGTTACATAATCCATTATTACTGTATGTAATCACATAAAAAATGATTACTGGTTTCAAACACTGAATTATACATCCCTAACAATCAGAACTGAGTAGTATTATCCTTGTAAATATATTTAAAGGTTCTGTACCCGGCTATCATTAGATTGTGCAGAAGTACCTAATGAAGTGTCCGAAAACAATTTATGTGATCATATAATTTGTGTGAAAATAGTGATATTAGGTGCATTTAAAATACAACTCTTCCATTTATGTAGAGTACATTGCTTTAAAAAAAAAAAAAAAAAAAACACCACAAGGTGTATATTATTTGCATCCTATTGTTCCATACCATACACTGTACAACATAATTGAAAATCCTTGTCAATATTAAATAACTTCAAAGCTTAGTGACCACATGGAATTACAAAACCAAAACTTAACTACATCATATTTACAAATCCAAAGCAAAAAAAAAAAAAAAAGGAATTTCGCACATTCATGTAGTGATTCATTTAGGAGCCACACATAAGACACTCGTCTTTATTGGCTAGCGAGCACACCATGGCGGCAATGTTGCGCTCTTTGCTCTCCTCCTCTGAACCTTTCGTCTTCTGAACCAAATTTAGCTTCTCTTTGTTGAGGGTGAACTGGATGGGGTTGGCTGCCGGCTTCGTCCTCAGGTAGTACATGCCAGTTTTAAGACCCTGCGTTCCAAAACGAGAAGTTTAGCTTACGGGACGTGATTAGCGGACGCGTTCTCTGAGCTGTGACTCACCAACTTCCAGCCGTAGAAGTGCATGCTGCTCAGTTTTCCGTAGTTGGGCTCAGCAATGTGGATGTTCAGTGACTGGCTCTGGTCAATGTAGGCGCCCCGGTCCGCTGCCATTTTCAGGACAGTCTTCTGAGAGATCTCCCACACCGTTTTATACAACTGCTTCAGATCAGCTGGGATTTCCTCGATGGCCTGTTTAAAACAAATGAATGCCATATTTAAAGCGGAAGTCAACCCAAACATATTTTTTCAAAGATTATGTTCCCAGCAGGTCCACTAGTTGAAACACGGCATTCTGATTAATTTTGCGTTCGTGGAATATAAGTCAAGCAGCAAAATACACTCGTTTTTAGCCATCTCTGGGGGCGGCCATTTTGTCTTCTGTCGACTGAAAATGACATCACAACTGCTCACAACGACCAATCACGGCTGATCTGTTCTCTGAATCTGAGACGTGATTGGTTGTTGACAAATTGGTTGTTGTCGGCAGAAGACAAAATGGCCGCCTCGAGAAATGGCTAAAAACGAGTAGATTAACACTTATACCACAAACGCAATATTCATCAGAATGCTCTGTTTCAACTAGTGGGCTTGCATAGAATATATTCTTGAAAAAAATATGTTTGCGTTGACTTCCGCTTTAACTACAGGATGGGTACGAGGAAAGATACGTCCTAATTGGTCGTAAACAAATGTGAGCGCAACCTGGATGGAGCCAGTCTGAGCAATCAGTTGGTTCTTTGTGTCATCACTCCACAGTCCTCTCTCTGTGAGGTCCTTCAGCAGGTGAGGATTGACAATCTGCCGGAGAGACACGCACAGCATTGCAACCAGGGTTTACATTAGTCAGTAGTGCATGTGATTGGCCAGGCTAAAGAGAGACAGTAAGATACTAAAATTAGTAAGGATAAATTTTTTTTTTTTAAAAAGCATAGCGTTACTGAAGCCCCTCAACTTAGTTCAACATAGTTTCTTGGCAACAAGATGCCACAAGGTGGCGGCAAGTACTACCTTTGTCTAAATAAAGAGCCACAACTCATTTCAACAGTTACATGGCGACAATGCCAGCGCCAAAATAGCACTTTTACTACTTTGGAATGAGCATAAAAACAGCATATTTGAGTTTTTCAGAGAATCACAGATGATAGGTTTAAAAAAAAAAATTAAATCTGCAAGTAAATGAATTCATGTATTTTGAACCATGAATAGTAGGTAGTGCTAACCTGAAACTCTCCTGAAAGCACCCTGCGGGTGTAGATGTTGCTGGTGTAGGCCTCGATAGACTCGTTGTTCCCGAGGATCTGGGCAGTGGAGGCTGTGGGCATGGGGGCCAAGAGCAGACTGTTCCTAACGCCGTGCCTGAATGACACACGGGCAAGGAAGAGCAGCTGAGTCAGTCCACAGACTGTGATGAGTCACAAAAACATGTTTTGTTATCAGGACTATTTACTTGGATATTTTCTCCTTCAACGTTTTCCAGTCCCACAAATCAGTCGGGGTTCTCCCCCACATGTCATACTGAAGGATCTGCGGAGCAAAAAACAAAAACAACTCTGTTGTAAAGTTAAACAAATACTAAAGGACAAAGTTTTACAAAACAGACACAAGTTCTGCCTGTAATTTATACTTTTATTGTCGTATGTATTATGGGACCAAACTAATTCATTACGGTTTTTTTTAAATAAATCGTCCGATTAACCGGTTATCTGAATTTTATTCTGCCAAATGTTGGACTTGGCCTAAAAAAAATGAATATCAGGTCAGATGGTTGTGAGACATTATAAAAGCAGCTCACCCCCTTGCTGACAGGAGAACCAGCGTAGGTTTCGTAAGGCCCAAACTCAGCCGCTAGCTCACAGCTGGCCTCCAAAGCGGCATAGTAGATGGTCTCAAATATTTGGATGTTGAGCAACTGGGCCTCCTGGCTTTCAAAAGGGTAACGCATCAGGATGAAGGCGTCGGCCAGGCCTTGAACGCCAATTCCTATTGGCCGGTGACGTTTGTTAGAGCGCTCAGCCTATGGAGTGGAACAGAGGGTTGAGTACTACACGCAAGAATCATACGCTTGATTGAGAATGCGGGTCTACCTCGGGCACAGGGTAGTAGTTGATGTCAATGATCTTGTTCAGGTTCTTCACGATGACTTTGGTGACGGATGCAAGCCTTTTGAAGTCATAGGTCTTCTCTGTGGTGACGTACATGTTGAGGGCGATAGAAGCCAGGTTACACACGGCAACCTGTGTTGGAACGGGGGGGGAGCTCGTGTTAAAAACAAGGTTAGGCACGTATATCGCATCATTGCATTCATAGCGACTGAGCCCTGCTGCAAGTCGTGAAAAAAAAAAAAAAAAAAAAAAAAAGATACCCCCTACAATTACCTATATTCTGAATTTCAACCAAAATATAAACATATGTATTGTACTACACTATGATCACAACACGCTTGGCAACTTTTGCCGTACCTTAGTTATATTTTTTTTTGTATTTTTATATGAGTTACTAAATCAAGGGTGGTGAATCCAAAATCTGGCCATGTACTCGAGTCATTATTGGACTACATGGATGCGCTGGAGGCTGCTCACATCCCATTACAAGCAAGATTTATCCATTAAAAAAAAAAAAAAAGAAATTACCCATTATACCTCATCTTTACTGGTGTATTCTACAATCTCGGTGCACAGATTGCTCGATTTGATGGTCCCCAGGTTCTGCTGGTTGCTCTTCCCGTTGCAGGCGTCCTTGTACAGCATGTACGGAGTGCCGGTTTCAGTCTGGGACTCAATGATGGCGTACCACACCTGCTGAGCCTTCACCACACGCTTAGACCGCCCCTCCTTCTCGTATCTGAGGAACGGACAGGATTGACTGAGTAGGTTGGTGCCACGGAATGAGTTGTTGATAACTTGAACTCTTCCCCCACCTTGTGTAGAGCTCCTCAAACTCTTCTCCCCAGCACTCATCCAATCCGGGACACTCATCGGGGCACATGAGGGACCAGTCCTAAAAGAGCAAGATTAGGTCACTAACATTTGAAAGCAAATGAATAATAATTTGGGGAAGATTTCTTTCACGAACCTGATTGCTTTCTACTCGTTTCATGAAGAGGTCTGGGATCCACATTGCGAAGAAAAGGTCTCGGGCCCTCTGCTCCTCTTTACCTGTGTTCTTCTTTAACTCCAGAAAGTCAAACACATCAAAATGCCACGGCTCTAAGTAGATGGCGAACGCCCCGGGTCTCTGTAAAAGGAAAGGGAGATCTTTTTTTTTCTTTTCTATAAACAATTAATAGTTAATCGCTTAAGTTGTACTTTGAGGTTTTACAATTTGGAATAAGATCAAAATGCATTATATCAGTAAGCTTACTATCTCATAATACTTCCTTTAAAGCGGAAGTCAACCAACATTTTTTTTCAAGAATATGTTCTATGCAAGCCCACTAGTTGAAACAAAGCATTCTTATAAATATTGCATTTGGCCCACTAGTTGAAACAACAACAACATTCTTATAAATATTACATTTGTGGAATAAGAGTTAATCTACCTGTTTTCAGCCATCTGTGGGGGAGAGGCCATTTTGTCACTTCTGTCGACTGAATGACAACGCAACTACTCGAAGCTCAGGTAACGACCAATAACAGCTCACCTGTTTTCTGAATCTGAGCCATGATTGGTCGTTATCTGAGCCCTGAGCAACTTTGATGTCATTTTCAGTCGACAGAAATGACTAAATGGCCACCCCAGAGATGGCTAAAAACAGGTAGATTTTGCTGCTTAACTCATATTCCACAAACACAATATTAATCAGAATGCCCTGTTTCAATTAGTGGGCCTGCATAGAACATATTCTTTAAAAAAATTGGTTTGGGTTGATTTCCTCCTTAAGTGAGTATTAAATGATTATTTCCATAATAGTGTTTTGTATTTTGACGCATGGCATTTATGTAAGTAAATTATTTAAAACACAGATAGTACAGTGAATGAAGGTTTTATGATCGAGATTCGATGTTCAAAGATGGCAGTCCTGACCTTGTTGCCTCCTTGGTCAACATAGCGGGCTGTGTTGTTGTAAACACGCAGCATAGGAACCAGCCCATTAGAAGTGCCATTCGTCTGAAATGATGGTATTTTCTTAAATGACGAGAATGATATGATACATACCTTTACTGTTTATTTAGGAAACAAAACCCTCACCCCAGCAATGTAACTTCCAGTAGCTCTGATGCAGCTGACGGCCAGTCCTATGCCGCCCGCGGATTTAGAGATGAGGGCACAATGCTTCAATGTGTCATAAATACCATTGATGCTGTCATCCTTCATTGCTAGCAGGAAGCAGCTGTAAAAAAATAAAATACAGAGTAAATTCAATTCACTATAAGCAACATTTGGGTTGCTGCCTTGATCACGGTTGTCCTTACCTGGACAGTTGTGGCTTGTTGGTACCAGCGTTGAATAGAGTCGGGGAGGCATGCGTGAACCATTTCTCTGACAGTAGGTTGTAAGTCTCAATGGCGGCATCGATATCTACTTTGTGAATGCCCACTGCCACTCTCATGAGCATGTGCTGGGGTCTCTCGGCAACTACACAAACATAACTTTGTTCTTACAAAAAACAAATAACCCAGAGTATGACTTAAAAAAAAAAACAAAAAACGGTGCTCACCTTTGCCGTTTATTTTCAACAAGTACGATCGCTCAAGAGTCTACGGACAAAAGAGGAAAATTAGATGTGGGCTCCAAAATTTGATTTGAAATATTTCTTGTGATGAACCAGTGAAGTCACCTTGAAACCGAAGAAGTTGTACGAAAAGTCTCTGTCGTAAATGATGGCGGAGTTGAGACGCTGCAAAATAAAAAAAATAATAAATCAAGTTTTTAATCACAAATTTACAGTATTAAGGTCTCGCTGAAGAGGTAAAGGAAATACTAATACAAGAATAAAAAATGAAGTCATAGAATTAAGACGATAAATCCTTAGGGAATATAAATATTTAATGTAAAAAAAAAAAAAAAAAAAAGACTTTTAAAGGGTGAACTGCAATTTTATTACAATAGCCATAATTTAAGACTAAAGATCATGTCTATGTATAAGTTTCACAAAATGTATTTATATTGGGCATCAATTATACGTCGATTAACACAATTTGCGGGCCAGCCCCGACACTAGCGCCCACGTATAGCGGTGGCCCGCTGTTCACATTTATATTCCCTCAAAACCTTTTTCATTCTCATACAATTTACAACTTGATTTATTACCAGAAGTAACTTACAGCCTTGTTTTCCAGCACAATGTCAAGTGTCTCTTTGGAGATCATTGGGAGGTGACACTTGTTGACTGGGTTGATGTAGGCGTACAGGTCCTCCATCACATCTTCAAACCAAAAAATTCAAGGTTACACGTTTCGGCTCGTCTTCACGATTGCTGCCTATTCTACTGACCGACCACATCATTCTGTGCACCCGTGTCCAATTTACCACTGAAGACTTTCTTGGTCTCCTTGTGCAAGTTGGACACTGCAATCCGTGCTGCCAGGATGGCGTAGTCGGGATGTTTGGTAGTCAGGGTGGCGGCGGTCTCTGCCGCCAGAGTGTCAAGCTCCACAGTGCTCACGCCGTTGTACAAACCCTGGATGACCTTCATTGTAATCCCAGTCTGCAGACACAGGGAGTAGGAGTTCAAACAAATAGAACATATGGTACTTACTTTTTAGGTCAATAACCTGAACTTACAGGGTCCACAAAGTCAGAATTGAGGCCATAGCAAAGCTTCTGGATACGAGATGTGATTTTATCAAAGCTAACTGCCTCTTGACGTCCATCTGGGGGGAAAAAAAACAAAACAAGGCAAGTTTATTCCCCAGTACATGATTTACAACATATGGGTCACTCAAGAATTGGAGGATACTGTGGCTGTAGTAATATGAGCGATACTAGAATATCATTTTTCTCTCTCTGTTGTTCCACTCTTAATGGCAAACATACCGGTATATCAAATATGACCAACTAAAAATGTTTTAACTCATTCTTCATTTTTTCACATTTTCTTCAATGTAACCAATGCAACAGTATTAAAACGCATATTTGTATTATTTTTTTTAAGTATAGATTTAAGCTTGTTCTTGTCCATTTAGCATTGCAGCGAACACAGCCAGTATGTATTCTTGACCAAAAACTCTAACATTAGCACTGATTTGTAAACTCTTACTGTAATTATAGCAATACTAAAATCAAACTTTATTTAATTGTAAAAGACTTATTGTGCCATATGTTTTGAATACGTTTATAAGACGAGTGAATATCTGTAACAGTGTTGCACCAAACATAGCAAAATATTATATGACGTGAAATATTTCATAAAAAGTGTCCAGTTGATGGTTGAACTGGACAATTAATATTGAATTATCAAACCAAAAAAAACCTGTTATTTTTCAAAAAAGTTTGTGTCTAAATTGCCCTTCATTTCTATAATGACTCTTATATTTTATTTAAGTCCTTGCTCAAAATTCTTTAGAGGGTGCGGCAACAATCACCTGTCAAACCAGCCACAATGACAAAAGCCACTTCGCGCCATCACACACTGTGAACTATCCTTACCGCCTTGCATTTATCCGCGATTTTACTTTAAAAAATCAAGCAAATGCGTATAGAGTGCAATACAATTTTGCTTTGTTCATAAACGAAGCCTTTGTTTGGCTTGTCTGTGCAAAAACACAGCTCATTTTACATCACACGTACATCGAAAACATTTCTTTTATTTTCAAAAACAACGTTTCAACTCATTTAAGATACAGTATTATCGATACATTGTTTGGAGTTCAAAAAAACAAACAAAAAAAAACAGAACTGCGCATCCCCATGCATCATTGCATTTACAAACCAAAAATAAAAATAAAAAAGCCACTGTACCTCGTTTGATCACATGCATGTTGACAGTTTCGTCGGGCAGCGCTTATTACTTTTGTCTTCTCAGTAACCTTGAAAATGGCTAAAGTTATCCGTTTTTATTTACACTGCAGCAACGATCGGTCGACAGTTAAATCTGACGATGAGCGCGCCAACCAGCTGCAGACCAGTAAGACCGCATTGTGTCGGCCGCTCGACCAATCAGATGAGACTCTAGTTGTCATTTCGACCAATCGCTATTATCCACTGGGGCCGTTTATAACTTCCACTTTGCTTTTCCGGTCTGACTCTGGCGGGAAGACTCAAACAAAACAACAGGTCTTGACTTGAAACAATTATTGTATTCCTTAGTGATGCAGGGGCGGAGCCATGGGTGGGCCTGTGTGTGACAACTTTTTAAAAAATGAATAAAGAAGTGTTTTCAAAAATCGTACTTAGAGTAATATTGTTTTCTATGACACTGCCATCATGCCATAAATCTCTTTGAATTCATGCTTGCAATTTCATAAAGGCATGCAAAGAACATCTTTTTTTTCCGCCAGTCTGTTACTTTAAGATGAATCAGATCATGTATGGACATCTTCAGTGTGACGGGTACATTTATGATCTCTGTGTCATAGTCATAGTCATGTCTATTTTGTCCATGTTTATTACAGAATTATTATGCTACTCCACATGAACTCATTTCATAATATAAATGCACCTATATTGTACTTTATCTATTACCATTTACCCCCAATATATATATTTTAAACATATGGAACGTATTTACTGTTTTTGTATAAGTGCAAATTTGGTGAAATTTTAAGAGATCAAAAATAAGTAAGTTAATAATAAGTCCAGGTAGACTACACTGGCTCCCAATCAGCTGTAGAAGAGATTTTAAAATTCTGCCATTGGTCTATAAATCACGGAATGGTGTGGGGCCTCAAAACATGCTGATTGAATATAAGCCCAGTTGGGCTCTGAGATCTGCAGAATTGGGCCAATTCTTGGAGTCCAGAGTTCAAAGTAAACAGGGTGAAGCTGCATTTAGCTGTCATGCTGCACGCAAATGGAATACACTGCCAACAGAAATGATGTCACTCTCAAGTATAAATGCTTTAAAATCCAGGTTTGCTCATACACATAAATAAACATAAATAAAACTGCCTTGCCTCATAAAATGTTAACCAAACCTTTCACAACATTCTAATAAGAAGTTTCAGACAACAATGTGCATTTTTTTGAGAAAACAATCAAATGTCAATGCGGAACTTTTATTTTGAAACCCAAACCGGGAAAGACAAAACCGGAAATGGCCGTATGACATGTTGCTAGTTGCTAATGGCTCCCGAAAGATAAAGTAGCCTTTTGAAGATGGCCGGGGTGTTTGAGGTAGAGGTGGATGGAGTGGAGCACGACCACGGACTGGAGCATCACGATGAACCGATCCAGGTGAGTGTTAACGTGTTATACGCCGAGTCGTGACACTACAAGCAGGTGGAGTGGATTGAGTCCCTGAGCGCTAGTTGCTAACACGTAAAACGCCGTGTTAGCTTCTGCGCTCAGGTATAGCCCAGCGTCAGCACTTGTTCTCTCTGTTAAGCTTGCTACTTAACAGAGGTGATGTTCTGTATAGTCTTCCTCATCTCAACCGGTTGGATTTCAGACGACAAATCATTTTGCGAAACGAGCAACAACACAAGTCAAATGTGCGGCTTCTAGGCCAACTCGATGGCTCAGATTCCTATCTTTGTGTCGTTTGATTCAAGTGGGTTATTTCTGATTTATAAACTGTTCGATTTACACAATGTAGAATACAATGGCCTCACTGCCTAATTTGTGACTTAACTATACAGCTGACGTGGTTGCTGGGGGTCAAAGTTTTTGTTTTTTAATGCTATAAAGGCGTGGCCATGTGTTACACTCAAAAGGGTCAAATTAAGTCGGGTTTGATATCATGTAAGTCATTGAAAGGTAAGACATTACTGCATGGAAACGAAATCCCTTTTCGTAACGTGTGCAATGACAGACCTTCATGATGGAAAAATACTCCGTCAATCCTTTACATTGTGACTGCACAACGCTATTGTCATGTTTAGACTTTACGTTCATATGGCATCTCTGTCTTAAATTGTATGGTATTGCAATTAATGGCTGCATTGACTGATTTGGTTCCCTCGTATTGTGGATGGAAGCACATACCAGCAGTGATCCCAAAGTAAATGTAGACCCTGCCGCGAATAGTCCAAAACCGCAAATACAGTACTTGCCCCTTTGCAAAAAACGTTGAACACTGCATATGGTTGCTGCAAAACTGTACATATATAATTTTCATCTGATGTTGATGTGTGAGTATAAACTCCCCACTGTCAAGCAGTTCAAATTCAATGACTATCTTGAAATGTTATCAAGTTAAGTAGTGAACTGCCAGGGTTTGCAATAAACAGGGAAAGCTAGCCAAAACTGAAAAATATACAACTTCATTCTTGTAAAATGATGACTTTGTCCCCAGTGTTTTTTTTTTCCTTTTCAAATGTGTACCTAAGAATGCTCCATCACACTTAAGTTGCAACAATGATAATTGTGTCTCTCCTCATCAACAGTTTGATGTGTCCAAGCTCTCACCGGAGGAGAAGTGGAGGTTTGTCTCTTGTCAAAACTAAGTCCCTCAATCCAAATAAAAACTGTCATAAATTGTGTCACTGCATTCAGATGTTGCGCAAGGTGGAGGCTCAGAATGAATAACTGTTTTTCGTGCCATTTTAAAAGCAAACATTTTTTCTTAGTCAAAATCAATTAACAAAGTTTTATTTGTGTTTGCGTTTTGCGTGTTTGTCCAACAGGGTGGAGCATGCCAAGATGCACGCCAAACACAAAGGCCATGAGGCCATGCACGCAGAGATGGTGCTGATCCTCATTGTCACACTAGTCATCGCCCAGCTCGTCCTCGTGCAGTGGAAGCAGAGACACCCAAAGTCTTACAACGTAAGAAACAACTCCCACCAGTCAAGACGAAATAACTACTTTGTTTCCCACGACTAGACAAAATTGATTGAACTGTTATGTACTCTAGCTGTCATTTTGAATTTGTAAGTAATGTGGTGTCATAAGCAAATGTTGACATTGAGTGTTTCACTATCTGGCAACAAGTTGCTTGGGGCACACTAAACCAGTCTGCTGATGTCAAATTGTTAAAGTTGAAGTCAAGCCCAAATTTTTCTCTACAATAAAATGTTTTATGCTCCTCCACTAGTCTTAACACGACATTCTAATTATAATTGTGTTTGTGGAATATGAGTTAAGCAGCAAAATCCAGGGGGTGATTTCAATTATTACCAAAATAATCGTGATTAATATTTTTTTCAAAATCGAGCAGCAGTTCAGGTAACGACCAATCATGGCTCAGCTTCAGAAAGGTGAGCTGTGATTAGTCGTTACCTAAGCAACTGTGATGTCATTTTCAGTCGACAGCAAGTGACAAAATGGCCGCCCCCTGAGATGGATAAAAATGGGTGGATTTTGATTCTTAACTCATATTCCACAAACGCAATTGTAATCACAATGCTGTGTTTCGACTAGTGATGGCGCATAGAACATTTTTGGGTCGACTTCCACTTTAAAACAATGCAACAATCCTAACTTTAATGACCTAATGAGTCGTGCCGTGGCTGTGCCAATTAACGCTTTCGTTCTACAATATTTTGAGAATCACCTGTCAGTGGTGTGTAATTTCAAGTAAAAGGCTTGTCCATTGGTAACGTTTTCTCCCTGTTTTACGTGTGTCATCATGCTGCTGTCTTGTAGCTGGTGACTCTGTTTCAGATGTGGGTAGTTCCTCTCTACTTTACTACCAAACTTCACTGGTGGAGATTCCTGACCACGTGGTTTATCTTCTCTGTCATCACAGCATATATTAGCTACCGTGCCACTCGCAAGCCTCTGGCCTGCACGACACCAAGGTAAAATGCAATTCATGGCAAGTCTGATCAAAAATCGAATGTCAAGTGTCTAAAGAATGTCGTCTTCATGCCGGCTGCAGATTGGTGTACAAATGGTTCCTCCTCCTCTACAAGATCAGCTATGCCATTGGGATAGTTGGCTACACTGTTGTCATGTTTACTCTTTTTGGTATCAATCTTATTTTCAGGTAGGTCATGGGCCTTTTTCAATTTTTATTTTTATTTATTTATTATTTTTTTAAAGTCTTTTGGCATAGCATTGTTAAAGAAAATGACATTTCCGGCCCAGTCCAACGTTTTGCATCTGGCTTGCCAGTACATAGTGCTGTTTGCCACCATTTTGATTGTTCTTTAAATATATAAATATTGAAAAAACTTTTTTTTTTTGTTTTGTTTTGAACTGGGAAATATTTTGTGCTTAAAGGCTATATTTGATTTCAATTTTTAAAATGGACAGATGGGCAAGGTCATTTGATTTTTGAAAAAAAAAATTATTTATTCTTGTTAGTTTCCATTAAAACCGAATATTATTTACATGATCAACAGGGGCAAATCAAAGCATCACAGATTAGCTTTATCTGTTTATAGTCGACAGCAGGAAGAGGCTTACTGTTGAGTTTAGAGTAGTTTAATCAAACAGAGATAATCACACTGTGGTCCCTCTATGCAGGATAAAGCCAGAAGATGCAATGGACTTGGGCGTGTCCCTGCTATTTTACGGACTGTACTACGGTGTCCTCGGAAGGGACTTTGCAGAGATGTGTGCCGACTTCATGGCGTCAACAGTCGGGGTAAGAAACGGACAGACTTTGTTGCTCCACGGATGTGATGCTTGCTGCTGATTAAAAAAAAAAAGAATAAATAACGTTCACTGTTTTGTCCCTCCCTGTTGTAGTATTACAGCGCGTCTGGAATGCCAACCAAGCATTTGTCCGATGATATCTGCGCTGTATGTGGTCAAGCCATCCTTGTTAATGTCAGTGAGGAGGGCATCATTGAGAACACATACAGATTATCCTGCAACCATGTGTATCCTTCACTCTAACATCTGCATCGGAAAGTGAGAGCTGTTTATTAGCACTGAAAGAAGAGAACAAAAATCCATCTGCTTTATCGTGTTTCTTTTTAAGGGATCGTTTTTAGAGTACAGAAAAACACCATCATGGGTGCCAACTTCGTGGTCCCGATATTTTGTTTTTTTGTAAATGGTAACGACATTTTGCGGTGTCTTTTTGAGGTACCCGAAAATACCCGTATCTACTGATTAGGCCAATCAGAGCGTTGCTCTCGCGTCAGCCGCTGATTGGCGGTTGTGTTCTGTCAGTAGTCTCTCGTGTTTTACCTTCCTGTACGGAATGAAATGGGATCCCGACGCGTGTGTTTAAAGACCATGAAAAAGCTTATTCCCGTAAATGCTATAATGACACGCCTAGGGTGTATTTCTATATTGCTGATTTCAATGTATTTAACCAGGTGGTCTCCTTGAGATCAGTGATGTCTTTCGCAAAATACACCTGGACAAGATAGAGGCGTGAAATGTCATTCATCTACAAAAGGTCACCATTATCAATTGTAGACAGTAGGGATGCTCCGATCGATCGGGCACTGATTATGATCGGCCGATTATTTTGATCTGTTAAAATCTGTGTTACTATCAGCTGGTAAATTTTTTCAGTTATTTTTGTGACTGAGTAATTGTTGTATTGTGACAGCAAGGGTTTTGTATTTCTTCATGCTTTTGAAAATATATATCGATTTTTGTCAAAATTGCGGCAATAATATGGCTGTTTGTTTTTTTCAGATAGTATTGCATAATAGAACTCACCATAAATAAATGGAAAAATATACAGATATTCCATGTACATCCCTATTTGATAGCACAAACCAGACCTTTTTGGCTTTGAAGGAGGTGCAAGAATTATTTACATCATTTTTTTTTTTTTTCAAATTTCTTTCTCAGGTTTTTTAAATAAAGGTTATTGACATGAGTTTCACAAGAGAATCATCAAGCCAGACACAAGACACTTTTAATTTCTTACCATAGCCTGTACAATAAGAATCTCTAGAGGAAAGTGTCACCTTTATATTGTTAGTATAGTCAGCGGAATCTGTGAAAGGTGGTCCTGGAAAACGCTTCTGGATAGTTCTTGGCGAGAGCTTCACAGACAAAGGGACCAGTACAAAAGAGAGAATGAGAATAGTTGTGAGCCTAAGGTGGACCCCAGAGAAACCCCTTTACAGATATTGAGCCATGTAGGTGTGAGCCCTTCAACCTGAACATATTGTCTTGATGTTATCGCACGCTGGGAGAACAGTAAAACACAAACGATGAGCACACTCACACCTGGATTTGGCAATGTAACACACCATCCCACCAGGCCACATGCACATGCGTGTCTAACAGACACTATGTAGTATTTTCTATTTTGTGCTTGTGTGTGTTTTTTTGGTGGGGGGGTGTTCAAATATGATTAAAGTGCAATTCAATAGGTTTAATGGATGTAGAAGATGTTAAACTATATGTAAATATTTTATGCTTTCCTTAAAGTGCCGATTTTCACCTTTGGAATGTATCACCCACGATAAACGGGTGATTTATTGTACACAAATTTCTGTGAAAGCAAAAGCGTGTCATTGTTATGAACTGGAAACGCTCCGTGGATGAGTTGACCTTTTGTTATATCAATTCATTTTTATTTGAATCAACTCGCTTCCCCTACAATTTACCGCCTGCACCAGTAATAACAGTCATCTATAGCTGACATATAAGATTGTGTTCCTCATTCCTGTCTTTGGAAACTGTGTGGTCCCCGTCAGATTGTTTCATATCGTTTACAAGATATTACTGGATTATGATTGTCAGGAATTGCGCAATGAGGAAAGCACTCTAGTATTCCGCTCATCACATACTCATCGGGTCATCACAGGTTATTGGCATAGACTGTATGGGTTTGGAAGGACCTGCACTTGAAAACATTGGCTATGATACAAAAGCTCTACACCACACAACGTGTATTTAAGCTTCTGTATATTGCATACAACTAAACTATATCTTACCTTTTGTTTGTGCAGATGTAATTCAGAAAAGTTTTTCCTGACCACAGATTATTAGTTCAACTGTTGACTGAAGCGCAGCTCTTTTTGTTTGTTTTCGTCACAAACGTTAACCATTCCAACCCCTGTCAGGGTTTGATTTGCCTTAACGTCACAACCAGGTTCCATGAGTTCTGCATAAGAGGTTGGTGCATCGTGGGAAAGAAGCAGATGTGCCCATATTGCAAAGAGAAGGTGGATTTGAAGAGGATGTTCAGTAACCCGTATCCTTTTTTTTGTCAAATGTACTCTACTTGAATGGCTTCGTGGCTCTTCCTTTGGTTGGATTCAGCATTCGTTGTACATAATCGTGCACAAAAATGAGTAGAGACTAATCTATTTATCACATGAGTACTTTCCTATAGCCAAATTTGGTGCTCAGCATCTCAAGATTTAAGTGTAAGTAGGATTTTCCCCTGACATAATAGAGCACCAATCTAACCAACCTATTCTTGTGCTTACTGCAGAGTTGGATTTTCTTGTCACTTATAGGAAGCTTTGCTACCAAACCTCAGTTGGCATTTTTAGCTCTGCACACAAAGTTCCTCTTCCTTTTCTGTGGCACAGATTGTACACTCCTGATAACCACACGAGTCGGACAGGTTGCTTTTTTTTTTTTTTATGTATTTTTTTTATTAACCTTTTAAACATATCTCTCATCTACCTACTTTATGAAAACGTCTGAATCCTATTTTTCTTTTTAAGGATTGTTATTTATTTATTTATTTTTTAATTCAATTTAGTTGACGACTAAGACTGAGACGTTTATTTACTGTATTTCATGATGATGGCAAGGACAGGGCAGTTTATGTACTTAACTGCACAGTGACATTAGGCGTTTATTAGGAGTAAATTGGTTATTTAAAAAAATACATTAATAATAAATTATACTGGTATATTGTGATTTTTAGGGCCACCAACATTTGACTTTTCCTCAGAAAACTTGGTGTTTATTTGAGCTAATGCGATATTTATATTTTTATTATTACTCACTGGCGGTTTTATGTACACCTATGCAATTCTTCTCTTTAAAAAAAAAAAAAAAAAAAAACCATTTACAGGTATCAAGTTCCAAGACAGAGATGAAATATTTACAGTTGTTTTTCTTCTTTTCCTTAATGTGATATTTTGTAGTTGGGAAAGGCCGCACGTCATGTATGGACAACTTTTAGACTGGCTTCGCTACTTGGTGGCCTGGCAGCCTGTTATTATTGGCTTTGTCCAAGGCATCAACTACGTCCTCGGTCTGGAATGAGCCGCAAGTGTGGGAAATGGACAGACGGAGAAGAAAATGCTCCGATTCAAATGACTGGGAGCCTGGCAATGAACTGAAAACATCCATTCAAAAAGTGTCTGAACTTTTTTTGTATATATTTTTAGGTGCGCATTACCAGTACTAATGTTTCAATTGATTCATAATCTCGATTTGTCAATTCTCAGAATTGTCTTCACACGTTAATTTGTTTTTGCAACTAATGCCCCAGTAAAGATGTTCATAATCATTAGCTGGCTGCTTTTTACTTATGTTCACGAAGACAAGTTTTGGTTACTTTTTTAATTTTTTTGTTTTTTTTTAAGGTTCTTCAGGATGATGCCAAAATGGTCTACTCGTTTCTGAACTGAAATGTAAAAGTCACATTAGTACCAAAACCACATGTAAACTAAATCAAAGCCATATTTAAAAAGATACAATACCATTGCAATTTGGGTCTAGTCAGAGTTAGGTAAAACGCATTAGATATATGTAAACCCCACATAAGTGAAGTCCTACATTACCCATATAGGAATTCCCCTTGCAACTGAACTTTAACAGTGTTTGAAAAGGTAACAAGGAAGTTGATCCTCTGAGCTGTATATAAGAACATCACACACGTTTAGAATGAGCAGTCAATAATGAACACTGGAAGAATCACCATGACACTGTCATCCGTCATCAAAGGTAATCTTTTTTTTTTTTTTACTGATGCCAGCATATTTCATTTGGCGCTTCATGATTGTAAAGAAGTCATTTCCCTCCATAGCTCTGGGATCTTTCAGTCTATTGCTAGCAGATTCCGCGCCAGGTATGCTCTTTTTTGTGCGTCTAAATCGGCTTTTATTATGTACTGATTCATTTAGGATTTTGTCCAGCAGTGTGTGAATATTCAATGCCAGTCATCATTGGACCCGAATGCATACAAATCAACGCTCAGCCAGGTAAGACTTAATCAGCACATGGGCCTTAATCTGGGGGATTTTCCAAAAGGAGTGACTCCAAGCAATTAGACGAGGCTTGGATCATATACAGTTTTTACGCTATTTGGAATGCTCCCGGTAATTTTTTAGCAAAATTAGTATAGAGCATTCTAGTCAACTATAAATTTATAACATCGGATGTGCTCACCTTAAGAAAATGAACAATTAATTTTTGTCAAACTATGCACAAATAAATACTAGGGATGTCACAATATCGGCGATACCGCTATATTAAAATTGCCACGATAATATCGTCATGTCACAATATTAAAAGCAGCAAATATGTTTAAAAGCTTAAGTTGTTTTCAGTTGTGCAGTTCCACCACCCTCTGGTGGTTATTTTCTTAGTGTTTAATCTGATGCATGACTGTCCAATTTCTTTGTGAATGCTATTATGTACAAAAATAAATAGAATGTGATTGTGTTTTTAAAAAATGTTTTTTCAAGTATGAGCTCTTTTTTTTTACAATATTGTGAGCTTTTTATATATCGCCAACCTCTCCACAATATTGTGATAATTATCATACCGGGAGGTTCATATCATGATATTATCATATCATGACATTTGGATATCGTGACAACCCTAATAAATACTGAAACTTTTCAACGCACATCTTAGTTTTTGGGCCACTTGTGTTATTTACAGCTGAAAATTTTGAAGTAATAATTACTCATAATTCTGATATGCTTTGAAAAATTCTGGGTTTATAACATGTATGCATTTTCCTTTAGGGCATCCATTGGTTCTCCATTGTCAAGCTCTGACCAACTGTGGCAATGATATGACACTCCTCTACTGGCTCATCAATGGCTCATTCCCTGAAGACATTGAAGACAGCAACGACAGAATAACTGAGTTAGAAACGTGAGTACAGTATTGCACTGAATTATCAACAAAGCTAGTACGCGTTTTATGCTTTGTGTCATTATCGTGTGTGTGATTTAGATCCACCTTAGGGCATGGCACAATTCAGCTCGGGAGTTTGCTGCTGAAGAATGTCACCTTGGAGGACCTCAAAGCCACTTTCACCTGCGTGGTGATCAATAGTGTCGGAATGGTGCATATGAATGTAACACTAACAGAAAAAGGCAGTAACTGTTGTGGCGCATGAGAAAATGCAAGCGCTGTGTGACATGTTAACATCTAGCTTAACACCTGGGCGGCGTACATTCAAGTCAGCACAGTTGGAATATTTGACAATAAATGATATTTAAAGGCTCGTTTGAAGATAGTATATATACATGCCAGTTCATAGTTACTCCAGCAGGGGGCAGAGTATTACTCGAAAGATTTGGCGCCCAGTCTAATTTTAAGAATCAAAGAGTTGCCTACTTCCTCACCATGATAGTAATTGACTCAGACTTCTTTGTCGCATTTATACCTTGTGAAGATGACATCCTTTTCGTCGATTATGCTGGAGGAGTTGTCACTTGTTATTGAACTGAAGCTAAGGGTGGGTTGGGCTATGCCCGCAATGAAATGTGCAATCCAATCCAGTAACAATTAAAATTTTGTGCGAAGTACAATCACAGCTTGGGTCTTATTTTAGCACTTTTGATCCGTTTGCTGTTAAGGAGTGGTGCGAGTATGTGGAAAGACTGTCAGTAGATGAGACTTGCGTCTGTTGAGAAGTTATCGCTGGAATGCTTGTAGTGTCTGTCATCTTAGAGGCACTCCGACCGCCAGCAGACACTGCATCCCCAAGTGAAGCCCTGCTCACGGCAGCTCTTATATACATATGACATTTTCTTTTTTTTAGGGTTGCCAAGGTTAGATTCGACGTTGTAACCGGTCTGCAACTGCAGAGAAACAAGAAACAGCATTATTTTTACTCAATACTTGTAAACTGTTTTATTGTTCGACTGTGTTGCCTTGAAATGTCCCTTGAAACTGGCTCTATTTAGCTTTTAAATGCAGTATTTTTATCTCATGTGCTGCATGTCTTTTAAAGGGCCTGTATCATGAAATTTTTTTTTTTTTTTTTTTTTTTTTAGCTTTTAGCCATGTTAGAATGGTAATTCCTCAACTAATAGTTTGCCAGGAGAACGAAGTATTGAACTAAAAATTGTAAAACCGAAAGAATATTCATAATAAAAATAAAAACAGTGAAATTACTCATCATTTATTTTTTTTAATCCTAGACTGAGTGGCTGTGCACTGTAAAATATATAGTGAGTCCCAGCCTGGAGCTGTTTCCAGTAGAGCAGTAGGAAAAGCAGCATCCTTGTCTCATTGGTGACCGTCTTTCCACTACACTGCCCTTTGTGCGATGGAAGCTGAGCAGCCACAAAGAAGTCAGGAGGAAACATTGTGTTTGTGGGGGGGCTTATTCGTGCCCACAGGAGTGGGCATAGCTGAAATGGCATGTGGATAGATTAGGGTAAAGGGTAATGGGTGGATATATTCTTGAGAAAAATACACGCTGAATGTCAAATGTATAAATATCCACGCAGCCTTTTCTGCTTATGCAGTTTACAGGTGATCAGTAGCATACTCTTCAAATGTTGGCGAGACCATGACGATGTCATTTTTCCTCAAGCACGGTCACCTCTGATGATGCTATGTTTTTTGCCCTCAGATATTGTCCTACTAATTAAACACATCTAGCCTCTGCAGTAATTATGATTTATGACGGAACAAGGTTGTATGGAGGAAAAACACGAGATGGTGGTACTTGTATGAAACTGCACTAGCAGGACACAGTGGCGGAAAGGTAGACAACAAACAAGATTCATCCATCCATCCATCCATAGTTGGTTTTGTTTGTTGTTAGCATGGTTACATCAAAACTACACAACCGATTTCCATAAAAGTTTGAGTGGCACATGAGCCAAGCAAGACTGTGTGGTGGAAATGAGGCTTTATTTCGTTTTCTTTTGCTGTTTCATGAACAATTTAGCTGTTCCCCCTCATCCCGGAATCCCGCGACCTGAGAATAATATATGCTACAGCCTTGTTACCTCATCCATGTTATAATTTGTGTAACTTATGGTTCTTGTTTATGTTGGCTTTGTTGGGTTTTAATTGCAAGACTTGACACGACATCACTTCAATTTATGACCCGGTACTGCCTCATTCTTGTTAGTGCCACTCTGCTAATTGCAGTACCTGCTGTTCGGACACAACTTTTTTTTTTTTCCGAATTTTTGGACAACATTTAAAGGAAGGCATAGTAATAATTAAGAAAATGTTTTTGCTCGTGGAGGCAGCACGTTATGTACTACACGGTGTGTATGTGGCAAACACCCCGAAAATGTTCACTGTTGAGCCATCAAGTACCTGTTAGGTGCTAATGTTAGCTACTATTGAGCTGTACAACCATACTAATTGCAGCTCTGCTTACCCGTTGGCTTGGACATAAGAATTGCGTCACACCTGTAGAGGTTCAGGGTGTTTCAGACTAGTCTGGTGGCCAGAGTCGTTTGAAAGCAGCTCTGGAACTTCACCAAGCCTAGCTGATCATTTCGTGTGTGGAGAAATTTGGTGTGTGGTGGTATTATGTGCATTGTGTAATGTTATGTAACAGCGGGGCAAAAACCTATTGTACAGCTCATATTTGGTTGTTTGTCACACTCAAATATTCACATGCAAGACATTGAATTAAATAACCTAATAACAATTTCCAATAGTTCTCCTAGGTTTAATTATTGTAAATGTGTAAAATATGATTGAATTTATTTCTTTTTCCTGATTGGCTGCTCTATTGGCTTATGGTGATTGTAAATTCCCATTCACTCTTATTTAATTGTTCCATGACTTCACGAGGTGTGCCACAAAAACTCAGGTTCAATCTTTCATTGTTCGAACACCTCAAAATTCAATTCCCCTTTCCAAACTCTTATTGTCAGCTCTGAAATTCCTTCAGGAAGCCCCTCCTAGTACTGGCCCCTTCCCACATCTTGGTGGCATGAATCAGCCGTCATACCCACGCACCTTGCGCGCGGTGGGCTGTGCCTCGTCCATGTCTGTGCAGTGTGAGGGTGGATGCTCGCCGGAGGCTTCCTTTGCTCTCAGGAGTCCTACGCAAAGTAGCCAGTGTGGCTTCTTCTCCTCCTCCTCCTCCTCGTCGTTTCCCCGATGCTGCCGCTGCTGCCACTGGAAGAAGCGAGGTCGTGCAGCATCCCACACCGTCCACGGAGCCTGACACGCATGACAAGTGAACGAGCTCTTTGACGGCAGCCAGCAGCACAGCAATGTGCCCAAGTGTGATTTTCAAGCCACATTGAGGAGCTACCTCTTGTTTTTTTTTTCTTTTTCTTTTCTTCTTAACAATCATCTTCAACGCCGCAGAGCAAAGCACAGCTCATGTGATTCTTAGCGCGTTACATTTTTGTGCCTCTTTTTTTTGTTGTTGTTGTATTTTTCATTGCTAGCGGCGTTGGTGGTGTGCAGCTTGGCGGAGGTTGTTTTTCCTTTGCTTTTGTCACGCGTGGACAACACAAACTTGTGCATGGCTCTGGTCATGGAGCCCGTCAGCAAGTGGAGCTCTAGTCAAGTGGTGGACTGGATGAAAGGTAAGATTTTGAACAGAAATCTACACTTCCAGCATTGAAGGAACGTGCATTACGTGTCTCGTGCACAAAAGACACTAAACACCTGATGAGCCTCGGCTTTTAATTACAGCGCTTAATCATCTGATCGATTTTTCCCCCACAGTGGGAAGCAATCGCCCTTTTAACCAGCTTGTTCTCAGCCTAACAAATCCTATACAAGTGCCTCTAAACGATGTAAACAAACCTCTATTGTGTCCTTTTGTTACCGGCTTCTCACAGGAGAGGGGGGGGGGGTGATCGATTTAGTTTTCTTTCGCACATAGAGAATTAACCTTTGACTTGAATTTGGTCTAAAAATCCTAACATAGTCAACACGTTGACCAAGCCCCCATTAAGGGTTTTATATTAAGTGTTGTGCGGCGCACAGATGTTCAGTAGGAGAAGTGACTGACAACGGGACACTTTATTAGGTACACCTGCACAATCTGAGGATTGATTTTGTAAAGACAATAATACTTCGTTTTGAATGCCACTGACAAGGAGGTTTTCATTAATATATTCCTGATTGTAGTATGGTGTGGTGTTTGAAAGGAAGACTGGAGAAATGTTGTATCAGTGGCATTCCCAAACTAATTAATCTGGATTCGTGTAGACCTGGATAATAATAAAAATTGGCAATAATATTTTGACCAGGTAGCTCACAGTATATTCCAGTGCAGTTGTGCACCACTACCACCAAGCCACAACGTTAAAGATATTAGATTGTTGGAGGTTTTTTTAATAAACAGTTGTAAAGCCTCAAATTGCATCATAATACTGATCTGTTAGGCTGCTTTTTAGAAATACAATTTTGAATCTTGAAAGCATGGTGGTTGAGTGGTTCATGGAGATCCGGGTTCGAATCTCAGTTTGGAATTTCCATGTTTGCTTGCATGGATTTTTCTTTGCGTACTCTTCCCACAACATGCAGGTCAGGTACAATCTAAATTGTCCAAATGTCTGAATGGTTGTCTGCCTATGTACCTGTACATGCATATATATCAATATGTACAGTATACATATATATATATATGTTTATGTACAGTATAAGTAGTGTATCTACGATATGTGTTTATGTATGTGTACACAGTACTGTATGTATACTGTATGTATGGGTATACTGTGTATGTGTATATACAGTACTGTATATGTATATATGTGTATATATCTGTATGCATACTGTATGTATATATACACATATGTAAAGTGCATATATAGTGCTTTTCAATGAAAAAAAATGTAGTCAAATGTGTATCCTTAGTGTCGGCCTATACAGCCTTACACAAACGTGAAGTGATCATAAGACAAAGAGGAAGCTTTAGCACAATGATGATGGTTTAACTTAAAGAACCTGTCATCTATAAAATCACTCACGGACCTTTGGACCTCTTGAGATTTCTTTGGAACCACACATTGAGAAGAAACATTGCTCTAAATCTTGATGAAGCCTTCTAGTGCTGGAAATAGAGTTTACTGCTGAGAACGGATGACGCATGAATGGCTGATAGCTAGAAAGGTCTTTTTTTTTTCCTGTCTGTATGACAGACAACATTACCAGCAGATTACAATGGCAAATGATGTGTTCAGTTTGTGAGCTGTGTTGTTTTGCTGTGCCACGTGCTCACGTGTTTGACCACACAGCCTCAGGGATGCTTCAAATGATTTATACCTACGTATACTGGCGCGCACACACAATCATAACTCTAAAAATGATAGATCTTTTTTTTTTTTTTGTACAGGCTCAGATGTATTCCAGCTACAAGGGTCACACAATACTAATGGTACAAACAGATGTTTTTGCATGTATTGTGGCTCTGTTTAAAATACTCACACATGTAGTGAGATGACGTGAGATTATGCGGGGACTAGAGCAGTTTAAACCAAGATGATGTGTAAAGAAATGAAAGGGGGGGAGAGAATGTTTAGTTTCCCACATGTGACAAGTGGAGCAGTGACGGTTCCAGTGCCCGGGGCCCAGTAATGGTGATGTAAAGTGAGGGGGAGAGGTGGGGGGCAGGGGCGGCTGTGTCAGTGGTGGTAAGAGGCCTTCAGTCTTGTCCCAGCTTCCGAGGCCTGGCTGCATTCTGCGGTTACTATTCAGCGCCTCCATTATTAGCATAAGGGTCCGTGATGTCACTGGAGGCCAAACAGGGGCGCCCTGTGACCTTCCCACACTCCCACTCTCCACCCCCAACCAGAGTGCTTTGTGTGCGCAAGACGCTTTCTTCCCAGCTGTGACAAAGCCGCTTTAAAGGAGAGCTTCTCATTAGGAGAGGAGAAAAGAATTCCAGCTTTGACTCCTTCTTGAAACCGCGTGCACCATAAAAGTGCAAATACGTTTGATGAAAGTGTGTCACATGCATTTTTCAATGTGTGTGTGCGTGCTGGTGTATTTTCTTTTTTTTTTTCTTTTTCTTTTTTTAATGTTTGTTTGCGAGGCACATGTTTTATGACATTTACATGTCCATATTTCTTGCCAATTTTCCCTCTTTCTCATACATTATACCACTGATCAATGACGGCCCAAATCCATAACTTAACATGTCATGTTCCCCTTCCAGTGTTTTAGAGCCGATACATCACGAGGCGCCTTTAATTTCTTCTACTCGTGACTGATAATCTGGCTAGCTCATGAAATGGACAAGAAAAGTGATGGCAGAGATTATTTAGTGGAATCAGCACGTTATCCTTTGAGTGATACTGTCAAGTGTCAAACAAAATACAGTCCTTTTGCCTTGCCAGAGTGTTTTCAAATATTCACCTGATTTGTTTTGCAAAATGCAATACTGAATAAATTAAACCCATATATATATATTTTTATTTTTTATTTTTATATTTATATTTTTTTAGTATATATGTACGATAATGTACGATATACAATATACCGGTAAATAAAATGTAAACTTCCAAAAGAATCGGGTCATGTATAGTTTTAAGATTGCACATTTGTAGTGTGTAACTGATAAAACATTTGAAGTACAGTATTTCATGGCAAAACCTCTCTATTTTGCTTCATAAGTTATATGTAAATTTTAATTTATTGGGTTGAGCATTTATTTTGAACATGAAACCAATGATAATAAAAAAAAATGAATCCACAATAGAATATGAAAAACCACAAGTTTTCCATGTTCAAAAAGGTGAACCTAGCATATTAGTCACTACAGTACAATAAAACAGGAAAAGTTGAACACAGTCTGTGCTAGTAGCTTTGTCGATGTCCACTTTATTTTGATTATTTTTTTCCCCCATGGATTGCAATGTGAATGGCTCCTCTATTTGTAGCATATTTCTTTTATTTTGTCCTGCTATTTTGGATTCCTTGCCAATGTCCCACTGTATAGTTTCTATGACAACATGAGCAATACTTCATGAAAGTGAATCTCAATTAATTTGGTTAAATGGCTGATTAGTTAGGCCTTTACGTTTTGTGCAAACCATGAAACCTCTTTATGTTTCCTCTCCACTCTTTAGCTGCCAGTTCAACTTGGTCTGAAAGCTTGATCGGACCTGGACAGAATTGTCTGTATTTGATTGAACCGATGCAATGTGGAATTTCTCTTTGTGTGATATGCTGACAGACTGTGTGTATACTCAAAAATCCTATCAAGTTATTTGTTTCACCTATTAGCATGCAGGGCACTTTCCAGTGACGAGCTTCATTAGCATTTTACTCAGGTATTAATTAAAAAACACATTTTCCTAGGTTCTGGGTTTCTGCTTGAGCAGAGTTTAATATGAAAGCCAAAATCACAGTAAAAGTTCAAGGAAATGGAATGAAAATTTGTGAAATTAAATCTGCTAGATATGATATAAAATCTCTGAAATAAATTAATTAAATTTGATCTGACTTCATGTATTGCATGCCATTCAAAATAAATCGTTTTTTTTAATCAATAATATAATTGCTTAACATCCCTCATTACAGTCTTTTTGAGTTAAAAAAAAAATCATGTCTCAGAATAAGCTCGTTTAATTCTACAAAATATTTCTAACTTTCAAGGAGTTTTGTGTCCACACCTTGCATAATATTCTTTTATAAGCATGCAGGCAGACAGACGGCACATTTTAACAACAACTGCACCAAAGGATTTAACACCTGCTGCCTCAGTGGATGATGAAAAAAAAAACAAGCTCAGCGCAGACACTCTGCTCATTTTAGTTCTGTGCTTTTTTTTTTAAAGAGTCATGCTGGAAAATGGTCCTCTGGTCTGTTGACTACAGGCATCTACTGCTTTCCCAAAAAGGACCAAAAGAAAAACAGAATGTATGCAAAAATGCAAGAGGAATCTTAAACGCAAGAATGTTTGCTTGACTTATAGATGCAAAAATGTGCCATTGCCAGGCAACAAACAGTTGGCAAGTGTGTGAGTTGAACTTGTTTGCTAATTCCCTCAGGTCTGGATGACTGCCTGCAGCAGTACATCAAGACGTTCGAGAGGGAGAAAGTCGGGGGGGACCAGCTGCTGCGTATCACCCATCAGGAGCTGGAGGACTTGGGAGTGTCCAGGATCGGCCATCAGGAGCTCATACTTGAGGCGGTGGACTTGCTGTGTGCGCTGGTGAGTCCAAACTTCCCACACGGCCTCGCCCACACGAGTTATTTCAGTTATTTCAGAGTCACAGAGCTGTTGCTGTCTCCATAAGCCTTGCACGTTTCATGGACAAACCTCAATATGTCAGCAAGCAGCGGGGATTCTTTACTTGCCACATTTCATCAATGAGGTCAACTAATGTTAGCTAAGTGCAAGTTGGACCATTGGGACCTATAAAAAGAGAATGCGTATTTGCTGAAAGTAGTAATTCAAGGACGAGCAGAAGTTTAGCCTGGGTTGTTAGCAGAAGTTACAGGAAGCTTTTGTTCGTCACCTGCGTATGTTTTTGCTCTGTCGAGTGGCTATTAACAAAACTCAAGCTAACAAATGACGGCGGTCTCTTTGTAATATGAGTTTGAAATTATGATAATGTCATTTGGTATCATAGTTCATGGGGGAATTATAAACATTTTTAAGAATTAGTTAATTAGTCATGGTTTACTGATTTACTGTATTTATTGGTATACTGTACCGTTTAACACAACCAAATAGGCCTACTTGAAAACTGGTATGCACAGGCTGTATATCACAATACCATCGCTGCATACATATTTGGCTCAATATATTTAACCTCCTGACTTGTAAACAAAACAAACATTGTGGTGGTCAGCCATTTGGAAAAAAAATCTGTTCACATGTTTTGAGATTTGGCGTCTGAAGTTCCAACAAGAAAAGGCATACCGATCTGCCATAGCATGCATGGCCAAGCAGCCAAACAGAACACTCTAGTAGTAACATTGCAAGACTGTCCATTCAGCCTCAACGTTTGCTCGTCAATCATGCATAAATCTTACCGATATAAACCACGTGTATGCAAAAGCGTCTCTAGAAATGAAGTACAATTTGGTGCGGATCCAAATTAAGATTGTTAAATCCTGGCCAAGGCTTCCAGTGTGAGTGTCATTCAAGTTGTGTTGATATGAAAACACTGCGCTGTCCTTTGAATCTTAAATGACTTGCTTGACGGCGAGGGTTTGTTTTCTTGATTAGGATTTCCGTTCATTTGAAAGGAAAAGCAAACACTGAGCCCCGCGCCAATAATGAAGACATGAAAAGAGAAGGCTGTCAATAGACTAATGCAAAGTTTAGACGGAGTGGAAAAGTGGAACAAAGATGATGGCTCCACGTTCACCCCAAGAGACGCCTGGAGAGACAGAATGGCGATTTAGTGGACTGAGGTCGCAGATGCAATCTGAATGTAAAATCCCCTCATCCTACATCCCGGCACAGGGAACTCGCTTCAGCTGCAAAGCTTCTTACATAACTAGGATTTACTTTTAAGTCTCTCAGGCACTGCTGTAGTCGATATGATTAGTGTCCCTCCTGCCGCGCTCTCCTCGCCCAGGAGTATGCAACAGACTCCCCGCGGCCCGTGGGTCCGCTTTGGCGTAAGGCCTGCCGAGGGATTGCCCTCACGTGCAGCATCTTCAGCTGCGTCACGTTTACTACACACAAAAAAAAAAACGACATTTGACTTCACAAGTAGAGGGAGCGTCAAAATGCTAGTCTCACATCGACTCAATCTGCTCCCTTCTAGAATTATGGACTGGAGACAGAGAATCTCAAGACTCTCTCTCATAAGCTCAACGCATCAGCCAAGAACCTGCAGAACTTTATCGCGGGGAGGCGGCGCAGCGGCCACTATGACGGCCGAGCCGCTCGTAAGCTACCAAATGACTTCCTTACCTCCGTGGTGGACCTCATCGCCGCTGCCAAAAGCCTTCTGGCATGGCTTGACAGGTGAGATCGCAATTGGTTCCATGTACGATCGCATTCACAACATAATTGTCATCTCAAAGTAGAAACCATCTCATGGTTAATTCCAGGTGCTCCTTCTTCTCCAGGTCACCATTTGCTTCGGTGGCCGATTACGGTGTCACCAGGAACAACGTGATCCAGCTCTGTCTGGAGCTCACAACAATTGTACAGCAGGTAGATCAACTACATATTGTAGTCATCAATGAATACAGATTCACACAACATCTCTCAAAGTAAAAATCAAAACTCTGGTGTGGAGATGCTCTTACCATACCATGATATGTACATAATGAGGTCCATGAAGTGTAATTGTAGTAAGTGTATGTCTTTTCCTTCATAGACAAAATGTAGATTTGTCACCATTTACACAATTGAAATTTGAAACAAGTAAGATGACAGAGTTCTAGCTAGAAACTAGAAGTTACGTTCTAGTTTCTGTAGATATTTGGTCTTTTGTGAACTTTTTAACGACCCAGTAAAAATTGTAGAGATAATTAGTACTTTGTGTCATAGTATTATCTGTCATTTCCAAACAAACTTAAGAATTAGCATCTGTCGACAGTATTAGCACTCCCCTTAGCTAGCCTTGCTAACTCTCTTATTTTCATTTTCTTACTTTCATTGCCTCATTTATGAGCTTGTTGCAACATATTACACAGAACAGGCTTGGTAGAGAATCACCTGTAGCAAAGAATCCATATTTTAAGTCGGACGGCTGATATTGTCTCTTAAAGGGGGAAATTAACGCAAACATTTTTTTTTCAAGATTATGTTCTATGCAAGCGCACTAGTTGAAACAGGGCATTCTGATAAATATTGCGTTTGTGGAATAAGAGTTAATCCACTCGTTTTTAGCCATCTCCGGGGGCGGCCATTTTGTCTATTGTCGACTGAAAATGACATCACAACTGCTCACAACGACCAATCACAGCTCAGATTCAGAAAACAGGTCAGCCGTGATTGGTCGTTGTGAGCAGTTGGATGTCATTTTCAGTCGACAGAAGACAAAATGGCCGCCCCCAGAGATGACTAAAAATGAGTGCATTTTTTTGCCTAACTTATATTCACAAACGCAAAATTAATCAGAATGTCGTGTTTCAACTAGTGGGCCTGCTGGGAACTTATTGTTGGAAAAAAAATGTTTGGGTTGACTTTCGCTTTAAATGCAGATTTATTTTACTCTGAAGTTTTAGGCTTTTCCTCTGTTGTCTCATCATTTGCCCCTTTTTCTTTCCATAAAAGCTCTTCAAAGTGTTTTTAAAAAAAAAAAAAAAATCTTTTACCTTTTTTTTTCTTTTTTTTTTTTTTTTTGAACCATCGTATCACATGTCCGAAGCATCTGCCATTGTCATGCAGATGTGGTGGTTTTGAGTATGTCTGCTTCAAAACTTCAAAACTAAAACTAAAAATATACATACACAACATAGGTCTGTGTCTCTAATGCTAAAAATGACTAACAGTTATTATGTTGTTTTTTTGATCAAATACGCAATTGTAGAAGTTTCTGTTGCTCCTGGAAAAAAAAACAGCAATGGTGTGTATGTTTTAGTATGATACAACTCGATATGATGCCGAATCCATGGGAGCACTGCATGGCAGATCTACGTATCAGGTGATGAATACAAACTAACTGTAACACCAAGTTGCTTTGTAGAGGACTAATATTTAATCATGCAGCGTACTTTCCCGCTTTTTAAATAAGCTCTGCAGAAAGGTTTGTTTTTGTCATTTTAGTTGTATGTTTATTATGTGGGCATACTGGGGCAAGACAAATTAAGTCGGAAAGATGCTTTTTAAAATAAAATAATCGGTGGATGTTCTGCATGGTATTAAAATGACAGTTATATTGTTTTTTTTTGTTTTTTTTTATGACCGGTTAGTTTGGGACCCCTGGTCTAGACAGATTGCGGCTAAACTTGAGTTGAGGTCTGCTATGACAGGCTCAGGAAATCATGCCTGAGTGGAGAATTATGGGCTGCAGACGGCAGGGAGAAGTTCCATTTTCTAGGGAAGGGAAACTAAAGGGATCAGACGAGGTTGGCTGATGCATGAGAAGGCCTTAGATTACGTCCGTCGGGTTATTTTTATCTTTAAATTTGTAATATCAGTAATTCTGATAATACTGTTAACATCTAGACAATACTAAGGATGTTAAAGGTACTGTATTACATTTTAGAAGTGCCAAAATACTACTTTAATTTGTGTATTTTTCAAGCAGTTTTAAGAAACAGTTGTTTTTTTTTTCTGCTACAGGGCTCCCCTGACAGTTGGAAGTGTCTGTTTTACAACCTCGCCTTTTGAAATGAACATTGTCTAATCATTTGAGTGTATGTAATGCGACACAAAAGGTATTTTCAATGAAGCCGCTGCAGTATTGCTTTATTTATGACACGCAAGTAATGGAAGGCAGCGTATTGATATAATGCTTGGTAGATCTGCCTCACAGTTTGGAGGTCCGGGATTCAAATCTCAACCCCGGCCTTCCTGCGTGGACTTTTCATGTTCTCTCTGTGCTTCCGTGGGTTAGGTACTCCCAAAAACATGCGTTTTAGATCAAATCTAAATCGTCCATATCTGTGAACGTGTGGATGGTTATTTGCCTCTCACTCCCCGATTGAGTACCGACCAGTCCATGGTGCGCCCGTTGCCCAAAGTCAGTATGGGATAGGCTCTAGCTCACGCTCGGCTCTAATGTGATGAGGACGAGCCCCTCGGAAAATTGCTGGATGGATAAATAATGACAAAGTCGTTAGCTTTGCTGCACCGAGATCATTAGCTAATCACATTCTTAATAGTTTGCAGATTGACTGCAGTTAGAGAACCTTTATCAAAATAAGCCAGAGACTGGTTAGAGAAATGCCTCCGCACTGGTGGTGATTCATTTGTTTTGTGTCGGTGCGCGTTTGTGTGGGCGTGTTGGAGGTTAGAGGTGCCAAGCTGCTTGCTTTTCTGCTTATATCCTCCTACAGCCAAAATGCCAATAATAACCCATTTGGACACATTCTCTTTGCGGTAACACTGCTCTCTTAATGTTCCCCCAGGATTGCTCTGTATATGAAACTGAGAACAAAATCCTTCATGTGGTGAGTCGCAGAGTTAATTTCGCATATTCCGAGCATCCCACACGCGCTCCACAATCGCTTTTTTAACCCCACTTTGTCCTCCTCAGTGTAAAACTCTATCCGACGTGTGCGACCACATTATCTCTCTATCCTCGGACCCCATGGCGTCGCAGGCTGCGCATCTGGAGGTGGTGCAGCTGGCCAACATCAAATCCACTGAGGGATTGGTAAATCCTCACGATTTATTCGGAGATTTGTGTTTGTGCCATCACAGAAACTTTGCACACACAAACCGCTGTGGTCTCGTTTTCTTAACGACATCAAGACGTTCACCTCTTTTCCCCAGGTGGGATGAAAAAAAAACAAAACAAGTTTGATGAAAATAAGCGAAGAAAAAAGTAAAGTACAAATCTATTCATAATGCTGGGTGATGGCAAAGCGTACTAATTACACTCACACTGCTACAGCATGACACTTGATTCGAATACAGCATGTAGAAATGATCTTACAAGCATGCAATTCACTCACTGCCAAAAAACAATTTTTTTTTTTCAAGCTTTACATGTTTTGCTCCTCACACTATTAGAAAAAAGGTGCTACATTTATACCTTTAAGGTAAAAACTTTCCAAATACGTTTATTTTACTCATTTGCTAGCTTGTGCATTTAATATTAGCGTTGCGCGACGGAGACAGCTTGACATGCGTTAAGAGTCAGTCTTAGATGGTTGTAACGGAGAGAATCCAGTCACTTTTCAAAATAAAATGTTTTTCAGCCTCGGATAATAAATAAACCGGAAGTATGGTACTTTTTTTTTTTTTCTTCTTTCTTTCATCTGTGTGGCCAGACGCGGCCTAGTCCCAAGTGACCTGCGGCTCGGTACCGGTCCACGGCCCGGTGGTTGGGGACCCCTGCTTAGGGTACATATTACGGAGTACACAAACAACAGTGATTTTTTTTTTTTTTCTACAAAAGACTCATTGACAGTTAGTTTAAAATTTATGAATTTGCCCATCCCTCGCCTAGTTTCTTTAAACTGCAATCCATAGACGTTCAATTGTGAATGCCGTAGAGTACTTGGAGAACAAAAATGGACCCCTACAGCACCCTTTTTTCTGACAGTGTGCACACTACTGGTACTAGTGCGTTGGTACTTTTATTTCTCCTACAAAATTCAATTTTCTTTTGAACTGAATTGAATTGATTTGAGAAATGTTATCGTGCGTCCCTGCACTCAAATCAGGTGAACGGTGTAGGAATCGCAACAGTGAATATATACAGGTATTCCTCCCTGTATTTCAGGGACCTCAGGTAATGAGGCAAATTCACAACCCTAAATTAAACTTTGACTTTTTAATACTTGGTTGCAAGTCTACAATGCATAGACGCTGCATTTCATCTCTTGTGAAACTCAGCCAGGCCTCTACGGGAACTGTCTTCAATTCCTGCTCGTTCTTGGAGCATTTTCACTTCAATTTTGTCTTCGGAAAGTGAAATGCATGCTCATCTGATTCAGGTCAGGTGATGCACTTTGCCAATGAGTCCAATGTAATTTGAAAAATGTGTTTCAATATTAGCAGAGAATATTGCCTGAAACATTTCAGAATTGATCCTGCTGCTGATCATCACTCAATACATCAAATAATACGAGTTGCTGCTCCATTTTAAAAACAAATACTTTCAATATCAGACATGACATGACTTGCAAGCTGGACAGGAAATGTGCAAGCCTGTGAACACTGCTGACCTCAGAGTCATCCAAAAACTAGGTTTTGCCGAGCTCCTGGGTGTATGAGTCAGCTAATGCAATTCAAAGAATGGGTCACTCATGTTAATATTGGGCGGAAATGTTATGCTTCAACACATATTTGGAAGTGGATCTCCTTTGTGACACAGAAATTTGGGTTATGGAGCAAAGAAAACATTCTAGAACCATCAACAGTTAGTGGGACAGCATCCTGGCACTGACGAGTGTTCCAGCTTGGGGCCACGACTGAAGCAACCCCCCCCCCCCCCCGCACCATCACCAGCCCCCGCACAAATACTAGCAAGGGCCAATGCAAGTGCTCTCATCCGTTCACAGAACACTGGGCCCAGTGGCCTAAAAATAAACCTCTTACAGTCTTCAAGACCAGCATGCTGCTACTGTTTATGTGTGTGAGTGTTCACGTGCGGTCATGCACATCTGCATGGACGTGTGGGTGAATGGGTGTGTTTGGGTGTTTGTCATGCACTTCTGACCCCTTTTAGTGAAAGCTTTCAATTCGATCTGTTTCTACAACAAGATTAATAATCCGCCATGTTTCACTCACTCCGTCATGTGTCCCAACAGAACACGGATTTTGAGATCTGCCTGATGCATTCGCGCAATGACTGTCTTGAAGAAGATCGATGCATTTGATGTGATGAAATGTTTCCGAATGCGAACACTTTTGCCCAAATATAACAATTTGCTTTGACTCCAACCTTCTAGAAAAATGCGCTGGTATGATACACCTTGCATTATAGTTGGCCTAATTTTTTTTTCCCTTTTACCACAGGGCATGTATATCAAGTCAACATATGACGGTTTGCACGTCATCACCGGGACAACCGAGGGAGTAAGTGCAATCGCTTTTGTGTTGCTTTTTCTGTAGCGTGTAGGGAGAAGTGTGGTTATATTGTCGCTCTAATTATCGCTCTTCATCTTTTAGTCCCCGGCTGACCGCTGTAAGAAAATTCATGCTGGAGATGAAGTCATTCAAGTCAATCATCAGACCGTGGTATGGCTTGGTTTTAATGCATGTTTTACCTCTATCAACGATACAATCCTTTTTGTACTCAAAGAAGAAGACTGTACACTTTTTCTGACCTGTATTCCAATCCGGGCAACTGGCCAGTGCACTGTATTATTTTTGGGGGACGGTTTTAACTCATTCACTGGCAGACATTTTCAGACCCTCTTTTACCTTAACGTTTGAAAAAATGTGAAAAAAAATATAAATAAATTCCTGGGATTGAATGACTGGACTGTGAAAAGACAAATAAATACGTCAAAGGCAGCGAATGAGTTCAATGCACCATCCGTGTGCAGGGCAGACTTTTCCTTACTAGCTGCACCAAAAGAAGTTTAGTCATTCTAAAATGTCATTAACATATCTACTGCATCCATCATGACAGATAGAGATATGGAACAGGAAACACTCCCTGGCCTCAACATTAGGCACACCTGCACCATTTAATAAATGTCAGAATTATGCTGCTGATGTTTTACACCATCACAACAGTGATAGTGTCATTGAAAGACTTGTCAGTTTTACTAAATTAACACATTTTCTAGCACACGCACTTCAGGTGAAACAATGTTGCAGTGTATTTTAGATACTTCATTAGCGGAAAGTCACAATGTATACACGCACAATAAGACAGAATATAAAGTCATTTCTCATTGATCACGGAGGTGGTTTGGAACACATGCAAATGCACGTGAGGTGCAGGGCCACCTTTGGGTGCTCGCTTTGTGTAGTGTAGTATCTGTGACGTTAATTGTGAATGTACCGTTAAAAGGCGGGCCTGGCCTGTTGAGTGACATGGAAGTCAACTAATTCCAAAGGACAGTTGGCTGGCGGTTATCTGACTAAACCGTTAGCCACTCTGCGGGTTGAGTGAAGTCGTCAGTTGAGGCCACCGGCTGGACCTTCCCCAAATTTGGTTGCGTTGACGGTATTTTGTTACGATTTGTTCAATAAAGCGATTGAAATGGCTCCCTTAGCGGCTGTGTGTATCATCCCTCTATTCTAACCAGATATGAAGGGATTACAATTTGTTCCAACTAGCAGTGATTTATTGAATTAGCTAATGATGTTTACTTTACCATACACGCAGTTGTGTAACTTAAGCCAGTTGTACTTTGCGATAGGCACTTGAGCTTCTTTTACTAAGTGTGAAATGATCTTAAACCTTGGACATTCTGGACACTCTTTCCTCCTGGATTGTGCTTATTGCTCGGCATTATAACAGCCCATGTGGAATGATAATCACTGCAACATCCTGCGATAAAGTAAATAATCTGTGATATAAATACAGGATGATTAAAAAAAGTGAACCACAATATAGTGAGGGATGACTGTATATGCAATTGCCCAAATTATAGGAAGACAAATCAGCCATTGAATCCCTTTTCTGCCTACTTGTTATAGATTACATTATATTATAGCCGGAGCTGGAAGTTTGCAGCGAATACGACAACCCCAAAATCACGTGGCGCACTGTTGATATACTCAACTTATTTCAAAATAATTGCCATTACTCATCTACTGTGTATGTGTGCAACGAAATGTGGTGTAATTATGCGCCAGAGGCAAGTCACCTCACCCACTCAATGCAGCACGTTTATTTATTTTATTTACTGTATTCTTTTTTTTTTTTTCTGGATCCGGATCCTTTGTTGTCAAGACTCTTTTCATGTGGTGGAAAAGAATGAGACACACTCCTCTCAGCAAATGACAAAGACCAAAAAAAAAAAAAAAAAAACCCAACCTCATAGCAACCAGGCTATTCATGGCAATTAAAGTGGTAGTAAAGTGCAGGTGTAATTAATAAATGCCATGGCAACCATGGAACCTGAATATGAGCCATGTTTTTTGTGTTTGTGATTGGCTTTGCCAGAGTCTGTTTGTTTGTAATTGTGTGACTGTTTGAAAGGTTCTCAAAATCATTCCCCAGCAAAAAAAAAAAAAAAAAAAAAAAAAAGTAGTGATGAAGCCGAAGTTTTGTGTGCCACATTTTTAAAGGCTCTAAAATAGCTGTTGTGAGTCTCCTCAGCCAATGATGATAACTTCAGGACAGTAAGTGTTGTTTCAGGCATTTCATTTTCTGTGAAATACCACTTAAGTGGAAATGATTTGAGTGTTGTGCTACGGAGCATCTCGTATCCACATTTTTAAAAATGTGATCTTTCATCTCCTTTGTACTGTCAAGCATTTATTCAATTAAATTAAAGGACCCAAAATACAAGAACACTGCACACTTAATTCCATTTTTATCACACAGATACAGTGTAAGATTTCACCAATACTTCACAGGAAAAAAAAATAATTCAAAGAAAGAAGAGGCGTTCTATAATACAGCAGCGAGACACAACAGCAACCAGATACGATTGGCTAAAATGTTGAATAAATCATAGTCCATCCAGCAGGCAAACAAAAAAGAAAAACGCTGCCACGTAACTTTGAAAATTGTGATCACACAGTTTAAAACTGTCAAATATGTTTCTGTGTTGAGCAAAAATGAGGACAATGTGTCAGGATTAAATAGCTCCAAGCATCACCGGTGATGGGCTGCCGCATATAAACGGCCTCAAACACTTCATGTAAATTCCATCACAATGAGAATCATGTGACATATTTGTATGCCGCATGTCTTCTGTATGAAACTGGGCAGGAAACGTGCAAAATGAGGCATTTTATTGCTTAAAAAAAATTATGTTATGGGCAGCCACTGCCAAACGTTATGGCAAGCTGTGTGTTCTTTATCGGTCACTTCTGCGCTCTTTCTGTGTGAGGACTCATTTGCGGTGACTGTCGAGATGAAAAATGACTTGGAATGTGCCAAAGTAATTACTTGGTTAGTGCTTGAAAAGTGCACTGTTTCCCAGGCTGCTCAAAATACACAATAGATCACATGTACACATTGTATTTAAAAGTCCACTCTGTCTCATACAGGCAAATATTCACATATCATATAGTGATATTTGGAACACCAGGAAAGAGTATTTCACAGAGAAGGTCTGTTTTTTTTTTTAATTTGTTTTTTCACGCTGAACATCACCAAACTGGGTTAAATTCTATTTACAAGGCGTGTGGCTGTTTGTAACCTCGAGGCTTATAAGCGCGACTTGACAGACCCTTCAGAATGATGTCACAAGAGGCGTGTAAGCTGCTCCACGGCCTGCAGTGTTTTATTTAACATGGAGATCCTCATCATCGTGAACAACTGAGGATGCTTGCTTTGGTTCACTGCATACACATCGTGAGTCATGTGTCATATTATCATATTTACCATATAAGCCGTACATTTATTTTGTAACTTACCTTGGTGCTCTAAGGCACTATGAAGTAGTAGAAGCCTGTCGGTTTCCCCACTAAACCAGCAAATTTCTCTCTTTCTCTCTCTCTCTCTCTCTCTCTCTCTCTTATGGTCTGTTAGGTGGGCTGGCAACTGAAAAACTTGGTGAACCTTCTGCGTGGGGACCCGGCGGGTGTGACCCTGACGTTGAAGAAACGCCCACAGAGCACGCTCACCTCCACTCCTGCTCTGCTCAAAAACATGCGATGGAAACCTTTGGCTCTGCAAGTATGACTACTCAGCTACTTTTAACCCCCAGAAATGTACTGGCTTGCGTCACGCCTATATGAATATGAGTGTATTGTGTTAAAAATAAGTCTGCAAGGCCTCCAAAAGCAACATTTCTGATGCTAAGAAAGTTAAAGAAATCCACCTAATACCTGCTCTCCTTTGCGTGAGGCTCAACTTCATTCTGCAGGTTCAAGCAAAATGGATTTCCACTCATACTGTAGCGCTAAATGGCATCTGTTGTCCTACTTTGTCGAAACACATTTCTTTATTAGGAATATGTGCCAATGCCACAATGGGTACAAATGAGAGCGATGTGCGTTTGTGTAGTCCAGTCATCCTTTGAAGCACGGAGCAGAGAAAATGCTTCTACCCCCCTGAGGCCCTAAAGAGCTACGTTTTGTTTGTCGGCTTCCCCCCCCCTTCTCACTGCATCACGTGCCCCTTTTCTTCCTATCCCGGTTGCTGACATTTTAAAAGGGAGAAAACTCAGAACAGAACAATGGCAAAGTAGTGTTTAATTCCTCAAACGTTCCAAAAAATGCTCTATTATTTTCTCCTCGGTAAGATATTTGTATATTTTTATAATTAAAACAAATTTATAAAAGGCCATTTTGCTCACGGCTTACAAATTTCTTGTTGCTTTGTGCTGATTTGTATTCATAGGGATGATTAAACCAGCTAACTTGTGCGCGCCAGTTACAACTGTAGTATCTAAAATATGGAGTGCTTTTCGTTTGACTCATTCAAATGATGCTGCCGACTGCTCAGTCACTCACTGCATGTAACTGTGACTTTCTCTTTTTGTCTTCCTGCCTTACTTCCACACACGTGCATGCATTCACTTCTACACATTCACTCACACGCGGCCACTGTTCCCTCAGAGCCCCGGCAGCAGCGTTGCCACACCTACCAGCACTTTAAGCACTCCATCGAGGAGGGGAAGCTGCGCCCTGCAGGACCTCTACATCCCACCTCCTCCAGCGGAACCCTACACCCCCAGGTACAGTCTCACACACACACACACACACACACACGCACACAAAATCTCCCAAACACTTGCGGAAAAAAAACACGCTTTTTGGCCATAATTCCATATGAGTAGGAATTATGAACAGTTCAAAATAGCGGGCAGTGTTAGCACAAAACCTTCGGGCCGCAGAAAAAAAAAGTCCGGAAAAGCTTACTCGAACATCTGAACTTTATTTGGAGGCAGAGGCACACTGTGCAGGTTATATTAAGTTTTGAAATGATTGATCTTGGTTTCATTTTTACAAAAATTACAAAAATCTGGCATTTGAATACGGGTGCGTAGACGTTTAATGTCCATCGTATATATATAAATGATTAACTCTTCAAAATCACAATAACATTATTATCTTTACAAAGGCTAAATATCCAGATTGCGTTTGTGATGGCCAGCGAGCATATGTTAATGCGAGCAAATAAAATCAACAACACATCAGTGATTTTCACTGGGTGACATGTTCCATCATGATAATGAATATGAACACTGCCATCTAAGCGTGTGTGTGTGTGTGTGTGTGTGTGTGTTGGGGGGAAGATGGGGCGGTACATGTGTCCAGATGGTTTGGGGGGGGGGGGGGAGTTTTCATTAACAAACAAAGCATGATGTGTACTTATGACGTTGATCATCTGCGGTGAATGAATTGCTCCTTTTTTCTTCACTGGCAAAACATTTGATGAACTGATTTCACTGAGTTAAAGAGGTCAACGCAGTATTGAAGATTTTCTTTTTTTTTCTGTAGCTCCCTTAAAGAAGTAAGATTAAGAATACAGTAATACAATGCAGTATTAACTGCAAATCAAGTCTTTATTCTGTAAAAAAAAAAAGAAAAAAAAAAGAAACCCTTTAAAGCATTATAAATCCTTGAGGTAGAACCACCTGATTTCTCCCCGTCTATCGGCAAAGAAAATGAATAATTCTTAAAAATTCTTAAGACAATAAGAATTTTTTCAAAAATAAAATCCTGTCCAGGGTGTTCCCTGCTTCTCAGGCTCTAGCTCTTAAATTCTCCTCATTGGTTTCCAGTTTTTGTGATCTTTTTGTTTGTTAGTGTGCTGCAAGGCAAAATTAGAATACATTCTTGAAAACGAAAACAAAAAAAAACCCATTTACATCTGACTTGAGCAATGAAATGCCAATGTACCATTTATTTCTTCTTTCCCATTTCCACGATCTCGCAACTTTTCTCTGAAGAGATGACAAAGGCAGCCTTCAGCGCGATGACTCTCAGTCCGACCACGTCCATGCCAACAAGCGCTCCGACTCCCCGAATTCCTACCTGGACCAGGAATGTCGGCGTGAATTCCCCCTGGTGGAGGATGACTCCATACTGTACTGTTACGAGTACGACCAGAACCAAGAAGTGCCGTCTGTCCGCAGGGGGAGCACGCCCACCTACAGTAAGACTTTTCCGCATTCATCATGAGATGATTTCGTGTTTTGGGGGGCGTCTGCTGCAATGTATTGAAGTTCCCTGTGCCTCGTCATCCCAGGCAGGCTCAGGCCCATCTCCATGCCACTGGAATACAACTGGGCGGGAGATGAGGAAGAGAGCCTGGCCAAGCTGAAGAGAGAGAGCAGGCGAGGTGGGTGGGAGTGTGAGAAAAAAGGGGGAGGGGGCTGACGGAGAGGAGCAGAGGGAGCTGATGTGAGTGGGAGGAGATCTCCTAATATCCTCACCTCTTTTCACATCTCACAGCGGAAGGATGAGCTGGCCTGTCACAAGCGCAAACACTCCGGATATCACATCCTGCCTCCATCCTTTCCATATGTTCATCAGCCATCAAATCCCCCCCCTCCCCCCTCCACCACTTGCTCGCTATCTTCCTCACTTTCACTGTTGCTTGTTGGTGATTGGCTGTAAAAAGTGTGCGGTTGCTCCGGCAACTGTTACATATTCAGGAAAGTTATTCCCATTTAATCGGAGGCAAGGTGACAAACAGAACGAGCCGAGACTGATGTGCTTTATTTTGGTCTCAAAGGCAAACTTTGTTTCTTCTGGGGCTGGTACTTGACGTCTTTTTTCCATCGCGCTTTTCATCAAAGGTGGTAGTCTTATATTTATCTACAAGAGACGCTATTACTAGCTTTGCAGGGTTTCCTGCCTGACAACAGCTTTCATTCACAACATGGTCATAACATTAGGTACAGTTGCGTAATCTTGTAAGTGTCTTGTAAGGCAAAGTATGGTACACAAATTTATTACAGCAAAAATGTATCTGCTCAACAATTCATAAAACAGTTTCAAGCATTATTTTTACAAGTTTGTGAAAATCTGCTAAAAATAACATTAGCAAAAAAATGTCTCACCTGGGGAGTGTGTGTGAGTGTGTGTTCAAGTGACAAGATGGGATTTTTAATTGTTAGAAATAAAACAATTTTCTGTGTTCATGGCCAAAATAGTTCTCCATGTTGCCACTCAGTGGCGGTCCTCGCTTGAACGACACGCTGGATGAGACACGATCCCCCCACCAAATCCCTCCCGGCCGCCGACAACAACGCACACACATACTCACAAACACAATTATAACAAATACGAATACAGAAAAGGACCAATAGAATAATTTAAGGCCTCAAATGAAACAAAAAGGCATTATGCTAATAAATGTTCTCAAAGGTTGTCAGCATTAAATTCGGTTAGTCATCTACCTGTGTTTGTTCATGAAATGCAGCAGACGTTTACATGACGGTTGTTTCCCCCCTGCAGAAAATTCACTGCTGCGTTTCGCTAGTGAAGACAAAAGCTCTGGGGGAGAATTCCTGCTGGGCCGCAGCCTGAGTCACAGTCGGCGAAAGATGGAGAGGGGAAGCAGCCCCACTCACTACACGCTCATCCCGGCCCTCCAGATGGAAGTTTCCCTCTCCACATCCAGCTCCGACTCCGCCTCCCTCTACCATGTTCGTGCCTCCCCGCCCTCTCGTTCGTGCATGTGGTATCATCAAAGTGTAGTATCTGGGGGGGGGGTCACGCTTCTACTTGACTTTGCAGGTGTTTGAGCGATCCTCGTTGCTGCCAAGGTCAAAGAAAAAGAGCAAAGGTGAGACATGAACGAAGGAGTCCAAGTTGAAGTGTTTTTCTGTGCTCGCTCTCATGTGTTTTCCTCTGGTGCAGTCGGAAGCCCCATGGCCTCCATCAGTAAGCGGCGGATCTCCTGCAGGGACTTGGGTCAGGGTGACTGTGAAGGCTGGCTGTGGAAGAAGAAAGATGCCAAAACTTATTTTTCGCAAAAGTGGAAGAAGTACTGGTTCATTCTGAAAGACACGTGTCTGTACTGGTACATGAACGAGGAGGTGAATGGAAAGATTTTCCTGAAAGGTCTTAATGCGGGGAAAATCAACCCAAGCATATTTTTTTCAAGAATATGTTCTATGCAGGCCCACTAGTTGAAACATGGCATTCTGCTTAGTATCGCGTTTGTCGTATATGAGTTAAGCAGCAAAAGCCACCCGTTTTTAGCCAGCTCATGGGGCGGCCATTTTGTCATTTCTGTCGACTGAAAATGACATCACAACTACTCAGGGCTCTGGTAAAGGCCAATCACGGCTCAGCTTCAGAAAACAGGTCAGCCGTGATTGGTCGTTACCTGAGCTTCGAGTAGTTGCGATCTCATTCAGTCGACAGAAGTGACAAAATGGCCGCCCAGCACAGATGGCTAAAAATGAGTGGATTCATTTATTCCACAAATGCAATATTAATCAGAATGCTGTGTTTCAACAAGTGGGCCTGCTGGGAACATATTCTTGAAAAAAATATGTTTGGGATGACTTCCACTTTAAGGTGTCAGTTCATGTGTGTGTTTACTAAGAGAATACGCTTTTTTTATCTGTGTCCATCACAGGATGAGAAGGCAGAAGGCTTTGTCAATCTACCAGAGTTTAAGATCGATCGTGCTACCGAATGCAGGAGAAAGTTGTGAGTCCACATTTTCTTGTTTTGCTTTGGAATTCCCATGGCTTTAAAAAACGTATTACTGACATTTTAACACCAAATTGCATTGTAGTCTTGCCACACATTTCACTTCCATGTAGCCTGTACCTCAAGGCACTTTAGTTACTGTATGTGGGGTCTCCGTCCAAACACTAGGGTCATTATGTAAAAGTATGTTATAGAATAGAAGAAGAACCTAAAAACTGGAGGATATTCACGTAGGAATACGGATGCCATTTGACATCTGTGTGTTAACTACAAAATCTAGTTTGCGCTTGGCAGAAATCAGAGGTGCATTAATGGTAATGATAATATGGCTATCTTTGTCGTCTGCAGTGGTTTCAAAATGCGTGGCCTCAAATTTGGTTACTTAATTTTACCACATGAGAGAGACAAAATATTACACACAGCTCTCATTGTGACGCACCACTGCAAAATACAACTATAATACCAATTGGGCCAAAAATATTCACCAACACTTCTCCATTTTGCACCCACTTGATGTGACAGAAGCACTTCTGCTGCTCTGTGTGAACGGTGTCTGAGATCATGTGCCAGGTTTCTTACCTCATTCATTTGCTAGTGTCTCCTATACGGTCTTTTACGCTCACAATTTGAAATGTACATCTGGCCTCATTTCAGTGCTTTCAAGGCTTGCCATCCCAAGATAAAGACCTTCTACTTTGCAGCAGAAAATGTAGACGACATGTCTCGGTGAGTTCACGAGTCTGACGCAGATGTAGTATTAAAGTGCCTTATCGGTTTGCGTCATAACTCGGTTGTCCGCCCACCCTTCTCCATCCCACAGGTGGCTGAGTCGTCTAAGCATGGCTGTGGCAGGCTACTGCGAGCAGGACAAAATTCAGGATCAAGGTGAGTCACGCACACGCCATAGTCCGAATTAAAAACTTTCCATTTCACCTGCAAGAATCTTATGGTGATATGCTCAACCAGATTTGTCTGTGGGAATTTGTGTCTATTCTTCACGAAGAACATTTGTGAGGTCAGAGGTGAACCTGGGCATGACTCACAATCTTCATAATATATTTTATTGAAGTGGCACATTTCGAAAATACTCAAAGAAATGAAAAATAGGCGATCGTCTTCCAGTAGCCTGATTTCCAGAGTATAAGATGCCCCGATATAATAAGGCAAACAGTCCTTTCGACGTTAGGTGACTCAACAATATGCAAATAGCGAACAACATGCCCTTATGTGCATATGTGCAGTGAATAGCTGTTGCTAATGCTAGCGGGCTAATGTGGCCAACTGATCCACGACCTTACTTACTATTATAACTACAAGCTACTAGCACAGGAAGTGCTTGTGCATGTACTTACTTTTTTGTCATTAGCTTAGACCTGAGAAAAAGGCAAGTAAGCTCTTGCACCGGAAACAGGAAATGTAACAACGCGAAATGTAACAACGAGACAACTTCCTATTTTATGATATAAATTATATACTTACATATTATACACTATTATATACTTAACTATACTATAATATAACATTAAAAATTAAATGGTATGAAAGTACCCCACTTTTTTTTCAACCACTAGGTACCGATAAACTTTTTTTTTTGCAAAAGCATTGCACATTCACTTGAAATTATGTTTTTTTAAAAATACAGCCCCAACTGTTGTGTTTATCCTAGCCTATTGATTAAATCGTAATTAGGAGGTGTGTTTCAAGACTTGCCTTCATATGGTGCAGTATAGTTTGAGACGAGGTCAAAGGTCTTCGTTTGCTGTCAAGGTCTCTTAAATGCCATTCGTATACAATTAAATGTGCTTTTTAAACTGTTGTATCAGCGAAGCTTGTGCCACATGATTAGCACCACATCCCACTCACATCTCACCGTCGCAGTTGAAAGGATCTGACTCACGCAGCATAGTCAACTGGAAACACTTTTTTCAACACCTTCTTCTCAATTTCCAAATTGAATTAGATACAAAGACCTTGCTTTATGTCGCACACCAATGCTCAGTTTAGGGGCGGAGGACGTCCTTATTATTATTTCGTAAATTTGCCGGAAATCCTGTAGCTTATCACGGTTCTATTTCGAGGAACTTGTGCAGGAGCCAAGCGATGGTGGTGTGTGGGTGAACTGGTCTGTCATTTGAGTACTGAAGAGGGGGCTCTTACGTCATGTAAAATGAAGACTCATAACGCCTGCGGAGGACATCCGCAGGACATTCTCACATCCTCAAATGTATTCTTTGCACTCAAAGTAGACCTTGAAATCACACCTACAATGCTGCTCATTTTGACAGCATTTCAGATGGAAAACTGTTTCCTGTGCAAGTCTCTCGTTTATTGCTATGTGGCTCCTAGAGCCTGAGTAATCTTGAGGATTTTCAAGAACACAAGGAATTTGTGTAGCCGGTAGTTGATGCCACTCCAGTTCTATTTAATTACAAGGGTGTTCAGAAAATCACTGTGCACACATCATTTTATTAACTTATATTTCATGTACCTGGTTTGTGCTGTATTTGTCTATTATTAGATTACTGGAGTGAGAGTGATCATGAGGACATGGACATGCCCTCCATGAGCAAACAGGACAGTCCACCGCCGCCCTATGACACCTATCCAAGAGCATCGTCAGTAAGTACCATCAGTGGTGGTCTTCTATAGAAACTATGATGTGGCACCGAGAACATAAAACTGCATGGCAAAGCTATAGGAGTGTGCTTTCAGTGCTTTCATTAATAATGGATAGCATAAAATGACTAACATGAGTCAAATTTGTTTTTGTTGATTATTGCTTATTTCATACTCTTTCTCAATAGAGGAATATCCAATGTTCTGTACTCATAGTTGATAAAAAACGTTTCGGATTACCTTTCCTGAAATTGTAATTATTCCATAACATAAATTCACTTGTTGCTAGGCAGAATTACTTGAGCTCAGTTGTGTCATGCAATTGATTCATTAGTAAATGTCATGTCTGAAATGCAATTTTAGGATCTCTTGGCAAAATTGAGAATCAGTTGTTTGTGCCATTTTATGTATATATCTGTTGTTCAATTAGATCACTGCTCTGTATTAAATAGAACATATTAGTAAGCAAATGAATGAAAAACAGTGCCACAGTGGTTATCCATACAGTGAAGAATGTATTTGTTAATGGTATGACGAACAGATGCGATATGAAATGTGGCATGTGCACAGATAAGACCAAAGTGGTGCTCTCTTTTGCCTGGATATATTTATTTCTTCATATTCGTGAATATTTTGAAAAATAAGAACAAAAAATGAATACTCTGTTTGTCATCAATTTCTCCAAAAATATTTCAGTGCAAATTGATTCTTGACAATTGGGCCCCTCGCTGATTCGCAGCGCACACAAGCCCCTGCTGTTTGAACAGGGGTGTGTAGACTTTTTATATGCACTGTAGCTTGCCTCCACTACCTTTCTAAATTGGTTTATTGGCTGTGTTGAGTCTGTCAACCAAAATGAACACAAGTTACAGTATATATATATATATATAGAATTTATTTTTTCTTAACTGTTTGAGTAATTTTTGCAATGGGTGTCCTGTTTTTTGACTTTCGCACTTTCCCCCAAAATGTCTCTGCATATACCTGAAATATGATATAGCAAAATACAGCAATTTTGAATACGTACTGCATATACTATGAATATTTAGCCGCGATTTTATTGTTTAACCCATCCGCTTGAGTTGTAGTTGCTGAACATGTGATTGTATTTAGGTGAGCCCCTTCCTGGAGCCCAAACGCGGTCATTTCTCCTCATCCGACACATTCCAGTCACGTTCCTCTCATGAGGATTACCACTCGGAGTCACAGGAAGGCGGCGGCAGCAACAATGGCGGTATCTCCCCTGGGCAGAAGACAAGCATCCACCGAAACTCCTGGCAGGACCAGATGGAGAGCAACGCCAGAATGCACTTCCTCCAGGCGTATCCCATGGAGGAGCCCCTGCTATCTGATGACAGGGAACAAATGGCGATGGAGTATCGCAGGCAGTCCACGCTGCCTGCCCAGCGCAGCCTGCTGCTGGAACAATACCGAGCCTTGCCCCTGCCCGTCAGGTCCAGTATCGATTCCGAGGCGGGAGGGAAACCTCGCAGCTTCACGCTCCCCCGAGACAGTGGTCTCCACGCCATCTTGGCAGCCAACGCCGGCGCGTCAGATGAGAGAACGCCTCGACACTACCAGCTGGAGCGGCCCAGAGAAATAGGTTGGATACTTTAAGACCGTCTTTCCCAATCGTTATTGAGCCAAGGCGCATATTTTCCCTCGTCAAAATCTGGCGGAACACCACCAAACTATAATATCATAAAAAAATAAATGAACTAAAATACTTATGATTTTGCCTCAATTAACTCACAAATGTATTTAGACAGCGTAAAATACAGCCTCTTTTACTCTGTTCTGTTGTATGAATGACGACAAATGGGTACATAGATTTATTTTACATTCTGCCATCTAGCTGAAGAGCATTTAATTGTTCTGCCTATCACAATACGCCGCTGGTATCCATAGTCGGTAGTACCTTGACTTACCAGTCCCCAAAAATTTGTTTGGCCAATGGAATTGACCGATATTAGCTTTTTTAAAATCAGCCGATATTTTTGTCTTTAATGTTTTTTTTCTTTTACACATGACAAAATAAGACAGAGTTAATGACATTCAAATATTGCCTTTTACAAGTAGTTTAAGTTTGAGAGGTACTATATTGATTCAAGCATGTCACTATTACTGGGGTTGTGGTCAATTGCTACACTGTATCTTATGGCCTATATTGCATATACCGGTACAGTATATTTTGCTACAATTATAGAGCCACAAAACTATCCTGAAGTATGCTACAGTATAATTACACCACAGATTGAACAGTCTTTTAACATCTGTGGAACACATCCCCTTCTGTACTTTAGTCTTGTATTGAAATTGTCATTTTGAGTGACCGAATGTTAAGAGGCTGACTACCAGGGCAGTTTGATGAAATTTAGCGTCTTACGTGATACACATTTGTCCTGGCAGCCCACTCGCACTCAAACATGCTCTTTTTTCCCTCTGCTTGTTTTTGTTTTCAACCCCCCCTTTTGCTCTGCCTCAATCGAGATGTCACAGTGCCTGCCTTCCAGCCATGTCTGGATGCTGTAGCCAGGATGAATCCTCTCAGCCATGTTAATGTAGAACTGTGAACAGGATAAAGAAACAAGCTTGAAGGCCCTTTCTTCTTGTCCTCATTTATCTTTTGCTCTTATGTTCACTCTTTTTTTTTTTTTGTTGGCGGGCATAGCAGGACAAAACAAAGCAAACTGTAATGCATTTATCACAAAGCTTCTAACTTAAGTGTAGTAAAAACGTCTAGCCATCAGGGGGCAGTGTTTGAATGTTATTATCTGCTATTGAGCACATAATAGAGACTTTACATTTGTGCAGGGTTTAAAACTGTTACAACAAATGTGTTTGTTTAAGAAGTTATTACTTGGAAATTAGAGTTCAACAGTATCCCAAAAGGGGATCTACTTGATGTCCAGAACAAATTTTAATCCAACAAAATGTTGAATTCATCTTTTGAAGGGCGCGGACGAGACTTGAGGCTGCAGTCGGACTCGGTGGGGGATTTGTATCGAGCTCTGGAGCACACCAGTCTGTCCACCTCAGCTGACCACCGGTCAACCAGTCGCCTGGAGTACAAGCGCTCCTTTGTGCGCAGGGTTAACGATCCCTTGCTGAACGACAAGCTTCACCGCCTACGCATCCTCCACAGTTCTCTCAACGTACTTGCACATAGCTCAGGCATACCTCAGCATTACGCTTGATAATGCTTCTATAATGTATGTTTCATTCTCTTTCAGAATGTCCCTCTTCAAGACACCAACCGCTCTTTGGGCTTTTTAGGCTAATACGTGGAGCCACCTTCCTCACGCCCTGCCTCATTGCTGGAGATGAAAAGGCAACAGGAAAGCTTCATTTTCCTTCCTCCTTTTTCCCCCTCTCCCCTTTCAACCATTTCTACTGAAGGTTTTACTTCCTTACATGCTTTCTGTCCTTTTAATGATGAACCTTTCTTAAAGGTCAAGCACTGGTTTGAACTGTTTGGGGAAAAAAAGCACTTTGTGTCCCTGTCATGGACTTGATGGAGAGCGTCTTCACTCACATGCATGGCTGTTTGCCCTCACTTTTGTTGGCGTTATGCTGCAGCGGAACAGATTACATTGACTATTTTGGATGTACACTCCATTTTGTTACGTGTATAATTATTAATCGATATTATATATGACATTGCTACACAACATCTTGAGGATATGTGCTGGAATACAAATAGTAAATCAAGTGCTGTGCCTCAGTGATTGTGAATGTACATTGTACTTTTCCAAGAATAATGAGAGAAGATGTAATAGCAAGCAAGTTTCTTTCAAATGGGGGTGAAAATATCACACTTGGCAATAAGGAAATTGTATTGTAAAATATAAAAGGGATGTTCGCAATAGTTGTCTATTTTTGTATGCATGCAGTCTTTCCAGTTGTGGCAACAAAAAAGATTTTTTTTTTCTATGTGTGTTCAATTTGGAGAATACTGATCATCTCAACTGCCTCAACCTCGACTTATTTTAAAAGGCTAATTTCACTATGAAAGAGATGAGGATTAACTGTATTTATTAAGTGTTTAATGTACACGCATGTTTTGTAATACTGTACTAAAACACGTTACCATGCCATTTAACTGCACATGTGTGCCATTTTGCCGTATTGTAGCTACAATACTTTTAACGATGGAAATAAAGTATGGCGTGGGCTGACAAAAGATGTTTTTCTTCATAATTATATTTTAAGATACTATTTTTAGACATTAGCCACACACAGGGGGTCAGGTAATATGATTGACAGTCCGTTGCGCAGATTTTGGAATAATCTTGCTTCAAAATCATTTGCAAGTGAAAATAAATTCAATAAGTAAAAAAAAAAAAGACAATAGCCACATGTTGAACAAACATACTACAGCTGATCAGCACCAATACGCCTGAATAGGAGTACTAGGACATTAGTTCTTTATCATTTCCTTCTTGACTCGAGATTAATTCAATGTTAGCCTGTGTTATCACTTGTTACATCACAACATTATACAAAAATATCATCAAGTGTTGTTCGTTCAGCCAGGTAGGGTCTCACTGTGCTAATTAAACGGTTGCTAATTGCTTCCAAAGGGATGGCCAACCTGCTAATGAGCATACTGTATCTGTTCATCGGACTCCTTGTAGCCTTGGCACGCCCTTAATTAACATAGTGACCAAGTATTTATTGGTTTAAAAAAATATATGGAAAAGTACATTTCTAACATTTATTCTGATGCGAACTGAAATAACAAGGGCAAAATAACCCAGAAGTAAACTGGACAGGCGTGATACAAGCAAATCGATATTGCCTTGATATTCAGTTCCGAAAATCGGCATTGCATTTTGTAACATTTATTTGAATACTTATCCACTGTATATTGCCTAGTGTTTGACATTATGCACGTTATGTGCCAAGTGTCTGCTTGCATACACTGTCGCCTGACCTTACTTTATGGATCATAATCACTGAGGTGTTTTGGGACTTCAGCATGTAAATTTTCTGTCATGATAATGAAAATGTGGGTCAATTTATGTCAGAAGTGTCCCGTGTTAATGTTTTATGTCATTTATTTGTATTCTATAATTTTTTTCTTTACAGCATAACACAAGCGTAAAATCATTCATCCATGCACAAAATATTCTGCTTGAAAGACAAATGAAGAAGATAGTTAGCCAAAATGTCATTTGAATTGCACATTTGATTCTGTGTTGTAAACATCGAAGATATAGTGACCAGTGTCTCACAGTTATTAACAAAGAGGTTTTCACATTGGCAAATGATCACAATTTTAATACAAGAAGTAAAAGTAAAGTAAGAACGTATGAGTTGTATCATTAATTCAGTTTTGATAGAGCACTTTTACATTCTACACTGTTTTAGGAAATAAATATTGATTTAATCAGTATGAGTTAACAGACAACATGTCGATGTGTTGCTTTAACGTTTACATCCACAAACACACGTATGTACACACAGATATAGAACTATAATTGTAGCACTTATTCAAAATCAACTGCAGCTTGTGTTTATCATCACACCAGGCAGTATACAATTCATAACATTTGCAAAACGGTGGCTGTTATGATTTTTTTTTTTTTTTTTTTTTTTTTTTTTTTTTACAAAACATTCATTGCTTGTTAGAATTAAAAGTCTCTATTGTAACCACACTCTTTGCTAACTTTGATGGCAGGAGCTTGTATTTAATACAAAGCTTTATAATATGGATTCGAACAAGAGTCGTTCCGAGTCCATATAGCAACGGGTTGGTGACTGTTGGAATGATGGCAAAATACATTGACAAGAACAACCATGCCTCGGTGGCTATGTGATCCATATTGAACCTATACTGGACAATTTCAAAAAAGGAGGCTATGCTAAAGTTGAAAAAAGAACACAAATGCGGCACACACGTTTTCATAGCATTAACTTTAGAATCTTTGCATACTTTCTTGATGACTCTTAATATTTGTACATAGGAGAAAACAAGCAGGATCGGCTGGGGGCCGACCATCACAAATACAAGCGCGAGCCCCACTTTACTTATATAGGATGGAATTGAACACGCATTTTTGACCAATTCCATGTTCACACAATATAGCTTTGGTATGACTTTCCCGCAAAAACTCAGCTGCAGAGTGACAGTGAAATAACATCCGAATGCAATGAATGGATAGAGACCCACAAGTGCAACCAGTTTCCTGATCTTTGGCGGCGCCATGATGGTGTGATATTGTAGTGGGGAACAGATGGCAACAAAGCGGTCGTAACCCATGAGCGCCAGTATGGAAAACTCAGCAGCTACATACGAGTGCAGGAAGTAGACTTGAGCAATGCACGACTTGACACTGATCTCATGCGTCTCTGACAGGAGTAAGCCCATAGCTGGAAGCAATAACGCGCTGGAGCCGCAGACCTCGTTGAAACATAACATGCATGAAAAAATATTCATGGGATGGTGCAGCTGTTTGTTTCGGTGAACCACAGAGACCAAAAGTACATTCAGGAACAAAGCAGCAACATAAAGCGAGAAGAAAAGCAGAAAGAACAAATGTTTGTGCTTCTCCAGGTTTGCGTATGCCGTCATGGTGAACGTTAGCGTTGTGTTGTTTTCCATTCTGAAAGAAATTCAAGAGAAATGGTGATACAGTAACATACGCTTCATGATAAACAATTTAGATACAGGATAAGACGGGTAGACTGCAGCAGCTGCCACATCTTGTCCTGGTTCAGCGTACCTGTGGTCGTACCTTCCGCTCCACGCACCTAAGCAAGTGCAAGGGCATCTTTTTAAACATACTCGAGGTGGGCTTGGTTTGCTGTTCGGGGGATTCTGGCACATAGTTAGATTTTTGTTACTATGGTCACGCAGTTGCCTTGTTCCTCAAGCTCCCTCGACGCATCCTTCCCGCATTACACCGTTCTTGGTTTAATGTACACCATCTTTGTACAGTATCTTCTAACTCACAATGTATATGCCACAAATCATTCTTGCAACACACAAAATCAATCACTTTCCTTAAGGATGTGGATGGACATATCTATATCGAGTAGAACAACTACGGCGCAGTTTTTCAGTAACCACGTTGCTAATGAGGTAAAACTGTGCCAGTGCTATTAGTCAGTGCTCGTCTATTAGTACCAATACTAGCGACATTCTAAAATTCTAATAGTTAACATCTAGCACTTCATTAGAATCCTAGTAGCATGAATACTGTGCATGTACTGTAGTTGTTCTACTAGTGTTCCCTATAGTCATTCCACTAGTGCGTTGAGTTGTCTTTCTAGTGCGAACTACAAGTAGTACATGGACAACGTCAAAGGTTTAACCCTAATGAGGATGAGACTCTTTTAAAAAATTGATAGATGGAAAGTACGAGGCATAATGAATGTACTTTGGAGATATTCACATTAACATTTAAAAGACAGGTTATTGGGTTTATAATGTCAATTTCTGGGGTTATGGTTATTTTGAAAGCGGCTCCACAGATAATGGAGACTTGGGGCCTTTGACCTGGCTCGGTGAAAGTGGAAGGAGCAGATGTTGCTCTGCCTAAATTACAGTTCCAGCAACCTTACACAATACCAAAACAAAACATCCGTGACCCTATCGTGGATAAGCGGTACAAATAATGGTTGGCTGGACTGGACATGCTTGAGTCTAAATCTGACGGCGGCATGGATCAGGTGGTATAGTGGTTCTCTTCCAAACCAAAAGCTATGGGTTCGATCATCAACCCTTGTGACCATGTCGAAGTACCGTTGAGCAAGATACTGAACCCCCAGTTGCTCCTGATGCAGTGACATCACTCATCAGGAAGTACAATGAAGAGACCGTGTTGCTTTGAGGACTTAAGGGAGAAAAGCGCTGTTCAAGTGAAAGTCCATTCAATCATTTGATAGTATAGTTGCAAAACCCCTAAAAAAGCAATTCTTGTTAGGCCTCAGTGTTAAGTTTTTATTTAAAGAGGATGTCAACTCAAACATATTTTTCTTCAAGAATATGTTCTATGCAGGTCCACTGGTTGAAGCAAGGCATTCTGATTAGTATCGCGTTTGTGGAATATGAATTAAGCAGAAAAATCCAAACGTTTTTAGCCATCTGAGGGGGGGCCATTTTGTCACTTCTGTCGACTGAAAACGACATTACAACTGCTCAGGGATAAAGTAACGACCAATCACGGCTCGGCTTGAGAAAACAGCTCAACCCTTATTCCATAAAGGCAATATTAATCCGAATGCCTTGTTTCAACTAGTGGGCCTGCATAGAACATATTCTTGAAATAAACATGTTTGGGTTGACTTCCTCTTTAAGAAAGTGAAAAAATTAAATTGCGTAAATATGTTGTTGTCTACATCAAATTTGACTGCATTGATCTTCACATTCTGTGTCCCAACTGTGCAGGCTGACAGGCCAAATCATGTCACTTCATGTGAAAGCACCAAATGAGGTAAGAAAAAAATAGATAGCAAAAAAACACACACACAGAAACACGCCCACACACAAACACACACACATTGGAAAAAGGATAATTTAATAAAGTAAGAACCTTTGATAGTTGCCATGTTATTGTGTTAGATGACATGGTATTTCCTGAACACATGATACAGTTAAAACATGCTCATTAGAGCCCATTAGTCTGCTCTGTTTTCACGTCTCTTGAAGTCAATTAGCCTCCAGAGTGTTGGACAGTGCCTGGAGAATAAAGATGATGGATGGGTTGAAAACAAAGTTGGGCTCCCTTTGGAGAAGTCTGATGTAACATTGATGAAAATGTTGCCAAAGGCCAGTGATTTTTTGAACCAAAGAAAATAACTTATCAATAATAGCTTTTCTTTCTTTGTGATACTGTACACACTACTGTTTCACAGTTGGAATCTTTATATACAGTATAGGTGTATAAATCTGATAAATGTATGAGATTCCATCTGTGAAAAAAATGCTCATGCTTGTGCTCATGCATGCTCCCCTCTGCTCGCAGCGGAGGCGCGGCTGCGTTAGGGAGCCTTTCTGGCGGCGCGTTTCAATTGGAGTCAATGTAGCTCGCGCGGGCGGGCGCGGATGCGTCCAGGGTGGCGCGAGCGATGCTTTTGCATGGAGGGACGTCGTCGCGTATTAAACAAATAAACTTTTTTGCTATGTCGTCATTATAGCTCATATATATATATATATATATATATATATATATATATATATATATATATATATATATATATATATATTTATGAGGACTGATCATCACATTTTAAAATCTGCACAAATAAATAAATATGCAGTCCACCGTAATGTTTGTCTCATGACATTCAGTCACAAGTTGGCTGCAGTTTATCTTGTTTCTTTAAATTAGATTAAGAAACGCATGTTCTCAAGGGATACCTATCATTTACTCAAATGGTTAGTTTGCTGCTTCTTATTACTGTTGTTCCTCCCCTTAGACCAAAATATGACCGAACCCTCACTAATCCTCATTTCAGAGCTACAGACACAGGAAACTGCAATGTCTTGGTATCGTGTGTTGATTTGGACCCTCTTGTTTGTTTTACTGCTAAATGGTAAGTGCTTGCTTGCAAATTCGTATTTGTTTGCTTTCGGAACTCATAAACCATAGATTCTGATTTTGTCTTAAATGTGTTTGATTTCAGTTGTGGATAATGAGGCTGCCTCCTTTCCATGGTCATGTCCAAGCTTGAAAGGAGTTTGTAGAAAAGTTTGTCTACCAACAGAGCTATTCTTCGGACCTCTGGGTTGTGGAAAAGGCTTCTTGTGAGTTATTGCGCTTCACATTCACAAAAATGTGGGGTCTGTATTTATTAAAGAATGGTCAAATGTTGTTTTTCTTTTTAACTTCTAGATGCTGCGTTTCTCATTTTCTATGAGTGCTGTCGGATTGGATGCAAGCCATGCAATCCATGAAGAGAACATCAAGCATCCCCCCAAAAATGTAGACATTGCTATGTGCATTATTTGCCCATCTGTAACATTATGATCCTTATGGTAAATTATGATCTGCATATTACCTGCTTTTATGCTTTTTTTGGTTGTTTTAACATGGCTCAAACAAGTGACATGGAATAAAATGTTACATTGAATATCACTGCTTTGATTGAATTGTCTTCTTTTGGATTACCAGAAAAAAACAGGGGAATAACACTCATTGATATGAAATAAGATGAAATACAGTACCCGCGCTGTATCAAAGGTGTTATCTTTTGAAAAAAAAAATGTTAATGCTTAATTTAATTGATTGAGCAAACAGAGTGAAAGTAATAAGAACTGTATGTTTCCTATTGGACTATAATTGACAGTTACTGCTTCAAACATGGCGCTGTATCATACTGAAATATGTTTCCAATACAGTATTTATACGATTTTGTGTAGCTAAATAAGGAAACCAGTGTCAATCAAAATTGCTAATATTAGCTTTGCTAAGACAGATGCTTCCTTTGCATTGGACTGCATCTCTTTTTCATGACTTGAGTGGAGACATTGGCAGAAATGTGGTCCATGCATTCTCAGCCTGAACGTTAATATAAGTCACACTACCAATTACAATAGGCCATGCAAAGAAAACAGTCTCAGGCAACTCTGCTATCCATTGTCCCCAGGGGCGGAGCTACATGGTAGCCAGGTGTGGCCATGGCCTTATATGAACTGCATATTTAAAGACCAAATACACGATTGATCTGAATGAAAACTTGAAAATAATCAGTTTTATGTAAAGAACATTTGATTCCTACAGTCACTATCAATCAAAATGAACACTTTCACACCATGTCAAGCAATGATCAAAGTTAAAAATGCCAAAAATGAATTCCATTTGCCTCCCCAGATATGACACACAGTGTAATAAAATGTAACAGTTTGACTTAACTTACAAGGCTTGTTTGTTGAACATTAGATCAGATCTGGCGCCATGACCAGCCTCTTGTGCACTGCCCATCCAAACACCTGCTCTGTGTGGCCCTAAAATTTGTGGTTGACATGTCAAAAGGAATTTAATTGTTTAATGGCAGTAGAAGTGTGTGCATAGGAAGTAAATTAAAAGGGTAATATAGAGTTGCTGTTACTGTGAACCCTGCTTCACAAAAAAAAAACAAAAAAAATGAATAGACCAGCATGTTTTTCTTGTGTTTTTGTGCTGGTGTCTTTGTTGTCACCAGTAACAGCAAAACAGCAGCAGCAAAACAAAACTGCCAAGATTCAAACAGTTGAACCTTCGTTCACTGGGCAACCTGCTCTACTAACTGGAAAGGAATTTAGTTTTGTCACACGGGTACAATGTTTTGGGAGGGATATAAGCTTTTGCAGGTGATCCATAGCGTTGTGCTGAACCACCAAGGTTATTTTTGGCAAAAGCACTAAGTGAATGCAAATGAGCCAAAGCAATTGAGTAGGATCTTTGCAATTTTGGTGGTACGGACTCTGTATATGGTAAAGGGATCTGGTTTTGAATCATGTGTGAACAGTTTTGGGAGGGATAAGAGCTTTTGCTAATGATCTTTACTGTTGCACAGAAGACTAATTGGCCAAATTATCTTTAAGTTTCAAGAATGTGATTTCTGTTTCAAGAAAGGAGCCATCCAATGGAGAAACCTGTCAATATTTATGGGACCAGATAGTCCAAACAAATACATATTGTAGTGATATTTGTTTTGTCTTCCTTACTATCATATTTGGTATTGGAGTAATCCGAAGTAATCAAGTTGCATTACTTTAATAATATGGTACTTGCATTAGGTTACAAACTACATTTCGTTTTTTTTTTAACTAGTAACTGTATCGGAATACATTTTAAAGTAACCCCCCAACATTGAGTTTACATTACAATTTAATTAATGAAGAAAAAAAAAGTTAAAATCGGGACCACAATGGCTTTTTCCACATATATCCGCTAGATGCGCTGTGGTGCACAACGCTTACGTGAGTCAATTTATGTTAAAACAATGAAGAGCCAAGGCTGAATCCAGCTCGCAATAACAAACAAAACAACCAAGTAGCAAGTGAACGCAACTTCAGACAACTGAGCTATCTTGTCGTTTTTATGACAGATGAACAAATCGTCATACTATATTCTCTCAACCGTATGCTATTACGTGCATAAGTGCTGTATCGTAGACATCAGGTACTCTGTCGCGTAAAGGATAACATTTACCAAAACAAGTCGCGCATCAGCTAGCGCTAATCCTTCTTGACTATCGCTTTCCCGTACACGGACATACATCGGCTGTTCGATTGTCAAGTAACACATGATTTTACACAGTGACATGTTAGAAAACAAAGGGGAAACCTGGGACCAATGTTAAAGGTGCCGCGATTAACGAATTATCGAGGTAAGTAGCTAACTAGCCACTACGCTAACCACTTCCCGTGTTTGGGTGAACATAGACAACGGGAAAATGAATTGTGCAAATGACTGCCCGATTTATTTCGTTTTTTTTTAGTTCCGATGCGGAACCCTCAAGCTGGCGAGTTCAATATTAACATGATTTAATTTGGATTTGTGGGTAGCACTGCACTTCCTGTTGACAGCCACACACAATAATTACGTTTTTACAAATGTACCTCAGTATGTATAATAGTCCCCACAAAAACAAAAACTATGTATAATTGTCGAACAACGAATGGAATCTGCATGGGTAGAAAACTGTTGTTTCGTCTGTTTGAATCTAAAACTTCCATCCATCCATTATCATTATAACAATCCGCGTATCCTCACAAGGTTTCGCGGGGATCCGAAAACTTAATCAAATTATCACCCTTTGTAATGTTGTTTTGCTTTTTTATCTTAGTACGTGAAGTTAGTCACAAGTTGGAATGTAGTTTGATGCATACATATTTTAACACAAGATTACTTAAAACCAAATTGTGGGATGATCTTCAGACTGAATCAATCAATCAATCTATCAAGTTTGCCTTTCGTATTCCCTAAAAATGTTTTGTTCTCTCTCATTTTAGTGTAACTACAACCATCCAAGGATGCTTCAGCAAAGTTTAACTCTCCTTTCCATCACTTTCTGCTGCATTGCTCCCTCGCTCACACATGCATATATCTATGCTGTAAGTAAAGCTGTTCTGTATTAGCACACATACTTGCCTATATATGATTCATCAAAAGTACCTGGATGCAACCTTGTGTGTGTGTCTTTTTTGTAATGTTTTGGCAGCATTATAGAAATATGACCATGCTGTTTGAGGATCTACCCGCGTTGTTTGGATCGCCACTTCCTAAGGAAGGAATCATGGTGAGGAAATGTAGGGAACAATGTACTGTATATGTGTAATACAGCAGTCAGTTTAATGCCTTGTTTCCAACCACTGACATAGCACATTAGTGTGCAATTAGAGATGATCAGATGGAAATAATCCATTTTCACTTAATTGGTCTGAAAATATTCATTCACTACAAATAATCTGTTTACGCCAGCGACATATAGTGCTAGGCAGAACAATTAAATGCTTTTTAAAAAGACGGCCAGAGCTACATAATTAAGATGAGTATCCACCATTTTTGTTTGGCGGTGTGCTGTGAGATTTTCAAAAGCAAAATCGTTCAGTAACGTTGGAAACAATGATTTAATAGAATGTTTGTCCTGATCTCAAAGGGAGTTTTAGTGGTGTCCCGTCCTCTTAATGGCTGTGCAACAATCGACCCTCCTCCTCCACTGCCACCATTTTATGATGCCAACATCACCAAATTCATAGCTCTCATCAGACGCTATGATTGCAATTTTGATCGAAAGGTCAGTAATGCTTCTAGCTTTACAGGCATCAGAGTCTTTGTGGCGGCAAGTTGAATTAATGTGAGGGACACTTTTTAAAGGTCCTGCATGCACAGCAAGCTGGCTACAGTGCTGCAATCGTTCACAACATGTACTCCGATTCTTTGCTCAATATGAACTACAGCAATGGTATGTAGTTTTAACAGATTACTTGGCTAATCGTATTTAAGAAGCTCATTATTCCTCAGTCTTTTTGTTGTTGTTGTACTTTTAGATACCATCGCAGAGGAGATTGACATCCCCTCCGTGTTTACCAGCTACTATGCCTCACAAGTTCTCAAGAATTTCATAATTCCAGAACAAGGGTACTGATTGCAAAAATACATACTGTAGCTATGTAGTTGCAAGAATAACATATATGAAAGACAAATTAGTGCTTGCAAAGTCTCTTATGGTTGGTTTTAATTTTTTATTATTATTATAAATTGCAGAGCCTTTGTGATTCTCAGGCCAGAGTTTGCTTTCCCACTTTCATACTACCTTATTCCCTTCACCGGTGTGGTTGCCATGATCATCATTGTGATGTTTATTATCTTGGTGAGTATTATCACGAGCAGTCCACATTACTTTATGAATCTTGAAGGGTACCTTTACGACTGAGGTTTTTAATTTTTTTACGGGCCTGTTACATTCGTACATGAAACATTGTCATGAGGATGTCTAGCTGTGAACATATTACAGATACACTATTTCCTCAGTCCTACATATTTGAAGTCAATAACCCTGACTCAGACCTTTTGTCTGGCACCCTTCTGCTGAACACAAAATCCAATTTCTGGTTGTATTTGCACAGCTTTAAAATGTTGTTTTTCAGGTTATACGCTGTACACAGCACAGAAAAAGAATGAGGAAAAACCGCTTGTCCAAGGAACAACTGAAGCGGATTCCTACTCACAAATTCACTAAAGGTAAAAAAAAAAAAAAAAGTAGAAATAATATGTTTATTTTGTATTTTTTTTTTTTTCTTAAAGTCTAAAACATGTTCCTTTTTATTCCAGGGGATGACTATGATGTTTGTGCCATATGCTTAGACGAGTATGAAGAAGGAGACAAACTGCGGGTTTTACCTTGTTCGCATGGTAAATATATATTTTTTTTATTTGAACCTCAGTGTGCATCTCACTGATTCATTTTATAGCCTGGATATCGTGATTCAGTGATTAACACATGCTTGAGTTTCATTTGAATGATCCTATTTTTTTTTTTTTTTTTTATGAATAAAACATCTTATTTTAGGTAAATTAAGTGCTGGATCAATGGAATTGGGAATTACAGTTGTTGACATAGGGAGGGTGCGGTGCCATCATGTCATTCTCCAAGGCTTTCCCAAATTCTCCAAACTATTTCTCTGTAGCCTACCACTGCAAGTGTGTGGACCCGTGGCTGACCCAGACCAAGAAAACGTGCCCCGTGTGCAAACAGCGAGTCACTCGCAGCAACCCCGAGCACTCCGAGTCCGAATCCGAGGAGGAAACCGGTGGCCGTGGAGAAGGAGGAGGAACGGAGGGCGAGCCTGACTCGGAGCGCACCCCTCTGCTCCGCGCATCGAACCAGGGTTCCCCTTCTGGGAGTCCGGGGGTGTATTCCGCCACCACGGTGACCACCGCTCAGTGCATCGCCTCGCCGGCTCAAGACAACTCCCCCGTCCTGGGTTACGAAGGCTACTATTCCCCCCAGGAGGACACGGACTCAGAAAGCAATGGCACAGAAGATGAGCGGCACCATGTTGACGCTGACACCGCTCAGCTGATTGGTAGGGGCACAGTTCACATCTGAGGGCCGGGACGTCGAGATGACATAACATGAAAAGGGCCTTTCTGTCACAACCTTTGCTGTTCTTGCCATTTAGCACACTACAAATAAGTACTTTTTCCTCTTTTAACCACACACTGGTTCGTCCTACCATCACACAAATTTATCAGTTTCGCTCACAACCATCATTATGAACAAGCACATCGAAATCTGCGCACATTGATAAAGACTGAAAGAAGTTGGTGTTAGTCTTAGTTTGATTGAATTCTGAGCTCATATCCACCTTGTGCGAAGTTGAAGCTTCCACGTCAATAGAAGCAAGGGCACCCGCTCTTCTCTTCTGATTTCTTTATGCGGTAGTCCGTCCGGTTCATGTGTCTTGCGTTGCATATTTGAAATTTTCTTACTCTCACACAATAATATGCAATGCACATAGTTCGATTGCTCTGTGACATTTATATTATTAATGATCAAAAACATGAGTTTAAACCAAAGGTGTCCAAATCCGGTCCTCGAGGGCCACTATCCTGCATTTTGTAGATGTTTCCCTCCTCCGGCACTTGAATCTCATCAGCAAGCTCTGAAGAAGCCTGATAACGATTCTGATCAATTAAATCAGGTGTGCTGGAGGAGGGAAACATCTAAAACATGGACACCCCTGGTTTAAATATGTTCGCTTTAAACAAATTCTGATTTGTGAATAAGGGGGTAGATGGGTTATGGGGTTGTAAAGTGTCGAGATATTGATAACAATGTCAATGTTATTTGTCAAATGCAGCCCACCCCCCAACCCCAAATGTGTCTGATGAGCTTCTGTGCAGTGTGCCTATGTTAAAAGGTATTTTTTTGGACCATGATCAAGTACGTTATTCGATGTCACCTTTTTGTCGCATACTTGCACATAAGAGGAAAAGCAAAGCTGCTCGCTTGCAAAGAAAACTGTGATTGCATCATGAGAGATAATACTGTAATGGTAACACGTATGACAACATTTTTCCATGGGTGTGGCCACTTGTTAAGCGAGCGCAGTTTGTTCATCTCCCCACATAGAGTTTTTGCAATTCCAGTGTGGGATGAAGCTCTAATTTGAGAACTATTTTAAGTGGAATTAGTATAGGACAAACACATTGCCTTAATTTGGCCTTTGTGTACATGTTTCATGTTCAGTAACTAAAGGGTCACACTCCTAGTTTTTGTGTTATTTTCTTTGTACTGCAAACATTTTTTTCCACCCCACAATGAAGTAGAGGTCCTTCGCCTCCTTAAGTGTGAGTAATGGATAGTGTTAGTCATACTGAATTTGCACACACAAGACATTTAGTGTCATGTTCCCCTACATTGGTCTGGATGGGCTGTAGGCTGCTTATTTAAACGTAAAAATGTTTTTTTTTTTTTTTTTAACCTTTAAGACTGGTTTGCTTCTTCGTGTAAATGCACTTCATCGTAGTCACGACGTTGTAGTCACAGCTTGATTCTGTTTTAAGGAGGGCGTTTCTATTTAATTTCTTTGTGATGCTTGATTATGTGCAACTGTACATTGTTAGTTTTTTTTCCTCTGTCAAAAACATGGAATTCAGAGTTTTCCATTTGATTGACTGACATGTTTAAATATTCGTTTGACCATTTAAACGTCATGTACTACAGTTTAATCAACTACAAAGCCATTTAAGAGTGGTATTCTTGTTTGCTTGTAAGGCCATAATCAGTAATATATTTGCTTGCTTTTTAATATATTCATTTTAACAGACTAATATCCAAATCCCACATTTCCTGTCTTTTAGAATGTGTGATTGTCAGACTTCAATACATTTGAAATGTTAAGTACAGTTTATGATGAAAATGTGATGATGCGGAGGAATGTCACACTCAATGGGAAGCAGCAATTTAATGCTTTAATGAGAGATTAAATTGAAAATGTATACAATTCCCTATGTGATTATTGGCATTTTTTTATCCAGCCATAGGGCTGCAACCAACAATTGTAATAATTGGTTATTGTGTCAATTTTTGTCCCGATTAATCGATGAATCAGTTAAACATTTTGGACCCTTTATTCAAAATCAAGACATTCTTTCCGATTGACAGTGCAGAAAATGCACATATTTACTGGTGAGAGACTGAAATTCCTAGGATTTGGGTAATTCTATGTTAAAACTATGTCTCTAAGCTATTAATTCATTATTGAAATAGTTGTTGATTAATTTGTTTATCAATTAGTTGTTGATTAATTGTTGCACCTCTCTAAAACCATAACACCTCTAATTTTTTCCCCAGTTTATCAATTTATTCAGTCATATTTTCACAACAAGCCATTTCCTCACCAAACATAATAAACATATTGTCCAAAAGGGAATACAGGCAGAAGCATCTTCATGTACATTTTACTTTGTCATGTACTTTGTCATGACTTTGACTCTTCATGTAGAGCCGTGCAAAGATTGGCCTTGTTAGTATGTTATTAGGTTGTAACTTGTTTGTTTGTATACGCATAATATAGACTACAATTATGTTAATCAAATTAAAAAAACGCTTGAAAAGAAATAGTTTTGCTTTTTGAATTTATAATTCTTATTCCAGATTATCACTAATCGGGATTCGTTTGAGTCTTCGTCTTTTCAGTTTACTGCATCTATTTTTGCGCCTTTAATTGCAACACCAATTGTTCGTAATTTTTGTTCAAGCTGTTTGAGGAAACAATATTCGCAAAAATGTTTTTGCCAGAATATAACTTGTCAGTACAGTACAGTGTATACCAGGACGTCAGTTTACACTCCAGGCGGCAGGTGGCGTTAACGTGCACCTTGCTGTTTTTGTTTATTTATTTTTTTAAATAAAGGATAAACCTACATGAAGAAGACCACCGGAAACCTAAAGACAACGAGGACAAGCAAGAGTACCCAATATTTCATTTTAAGAGGTAGAGACTTTATTCCCACCAACATTTCCCTCATGTAGTTTGAATAATGCTCGTCTCCAAAGTAAATGTTTGTTTGGTTTCTGGCTAATGTAGCCTTAGAACTCATGCTCGATATCAGCCTTGGTAACGTTTACTAACACTACGACGTAATTAAAGAACGTATGTGTTGCTCGTTTTCAACTAGACTTGAGTAATACATTTATTGTTGTCTACGTTGTGTTACTTAATGTTATTTCAAATAACATAACAGAATTCTGACAGGAAATGAACTCGTTGCTCCCGACAAAGGACTCCGTGTTAGCATAGCACGCTAATTTCACCGGGTCTACTGCGCCGTCTGACTCAATGATTTAGTTATTTGTCCTTGTATCTCAATGCTTACTTCGTATAATAATCACTAGACAGGCTACGCGCTCAATTTTGTCTGATTTTTGCTTTACTGTTAACGGAGATGGGAGACAGTGACGACGAGTACGATCGCAGAAGAAGGGACAAATTCAGACGGGAAAGGAGTGACTACGATCGTTCCAGAGAGAGAGAAGACAGACATAGAGATGAGTGGAATGACAGGTAAGTCACATATGTTTAAACTCACTCTAAATAGTTCCTGACAAGGCTCTAGTAAAATCTGGACTCAGATTCCAGAATTATAATTAATTTCTTTCTTCTCACATCTATGATTTGAAGTTATCAATTGTTATTTGAACCCTGAATAACTCCCTCGTGTCATTCATCCTTTTTGTTGGCTCCGACGTGCCAGAGAGTGGGACAGAGGCAGGGAACGGAGAAGCCGCGGAGAATACCGGGATTATGACAGAGGTCGTAGGGAGAGATTCACCCCACCCAGACATGACATGAGTCCCCAGCAGAAACGCATGAGAAGAGACTGGTGAGTTTCGTTGAGCCCCATTCCTCACTGATTATTTACATTTGATTTCCTTCATTATTTCCTTAATCTTACCTGCCAGGGATGACCACGGTGGAGATCCCTACCGTGGTGGATACGACATGGGCTATGGAGGAGGGGGGCCCAGTTACGGTCCCCCACAGCAGTGGGCGCACCCAGACATGCATCTCATGCAGCCTCATCACGGTATTCCCATTCAGGCTAGGTGAGAGACTTGAATGGTACTGAAGGAACTGGTCAAATGAAACATGGGAGGGAAGAAATCTTGATTTGCGTGACTGTGCACCCTGCGTATTATTCTATTTGTATTGGGAAATACATTTAAGCAAATTGTTTATCAGGCAACTAATGAAAAGGAAATAGAACTACTACATTTCCTCTTCTGTCCATTCAGCCACTAAAAGGATTCTCTCATCTTTCGTCAGGCTCGGGAACATCCATGACATAGATTTTGGTCCACCCCCACCAATCATGAAGAGTTTTAAGGAGTTCCTGATTTCGCTGGATGATTCCGTGGATGAGACTGAAGCGGTCAAGCGCTACAACGATTACAAGCTTGAATATCGCCGGCAACAGATGCAAGAATTCTTTTTGGCTCATAAAGATGAAGAGTGGTACGGTCCGAATTCTCTTGTCTTTAATTGTCTCAATTGTAAGTCTTGGTAGCGTTGTCGTTAATATATTGCGTTGCTAGAATCTCCATAAGTATGCTAATTGTGATCACCATACATAGATATGATTTATGTAGTATAGTGTGTTGGCCTGGTCCTGTAGTGGGTGCATATATTGTAAAGTTAATTCTGTATTGTGTTGCTGATGCATGAAGAATTTACACTACCAATGCTTATTAGGCACTTAATCATTCAATAGTCCAATTTGTTTAGTATTAACTTGACTTGCTGTTGCGCCCAGGCTGTAGGAACATGCCCACAATTTACCTTTTGACTTGTGAGAAAATCAACCCAAATTCTACACTAGTTGCAGTTGGTGCACTAAATACTTCATGTTTAAAAACAGGTTTCAATATGTGACAAATTCCCCTCCCTGTAGCACCAGTTCAGCATCCCTTCCCAAACAAGCGACACAGTACTCCAAACGGAAGTCACCATAAATCATTGTTCAAAGCACTTGGGTTGATTTTCAATATTTCAACGTTTTTCCAGTTAATGCGTATTATACTTGTTTCACAGGCCTCATGCAAATTTGTTGTGTTTTGACATAACCATTTTCCTCCCTTCATCCCCACTACCACGGCGTGTCTTTCTCAAGGAAAAGTGGAAGTCTGCAAGAATCCGTCTTAGATAGCAAGGGCATGCACTGCGCACAATGCAGTTGCTCTTAGACACACAGTACCAGGGCTTTTAGATAGATAGGTCAACTAGTCTCCCGCGGTAGGAGTTTTCTTGTTTTCGGCTTTTTCCTCCACCATTTTCTTTTTCTATTTGGACCAAATCGAATCCCTAAACTCAATACGTGTATACAGAAACACCAATGGGGTGAAGTGGAGCCCATTCTTACAGAAGAGACCTCTCTGTATATATTTTGTTAATAAAGTGGCAGAACACAAGGTAACTGTAGTTCACTCAATGAACACTTCAATAATGTGATTTTTTTTTTTTGTGCTGTAATTTTCTTCTGTTGTGGTGAGTTGATCTTCAGATTTTCTAATGTTTAACAGTTGTTAAATCACATTCTGAACATGTAAGACTTTAAACAAGGATTATATTAATTCATCAAGGATTGTATTAATTCATCTTGTATATTTGAATCCACTGATTTTGATTTTGCACTTTCAAAATTTCCAGCAAAATGATGTCAATTGATTTTTTTGCAATTGTACCATACTGAGTCTGACTTGAGTCTAATTCCGTGCTTTCTAACTTCTGCATCCCGTACATCCCGCCCCTCGCCATTCCTCCCTGCTGTTTTGTGGACCCCCAACTCTGGACACAGGTTCAGGTCCAAGTACCACCCAGAGGAGGCCACCCGGCTCAAGTCGGAGGCATTGAGAGCTCTGAACAACCGCCTGAATGTCTTCATGTTTCTGATGGAGAACGGCTGGTTTGATAACCTCTCGTTGGACATTGAACAGACGCCAGCAATCATCAAGGTCCTGGATGCGGGTGAGGACTCTGTCTTGCGCATCTGTGCTTTGCGGGATGACAATTCTGTGTTGGGACCTGCACAATTCCCCCCTCTTGCCTGCTTGCAGCTGTGATAAAGATGGAAGGAGGGACAGACCATGATCTCCGCATCTTGGAATTGCCTTCTGAGGAGGAGGAAGAAAGGGAGAAATCGGCATCTGGTGGAGCCGAACCTCCCAAGAGCGACCATCACAAGAACATGGATGGGGACAGCAAAGCTTCAGTGGCGAAAGACAAGAAGGAGAGAGTATGTTTCATTTTGGTCGTGTCCACCGGACAGCTTATCTGTTGCGTTGTCAAAGGGGGATATTGTGATTTGATCGTTGAATTAACAGTTTTAAGTTATTATATTGTTAAGTCAGGTAAAGGTCATTTATTTTACTTTATGCAAACAAGCAGACGGACGGACTTCAGCCTCACTTTTTACTTGAGAAACATGGACAAGTAGGCATAGTAATGCGTTTTCTGCATGAGGGCAAATCTGAAAACTGATCAGAATTCTTCAGTCAGTGCAAATGTCACAGCATTTCAAAATGGCCACGCCCTAATGTCGACTGTCAAAACGTCTCAAAGGATGAGAGCGATTCAGTCTCCGCTGAGAAGATGGCTGCAGGAGGCGATGATGTCAAAGAGGAGGCAGCGAAAGAAGCAGCCAAAGAAGAAATACCGGAACCCAAGAAGGTTTGTGTCACCTTCACCAACTTTCTAGCATGAAGCAGAAATGTCTCACATGCCTCTCACATGTTCTGCCACTATCTTCCTACGATTTCCCCAGCCGAGGAGAAAGAGGAAGCGCAGCGGAGACAGCGACGACGAAGCCAGCGCTTCTGAAAGTGACTCTGACTCCGAATCCGATTCAAACTCGGTTTGCTCTGAAAAGTCGGTGAAGAAAAAAGATAAAAATAAGGAAGAGGAAGGTAGAGGTGAGAAATCCCATATAGTGAGAAAGCGTTCTAAGATATGTGCCACATACTCGCTCACACAAGAATCTGTGGTATCTCCTTGAATGGTTTAGAGGAACAACCAAAGCAGAATGCAGAGGAGGACAAAGTGGAGAAAAAGGTTAAAGATGACACTCCTCGACCGCGACCACTCCACAAGACTTGCTCACTCTTCATGAGGAGCATCGCGCCCACCATTTCCAAGGCTGAGATTGTAGCTGTGAGTTGATCCATAGACTCATTACTCTTTATTGACTGTACATTTGCTTTCAACATACTCTTCTGACCTTTTTTTTTTATCCACTTATTAGCTGTGTCGCCGCTACCCTGGTTTCCTTCGCGTCTGCTTGGCTGACCCCCATCCAGAGCGCAGGTTAGTCGTGTGAAAGCATACTTGTACGCTTTCTTTACAATGTTTATTTGAATCGTTGTGTTTCTTAGTGTTCCTTCCTATTCAGGGTTACTTTAACTTACAAGTTTAATTTGTTCCTTGAGCAAGCTGGTAACTCAGTTAAAACAAAAACACATTTTTTCTCAATGTTTTGCGTAAAGAAATGAAGCACATGATGGTAATATGTATTTATATAAAAGAGAATGTACCGGTAAATAACCTGCTTATATAAAGTGTATTTAAGCCAAAAGTCGAGGCGTGGCCTTATGAGTGGGAGCGTCTGCTCCATAGTTCTTCCGAGTGTTTTCATTTAGGGTTGAAAGTGCTTGGTTGACTGGCTTTTTTTGGTAGTTTTTTTCCCCCCACATACCTTAAATTGTGTCTAACCGTGCTAAAAAAATAAAATGCCCGTTTCAAACTAAACTGAATGCTTTTACAGGTTTTACAGACGCTGCTGGGTAACTTTTGACCGCAGTGTCAACATCAAAGAGGTCTGCTGGAATCTTCAGAACATCCGTGTAAGTGAAGTGAATGCCTATCCGCAATTGCTCTTGCTTTTCTGTGTTGGATTGTTAACCATCTCGACTGTGACCTTTCACAGCCGCGCGACTGTGAGTTGGCCCCCAGTGTGAACAGAGACCTTGCGCGGAGGGTGCGCAATGTGAACGGCATCACGCAGCACAAGCAGGTGCTTCGCAACGACATCAAAATGGCTGCCAAGCTCATTCACTCCCTGGACGAGAAAGGAGACCTGTGGTGCAACGCGCCCCAGGAAGAGGGCCAAAGCACAGAAGTAATTCACAGTGTTGTGTTTTTACGCACCAATCGTTAGAAGAAGATCTCAGATTGCCGTAGTAATTCTTTGAAATTGTGCTTGTCAATTCAGAAGACTCCAAATCCCATCTTGAAGAATATCACTGATTACCTGATAGAGGAGGTGAGCGCTGAGGAGGAGGAGCTCCTGGGCTCCTCTGGTGGGATGGATCAAGAAGAGAATGTCAAGGAGGGCCACTCAACAGAGATGACTGTGGAGAAGGATGAGAAACTTGCCAAGGTTTGTTTGGAACACTTCAGGCTTACCTGGTTGGTTTAGTGCATGCTTTCTAATGTTTCTTCCTTGCTCAGGTTTTGGACCATTTGATTCTGTATCTGCGCATTGTGCATTCCATTGATTACTACAATGCCTGTGAGTACCCGAGTGAGGACGAGATGCCGAACCGCTGCGGCATGATCCACGTCCGTGGGCCCGTCCCTCCCAACCGCATATCGCATGGAGAAGGTCAGTGCCTTGTGTAGCATACCACGAGTATGCTGGGAAGGCGGCAGTAAAGGGGTGGCCAAGTTCAGTCCTCAAGAGCCACAATCCAGCCTGTTTGAGGTTTATCCCTACGGCAACACATCTTGCCGATGAGCTGATGATTTGGATCAGGTGTGTTGCCGTAGGGATAAACCTCAAACAGGCTGGATTGTGGCTCTTGAGGACTGGACTTGGCCACCCCTGCAGTAGTAGCTTTAATGCGCGCATAGAAAAGCAAGGGCATAGACTCGTTCATTGGCTTCTTGTGTTTATGTACATTATGTCAAGAAAAGCTAAATACCGTGTGTGCTTTCAATAGGATTCCCTCTGTTCATATTGTAATGACAATTAGGCAATCTTACTCATGTCTCAACTAGTGCAACAATGGCAGAAGGTCTTGGAGGAGAAGCTGAGTACTTTGTATACTACAAAAGAAACCCTGTCCGAAGAAGAGGCGGCAAAGATGGGCCGCAAAGATCCCGCTGAGGAGGTGGAGAAGTTTATATCTGCCAACACGCAGGAGCTTGGAAAGGACAAGTGGCTCTGCCCTCTTAGCGGCAAGAAGTTTAAGGTAACATTTTTCACACCTAAAAAAAAACTAAAAAAAAAACCCTCAGTTCACCTAGTATCACACTCATGACCCACATTAAAATGTGGCCTTAGCGTAGATCAAAAATGAGGTAGAGGTTTTATTCCTAAAAAAGTCTATTTAATTTTATAGTCAGCCGTTGTAACATTATGCACAGTTTAAACATCAACGCTGCTTTCACACAATAATCGATACAAATGTATTTGCAGATAAATTGAAAACAAACAGCTCCTAAATGATTAAATGCATATGTATTGACTAAAGTCAAATACAACTGAAGTTGTATTAAAAAAATTAATTAAAAAAAAAAAAAGTTGAAACCACTGTACCATTTATTCAGTTGGAACATTTTATTCATTTTGTTTCCCCCCCATACCATTAGATGGAGCACACATCACTAGTAGTTAGTGGTACTCTATCACGCTTTGGGAATCACTGAGTGCATTAATGGGCAAAGTATGGTCTGCGCCTACTCATTTGACTCATTTATCCCATTACATACTATTGAACAGTAAAATAAAGTAGTAAACACATTTATATGTACTTTTTTACTCAATTATTGTCAAATTGATTATGGTTAATTTTAATTTAATTTGCTATAAAAAAAAAATTCCATTATTAAAATCTATTGTCTTTCACCTGTGGATCAGAGACGTCTTGATCACAAGCACGTCTGCTACAAGCTAAGTTTGAAAGTAAACAAGCAGCTGCAGCGTCCGTTGACAAGTAACAAAGGAAGAATAATGTAATCAGGGGTGCACATGTTTTTTTTCATGCGGTACTGCGGTATTCATCAGTGATTTCTGTTGCGCATGCGTACCAGTTACGTGCACCGCTGGCAATAATCACATCTACGAGTGACCTTGCCCAAAATCAAATGTAGCTCTGGACCACAAAATTGGCCCACCCCTGATTGAGTTCACTCAGTAATTCCAGTTCTCATTCATGTTTGACTGGTTCAGGGCCCAGAGTTTGTGCGAAAACACATCCTGAACAAACACGGGGAAAAAATTGAAGAGGTGAAAAAGGAGGTGGTGTTTTTCAACAATTTCCTGATGGATGCCAAGAGGCCGTCTCTGCCGGAGATGAAACTTCCTCCTCTTCCAGCTCCGGGCCAAGGTAGGCTGTCAGCAGTTGACTGATGACTTCTGACTACAATGTTGTTCATAAAGGGGGACTGAAGGAAAGGATCACCCGACAAGCTACCAACAATATGAGATCATTTTTTTTCATTGTCTTTTTTTACAACAGGATTGCTTTCTCCAATGCCGTTTTCTCCTCAAGGTCCCCAGGCTCCAATGGGCTTTGCGCAGCCCCGGCCTCCACTTATGGGTTATGGTGGTATGTTCTTGAATTGAGTGGCTAGCAGTTTTTCATATTTGTGGATAGTGACGCCTAATTCCACCCATTCCTAATTGCAGGCGTACCCCCTTACCCTCCCAATCATTTTGGCGGGGGGCGAGGAAACTACGACAACTTCCGTGGGCAAGGCGGTTATCTTGGGAAACCGCGCAACGTCAGGTAAAACCACCACTCTGTGAGGTCTCTGAACCCATGTAATCCCATGTATTCATGATGATTTGGGGCCTTTTTTTTCTTCTTCTCCCCTTGCCTATTGATTTCAGAATGTCACGAGGCGATCCACGAAACATCATTGAATACCGCGACTTGGATGCACCAGATGATGTGGACTTCTTTTAGAAGGTTCCCTCGGCACTGTTAGTCCTCATTTCTTGCCCACATGTACTGTTATCTTTTTGTTTGCGTTTTATCTTGTAATGATTGTGCAAGTATAACAAACTTCTGATGTACACTTGATACCCAATAAAGCTCTCATCTCTTAACATTTATCTACATTCAAGGCCTCAAGCCGGGTGCCGCAACGATCAAAGTCTACAATGAATTGAGTGAGCCAAAACATTTTGTTGAACATTTCTTTTTAATAAGATTTGTGAAGCTTTTTTTCATATTCAGTCGGTATGGTTGGTGAACCCTCTAACCCCGGTTGCAAATGCTGTAGTTGTGAGGAAAGGGTGCCCTCTACTGGGTAAAATGTGAACTACAGCCGTGTCTTCTGCCATCAAGTATTGTATATAGTTATGAGAAATGTTACTGAAATGGATTGCACTTGGTTACTCCTTGTCGTTTATTAAGAAAACACACCTCAGCGTGTCAAGGAGTGTCTTAAAAATGCACTCGTGTACTGGGTGTCACAAGTCACTGTACAATAAACACATTGCAAGAGCTAACTAATATATCATCTGTGAAAATTGTTACAAAATCAGTAGATATTGAAGTTTTTTTTTGCCTCCTTAAATACTCCTCTAAATGGGCATTTATCGTTACGTGAAGCACATTATGACCATATTTGATTTAAAATGATGCTGTGGAAACCGTGTATTAAATCTTAAATACTGAATAGTCATATAAACTTGGTAAATATGGCAAAGTAAGGCATCATTGTGTTCAAACTACGCACCTTAAGAAACAGTTGTCGTACAGTGGTCATTCAATCCAAAAATTATGTTGCCCATAGTTCATAGTTGCCCCATGTTAAATATGTCCCCGAGGTACATTTTGGCCTCCCTGACACCATGGTCATTCTAAATTCTCACATTTTACAGCAGTACTGTTGAAGGGATTATCATTTTTTTCCATTTTAAACACCCTCACATGGTCGCTTGGTCCACTGAAGCGGGTCATGAGCAAGTCAAACCTCTAAATTAAACAAAGCTTGTGACTCTCTGATAGTCCACATCTGACCTTGTGCTCGTGGAATAAATTTGACAGGGCATCCATGTACAGTGTATGATAGTGGTTGACCTCCTCCTCGGTGGGTGTGATGCGCTGGGGCACAGGGATGGGACTTCCCACTTGAAATGAGGACAAGGGTTTGGAATGAACCGGGTGCAGCACACGAGTTGCACTTTTTGGGAAATGATCACTCACCCACTGTGGTGATTGGAGTCCTGGAGGGCAGAACTGCCCAGCGCTCACCGATGAACAGACACGGGGCGAAACCCATGATCTTTTTGAACAGGTCCTGTAACCTTCGACCCAATGAGCCCTCTGGGAATGTGACCTGCTGGAAGAGCTCCGTTTCCCCGAAGGAGTAAACGGGCACCAAGTCAGCCCTGCGGAAAATGAGAGTATGTAAAAACTACTTGCAGGTGAGTACCAGCATGACCAGTGTTGTCGTTTTGTTTTTTTTCCCCCCTCACCCATACTCAAGCGCTAGTCTGACAAATCCTTTTCTGTGCTTCACAAGAACGGTTTGTACTCCAGGATGGGAGGTCAGAGACTCTGCAGCGCCCCCTATCACAATCACCACAGCATTTCCTGTGCCCCTCTTGGACAGAAGGTGGCCAAGGCTTGGCTTGCTAACTGGACACAGTCCTGTTCAAACAAAGTAAGACTATAAGCATCATTCACTTGTATTTATAGAGCTATTGACACAATCAATCGGGATGTTAAGTACCTGCGGCCATGATGTAATCCCTAAAGAGTGGGATCCTGAAAAGTCCGGCCAATATGGCCAGGGAGACATACATCCCAGGAAAAGCCTCGGAAAAGCCGCAACACTCAATGTTGAAGCAGCCAAAGGCTCCGATGCTCATTATACCGTGTGGGTGACAGCCTAGGATGTAGTTTTTGTTTGGATTCAGCTCGGCCGTCTTCACCAGCTAAACAAGACAATGAACCCAGGTGGTCACTTTTCAGTGGATGAGTCTTGCGCAAACTTTTTGTGAGTAGTGAGAGGTTGAATGTGCATTAAAAAAATGCAAAGGTGTGTTTCACCTTGATAGGAAAATAGTTTCTGTAGTGTTCCCAAACCTTCCACCTCCTCACGGATGGCTTTCTCCTGCCTCCTGATAGACAATGTTGTGTTATTGAAGTGTTTTATTTAGGTGAAATAAAATATTATCATTTTATAGTTGCTCTTTGTATGGATTTTAAATAAAACTGACAACCTGATGCATTTTTAGGAAAACTCCTAACTCTTAAAATTGTCCACAGGTGTGGATGTCAGTATGAATGGCTTATTTGCTTTATTTCTGGAACTGTATACTTAAAACTACACATCAGAATTTCCATCTGAATTCTGAGAGAGGTACCGTTGCCAGAAAAAAGAAATAGGCTTATAATGTGGGTTAATACATTGCGTAATACATCCCCAGATACCATGCAAATGAACAGCTCTTTTGAACCAAGCTATGAATCTATGAGCAAGTGGTATTATTTACAACGCCTGCAAATTTTAACGTGTTTTATCCTGTTAAAACAACTCATTGGCTTGATCCGAATCCTTCAGTCTGGGCCCTTGTGGCTCTGAGCAGTGTAGATGATGACATCAGAGCAATTCTTCAACAAGTGCTTGAATTTTACAGCTATGCCAAGATGTCATTTTTGCTATTTTGTTTTCTATGATCTCAGTGATTTAAAAAAAAACAACCCAAAAAAAACAGCAATATTGCAGGGAAGGCCAATATATTAGAATCACCATTTCTTTCAACCAATAAAGTAATTCACCCACTTCTAATAAGCACATCAAGTTTGAATTAGTTGACAAATGGTATACAGTTAACAAAAAAATGGTTTTCCAGTGATAATTAAAAACATGTACAATGAAAAATGTTGTTTTTTGGGGGGAACCTATCCTCCTCTATTTGCTGTTTTTGTGCTCAGGTCAAAGCAAATAACCGCATTACTTTGCCCTCATTTGGTGGAATGTTACCTTTGTTAGGGTTAGTTCGTTGATCGTCTTTTCTCGCCTGCGTTTAAGATGTCCTGTTTTGTTGACGGCCATTGAACGCACCCCGTGCACATCAAAAGTGAAAATAAAGATAACTGTTTCTGCTTGTTTTGCTTATATTCCATAGCATGTATTATGGTGTGCAAATCTGTTATTCAAGTTTGTATGCTAACCAATCCAACTGATAAAGCTCATGTGAAGGTACTTTATGTTGAAAAATAACCATAACCACCTACAGTGTACCTCAGTCATTTCCATGTACCTTTCTCAGGCGTCTGCCAGTCAATCACAAGCCATATGAAGTACAGAGTGGGAAGCAGCCACAGTGATGTAAACATCAGACCCACCATCAAGATGATGCAGGTAACCCCTGAAGACGGTTGCAAGCTGAAGTTTACAAGCAATGCGAGCGTGCACTAACAATAGCAAAAACATGCAGATGACGGAAACATACCCAAGAAAAGAAAGGTCAGTACCCATTGTAGAACACTTAAGGCCTCTATTAAGTCCTCCTTTTGAGTTTTGGGCGTCGACATGTCGACAACCTGTGGGCTGTTAGCGTCTCTTAAAAATTCACCACATGACTTTCAAATTAAATCGCTTGCTTTCGTAGCATCTTTCAAACATGAATGTCACAGGAAGTGCGTGAAAAACATAAGAGTTATTGTCAAGCTCATTCATTGACACACACACGAAAATCAAACAGAATTGAATGGAAAAAAAACACCACTGATGAAACACGAGCTAGAAAAACAAATGTCCTTAGCATTAGTGTGGAATGTAAACTTTTTCACTTACTCATAAATACATAAAGGATTATAAACAATAAACATAAACTGATAAATATAATTAGCTAAAGTGTCAACCACAAATAGATATATTTTGTAAAAAAACAAAACAAAAAAACAAAGCCTTGCTATTAACCGTTTTTCTCGATAGACGACTTAAAATAACAAAAGTACCGGTAGACAAATGAAACAAACAAATGAGCTTAAATATTTAATAAAAGTTTTTTTTTTTAAACATGAACACCATCAGACTGACTTTCATTCACTAAAGAAGAGTACATCATATGGTAGATAATGCTGTGTGTGACTAAAAAAAGAAGTTGCTATACATTAAAGGGAAAAGAAGCTTATGACACGTGACTGCCTCTGCATGAAGAAGTGCTCTGTATGGTATTTGAAAGAAGACCAAAGTAGCATCAACTGACTTCCTGCTCAATAAGCTCACGGGCAAAAGCAGAAAAGAGCCTTCATAACTTGATAACAGCAATCATATGAATCCAAATGGCTTCCATGGAATCTCGAGTACATGCCCCAATCAAGAAAGCCAACAAAGAACTTTACCTGATTACTGCTTTTGTCGTCTTTTTGAAAGGATGTTCATGGATCAATGCGGCAAAACCACGTCATGCGCTGTGCACTTTGACCGGATCGTGTAAAAGCTCCTGATAACAAATCCACTCCCCCCCCGATACCTTGTCACACGAGCAATCGGCGTACTACGGACAAAAAAAACAACTTTCAATTCAATTCTAATTGCACGTTGTCGTTTTGTGTGTCATGTCTTTTGGCGAGACGACAAGATTTCACGGTCTGTTCCCCGTCATATCGCTCCCGGTCACTAAATTCCACATTGAGTGGTTATTATCTAACTTCAAAGCGGCTCAGACAACATTCTGGCAAAGGTTACAAAAGAGACACTCTTTATCTTGATGCCCCCCTTACAAATACTACTACTGTTACTAAAACAGTTTGTCTTTGAGCAGTGCAGAAACAGGAGGATGTAATGTTTCTCTTGCTTGAGGGCGGGTTCAGTTGAACGTACTTCAAATGTCAAAAGTAACACTTCCTTCCTGCGAGACGTCCCAAATACAAACACTTTTATTATAAAACCCCTGTTGCACCCCTGAGACAATGTGACCGTCAGGGGTTCACGTTTGCTCTTTGGAGAAACTTTTTAAGAGAGCAACATTTTACAAAAATATAGCAATGTTGTGAAGTTTAAAGGGGAAGTCAAGTTAAACGTTTCCTTGACGATAATATGTTCAATGCCGCCTCAGCGGTCTGAACACGGCATTCTGATTCATATCGCGTTTGTGGAAGAAGAATTCAACAGCAAAATCCACCTAATTTTGCCACTCACCGTTGACTGAAAATGACATCGCATTTGCTCAGGGTTCGGGTAACGACCAATCACGGTTCAGCGTGTGAACATCACACGAGCAAAGTCAGAAAACAAGACCTCACTTTCAGGACCATGGACAGCCCTCTTTGTCCTCAACTCATACACACTGAGGTATACAAAAAAAATAATTTGTGAATCACATGCCCTCCCCAACCCCCCCCCCCCCCACACACACACACACACACATTGTCAGTTATGGTTCACAAATAAGCAAAACAACACACGCACTGCAAAAATGCAGAATTTCCTCATTGATTTATGTCTGTATGGAATGAAGACAGATAAATGATCTTTTCACAGTCGTATATTTGTTGTTGTCAAAGCCGTAAACCTCCATCCCATTAGGAGATTCAGCAACTGGCTTCCCCTCATTCAAATGCAGTCAAGTTATTAATGCTTTTGTTTCCGTCTAAACACCTGTGCGGCGGATGGTAGGCGTGAAGGAGCTTTTAACATCACATCTCACTGGGGAGCCTTGGGCGGATTTGCCATCTGCCAACAAAATAATGGACGTTTGCAATGATCATCTCTTTTCCTGATCTTTGCGCAGTAGTTTTGGTTCTTTTGCCATTTTAGCCTGGAGTTAAACATGAAATATCGACCGAGCGGGATTGATGTGTGTTGCAATGGCTTGTAGGGAAGGAAGTAAGTGTTATCTTCTGCGCTGAGCGTATTTCTTATACAAGTCACAATTACAGGAGCATAGTTCAGAATTTTGATTGGTGCAGGCATGCCTAACGTGGCCTGGCAATGTACTTGTATGTATGGAGAGGCGTCCGCTCCATTGCACTCTTGCTTTAGTTTGATCCCGTTCTGGACTTTGAGCGTAGCGCAGAAGGTCCAAAGATCTTTGTGATACACAACAAGTAACTTACTAGTGTGCTGCCCGCACCTGATAGCCATAACATTATACGTACACCTGCACAAACCAGGCTTTACAAAACCCTGTTTACCTCATTTAGTAAGTATGATGCGGTGCAGTTCTACAACACTGCAACTAAGGTTATCAAAGTATGAGTACATCTGTGGTCGACAATACATTTTAATCAAAGATGGCTTTATGTGTCCCGAAATGTATTTGTGGTGCTGGTTTCAAAAATGTCAATTTTTTTCCCCCGGTTTTTGCAATATTTTCCTTCTTTTTTTTAAAATTTTTTTTTTAAGATTGACCTATGAAATCTTTTACTTGGTTATTATTATTTCAGTTGTTTGTTTTTACCTCTCCTCTAAAATATTATTACAAATTTTCAATTAAGTTGTTACAGGCTATGGGTCGGATTAATGGTGGAAAAGGTTTTTGAAAGGATTTTGGTCCCTGTCACAAAAATGCTGCAATTGAGCCGGGTATATTTTCAAAATACAGCTCTTTCATTGGATCCCACCAGATTGCGCAGTTGTACCTAATCTTGTGGCGTTTTAGTGTATTTCTCAAGTAGACTTTAGGGGGCGTGTCCTCCCCTACACCAGCCATGTGTTTCCAGTACACATTTCTATATTATCTATATTTAATGCAGACTTAACAGTCACCTCACACACCTCAAAATTGCTCTTCCTTTTCACTTAAAAATACAACGATAGCAATAACAGTACAATGCATCTTTCTATTTGTTATACGTCAGGTTAAAGGACAATCCATAAAATCCAAATGAATATTAATATTTTCTCTGCTATAACAGTTGAGTGATGGCTGCTAAGCCCGTAACTGGCGAGTAAGCGCTCATGAAGCACGATGACGATGATGATGATGATGTTGATGTGAATATATGGAGCACAGCGAGGATGCCCAACGTGTGAACCAACACTGGCATATGCGCATTTAAAAAAAAAAAATGTTTTGACGTCTTTTCCCTCCCACCCCTCCTCATCCTCCTGCCTCTTCCTCTTCCTCATAGCCTGCAAAGCATGTTTTTCCCCTCAAACACCGAAGGACGCGTGCTTTTTTTTTTAACACATGCAGGACATCCCCCCCTCCCCACACATACAATCCTCTCCCTCCAACGTCGCATTGAATTGCACGATGCTTCCAAACCAGGAGGCTGCGCCGAGCCGCGCTGTTTATCCTAAAAAAATGGAAGAGCTCCCACGTCAAGAGAAAGGCGTCAATCGGGAGATATACGTCTACGTCAACGATTTTTAAACACAGCTTCGGTTGACACATCTGGGGAGGGATTTTTTTTCCTCCTTCAAATTCACGCCCTCTCTCAGCGGTGCCTTAGCAGGACAGCTGTGTCATCAACAACCGGCGTGGTTTTGTTGTTGTCTCATCCGGCAGCCGCTTGGCTTCGGGCCAGTCTGCTTCTGCGCCAGCCATCGGCTTTAACACCAAGGTAGGTCTCACCTTTAATTATGGCATCTTATTTGCGCCATAAATCACTCGCTTGCGTGATGTCGTCGTCAAAAATGCGCCTTATTCCGCGGCGGGAAATGTGATGCGCACACGCAGCCTCGCGTGGCTGCTGCGGTGGAAGCGTCGCAACAGGGGCCTGATGTGTGTGTGCGTGTGTGTTTTTTAAAATAATTATTCTATTTTTTTTTTCAAGCTTTTTGCCACGAACATCGGCATGACAGCGAGCTAGTCCGCGTGCTATTCAACCTTGAAGCCCGCCTCGGTGAATATCAGGCCTTTATTATTCTCATCTCTACTATTTTTTTTAATTTTTCGAAAACAAACGAAGCATGTGTAGCTCCAGCGGCGCGCACTTTAAAGAAACGAAGTCGTGACAACCCCCCTTATGAATATTTCACCCCCAAAACAAGCTCCCTCCGTCAGCTGAGCGGTGATGCCCGAGCTTGCACGCCGCCACGCATCAAACACCGTGCAAGCAGCCTGTGTGCGCGCGGGACCGCGTGCACGCGCTCGGCGCACTCGCGACGGCAAACATCTGCATGTTTGCGCATGATATAAGCATGGCAGGATATTATTTTATGTATGTGGCGGGAATCGCTCTAGTTTGAGAGCATGAGTCTGTGTGTGCGTGTGCGCGCGCGTAGCCAGGTGCGGTTGTTTGCGCGTGTGTATGAGCAGAACATTCGGAGGCATAAACAGACATCAAATTATTGATAAGCAGGAATGTACCGCTTCAGAAGGCTTATTATTACGATTATTTGTGAAAACGATATAAAGCCTTGTGGTGTGGTTTGGGATAAATGTGTAAATTATGACTGTCATCCTCACTGTTCTTTTCTCCCTTTTTTCCACGGGTGTGACAGTTGACCAGTTTACCACAGGCTTATAGTAAAAGTCCCCTCCCTTGTGAAAAATTCAAGTGGATGTTGTAAACGGATAAAATACATAAAGCTGTTTTTTTTTTTTTTTTACCTGAGCTGAGTAGACATTTCATTTGTTATATGCATTAGCAAATCACATTGGAGTATGACAGCAGGGAACTCTGGCATGTTGGATTCTTCACTCTCACTTTGACCTTGAGGCTGAATTTAAACTAAGAATATAATTAGGCTCAGATAAGATGGGTATGTTTGCGTGTCCACGCGGGTGCCGTCCATCATGTTATTGGAAGAGAAGAGGGGATGTGTTTTCGGGAGTGTGTGTGTGTGTGGTGGGGGTCACTGAGGGCAGCCTGTGTTCACACATGTGCTTTTGGAGCTCCTAGGCAGAGGGAACTCTGCCTGCTTATCCCACACTGAGTCTGTGGACGCGTCAATGGATGTGGTATATTGAAATCTTTCGTCCTTGAAGATTTGCCGTGCTAAATTGAAATGTTGGCATTTTAAGACAAACTGCACGAGAAATAATGTGAACAAATTATGTGAAATCAAATTACGATTTTTTTCCCCTCAATATTGCGATCGTGATTTAAGATTTGATTTTTTTTTTAAAGTCCATGTATTTTTATGTAATTGACAAAGATATACTGTAAGAGTAAAAAAAAAGAGTTCGCTCTGCCTTTGCTTTAACAAGTGGAGTCTTGCTGACTTATCAGCTAATGTCTTCTTTTATCCGCTTGTTGAGGCAGCCCATATTTTGGGATAAACATAGTTTGTGTATTTTTCACTTAACTAACTCACTACGTTTTCTGGAGGTATGGTGGGTATGACAAGTCTACACAGCCGTTGTCCAAATGTCAGGTTTTTGTGATATAAAAAAAAAAATGACACCCAAAATAATATTTCTTTTCCACCATTAATGGGACATATAACTGTTGCAACTCAACTTTGGGAATGAAAAGTGTAATCTTTTCAAGAGAGGAAGTAAGGCTACTTCCCATAACAATATTTCCCACATGAGACTTTGATATGGTCCAATGAAAGGAAGTTAGAACTTTTTGGCCATAATTCCAAATGGTATTGGTGCAAATATTACACTGCCCATCAGCAAGCACCGTAGCTACAGTGAAACATGATGGTCATCATACTTCCAGCCTGTATTTCTCAGCTGGAACTATGACCTTAGTTAATATGGATGGAGCTATGAACAATTCCAAAAAGCAGTCGGTGTTTGCGCAAAACCTTCAGAGTTTTGCTCCAAGGCAAACAGTGAAAAGAAAAGCTTACTAGAACATCAGAACTTTATTTGGGGTCAATCAGAGGCGCATTAAATGGCGCCAGTTGGTTGCTGACTCCCGTTCAACATGAGTTTGAATGTGACTGGTCAATTCTGAATTCAGCCACATCCGATTTACAAGTGGGTGTGCACACGTGTGCAACCACATTTTCTCAGCTGTTTATTTTCACAGGTTATAGCTCATATTAATGGTGGAAAAGGTTTTTTAATGATTTATTTTGGTGTCTTTTTTTATATTACAAAAACCCGTCATTTGAACAGGGGGTGTGTAGACTTTAACCCACTGTATGATAACGTCTCCTCTGACATCATCCGCGGCCTTGTGAATGGAACGGCAAAGATTTGTGCAATTTAAGACTATTTTGGTGGAATGCCAAATTGCATAACATCATGACTGGAGTCACCACAGACTACAAACAGACCCCCAAACATTTTGGTGCTAGTGAGCGGATCTTTTGTGCTTTTCGGTGCTGAAGATTTTGATCCAAATGCCACGTTGGCCATTTCTTTTCACGTCTGATCCTGAAAAAGGAGGAGATTTACAGTAGAGGCTTGAAAGCATAAATTGATGTGGTCGAGGACACTTGAAGCCCCTCACCCGTCTCGCGGAGCACAGGGGCGGATGAGCAAAGATGTGCCGTGGCAAACCTGTGATGGAGGCAAGACAGATGTGGCAGATGCTGACATTTTGCGACCATTTTTGTCTTTTAGTGGATCACCCTGCTGCCTGAGCAGTAATGGAGGTATTATCCAGGAATGGAACACAAACAGGTGGTTTGAGCAACAAAATGTTGAAATATACAGCTTACGTACATCTAAAGTCGACCCCATTTGAGGTTGTAGAGTTGGGAATTATGTCTTTCAGGAAAAAATGCATCTCTAAAGACATACACAACTTTGGAATTGGAAGTGTCGCGAGCCATGACATCACGCAAGCCCAGTGACAGCTCAGTTCAATGTCTTTGGCTTTTTGCGTTTTTGGTGGCAGCAAAAATATTGGAACAGTCAGAAGAGTTCCTTCACTTTGCTTGAAGATGGAAAACACTTGGATCTGACATGAATGAATACAACACAAGAGTTCAACATTTCAGCTTTTATCTCTGGTTACATTTGGATCTTCTGTCGTTGTCAAATTCAGCCTTTCCAACGCTTTTGTCGTATCAGTCTCTTCTGTTTCTGGAACGTGTTGCTGATGTCAGTAACAGTTGGTTTAGGGACTTTCTTCACGGCTCGTAAAATGTTTTTTTTTTTTGCTGTCAGCCGCTGCTTTTTTCCTTGATTTATGGATCCGATTGAGTTTCCATCTTCTCTCAGCTTCACAATTCCTTGTTTTTGTTTTGTACTCAGCACTTTGGTATTTGTTTTGGTTATATCTCTAACGAAAGTAAAACCGTCAAACACATAGAATACCCTTCTTCAAATACTTTTGCTCATAAGGACTGTTTAAAAAAAAAGTGCTACAGGTTGTGTCTGTTCCAGATGCAAATACCAGGAAAAAGAAGCTACAATTTTGTGTTTGCATTTACATGGCAAAAAAGTGTGTTGACTGTGTGTCTGGCCATTTTGCCTGTGGCGTAAATTACATTGTATAAATCTGGTACTGGTTTCCTTTCAGTCATCTATTGATATGTATATTTACAGCTGATATATTGAGTTAATATATTTATTGGCTGCATTTTCTCCTCATAAAAGCCGAATCGTCATATGCAAATGAAAAGCACTTTGATGATTGAGATTTGTGGACTAGATCCCTCTTGACTGTCACTAATGTGATGTCAAATGCATAAAAAAACACAAAGTGACACACACAGGACACATTTATAGACAGATTTCAAATAGAATGTAGCATTTGCTTTAATAGAAATGCCAAAGCAGAATACATTTACTCACTGGCAAAAATCCACCCATCAATCCATTTTCTACTGCTGACTGTGCTGACAAACAAAGGTCATTCATCATATTTTCATATGATTATTATTGTGGCATAGAACTGAATTTCTTCCTACTTGGCTATTTTAGCCACCTTATGAGAGGAGCAAAATAGAAGAAACACCTACACACAGAAAAAGTCGAATTTTCGGTATTTTGCTTGCATTAGATGCCATTAGTCTGTACAAATATGCCAATGTTGTGCGTATTGAGGAAAAAAAATGGCTCAAATAAATAAACAGGCGGCACATGCACCAAACACATGACAAATGTTAGCGCCGAGGTTGCTGAGCATTTAAGGTCATACGTAAAGTGCACTGTCAAGTTATGCAAATTGAAGTGAAAGACTTCGTTGGAATGCTTCCTTGTAAGCATGTTGCAGCACCCAAGTCTCAATTCAGTCAGTCATTCCGGAGTCAAGAGTAATGATGTGTGCTAATGATTTCCTTCAGGCAACTCATCTTTGCTCATTTCCCCTCTGTTTTGCTCTCATCATTGCTTCCAAAGTCGTTTGCATGGTGTCATGCAAAATGAATAACGTCGGATGCAAAACACTTTTCCCAGTCTTGTTGACGTGTGTGACGCTTCGGAGTTGAACCACGGTGAAAGATAAACCGTGTGCTTTCTTAGACTGTGCTTTATTTGAGTTTATTGTCATGCTTGAGATTATGAGAAAGGGTGCAACTAGCGGCATCTAAATGAGGCATACTTGAACCTAAGTAGATGTTTCAGTTCCATTCCCCCCCCCCCCCCTACACTGAACAAAAATATGAAATGCGACTCTTCAGTTTTGCACACAAATCTGTCTAAATCTGTTAGTGAGCACCTCTCCTTTGCCGAAATAATCCAACAACCTCACCGGTAGCGAAAAAAAAGTGCTGCATTCGTGTTTCTGCTCAGTATTGCATATCAGTGCCAAAGAGCTTGAGTATTTTAGGTATGTGTTATGTCAAGAATAATCTTGGGTCAATGTAACAATCATCCCGCCACGATAATTTATTGGTGTGTGTGTGTGTGTGGTCACAGTCAAGCAGAGAACATTCAGGCTGATACAAGAATGTGTGAGGCAAGCGATCGTACACTCTGACTTTAAAACAGAAATGCCAGTGTGGATTTAGAATATTATGCTGATTGTTTTGCAAATGTCAAAGCAATCTTTATGGGGACAGTGGGGGGAAAAACAAGCAAACCAACGACTTGATCACGTAGCCTAATGGAAGCTGCAAATTGGCGCCACTGATTGCACAAGTCTGTCAGGTTTAAGTGCTTCATATCATGTAATAATGGAATTGAATCTACCTTCATGATATATGTAACCTGCTTGCTGTTGGCAACCACTTCACTTCTTTTTTTACGACTTAACTTCTTGTCTGGGACGTGATATTACATTTTTTTTCTAACTTTTGTGAAACGGGAGTGCAGATTCAACTTTCTGTGAACTGACTACATGCAGCCAGTGCACCCATTCAAGCTTTAGGGCCATGCTCTCCTGTGAATTGACTAAATATGTTATAGACTTAGAAGGTTTTACCCCTAAAGTGAAGACTTGAAAGGCTTTTTTTTTTAAGATTCTCCAGTGTCAGGAGAAAGTGCCCAGTGGAAATGGGTTAGAAAGAAAGGGGGGGAAAAAAAAAGAGAGAAAACACTCTTGACTTCATCTGAATTTATCTCAATGCAGCACATGAAAGTCATCTGAGGCGTCAGGTTTGTTTATACGAGCCGCTGCTCAGCTTCCTCTTGTTTAGTGATGTTTATGTTTGGAGTGTTGTCATTTTTTTTTTCTATCAATGAATTGTAAAGCAGTGATCTCGTCATGGTCTCAAGATAAGCACTATTGAAAGGTTTACGGCCGCAGTGTTTTAAAGACATCAGCTAGATGTATGAGTTTATTGAATGCCTGATTTATTTTAAAATTAAGGTGCTCAGTATGGTGGTCTCACTTTGCCTTGTTTGGTCATTTCTATACAAGGACCTCAACACCGTACGATTAGCCTCTGAACTTTACTTTTATATTTGTCAGTCAGGTGCAAAGAGATTGATGGACTAATCTTATTATAAGAACAGTAGGCTGCTTTCCTGCTACTCCACTAGTGTCTGTGTGTTCTTGTCAAGCTTAAGAGCACACTGTTTTTGGTAGTTGTCGTAGAAGTCTTGAGGGTATTCTCGTCATCAGTCAATTGTCACAGTTAGTAGTTTTTGATTTCATCGCAGGCTGTACGGGGAACAGCACGGATTGGCCAAGTGAGACCTTCAGCTGAAAAGCTGCCAATCAACCTACAAGTCCAACAAACATGCATTTGTTTTCACTTCTGTTTTTTTCTGCTAGTAGCGCTGAGTGAGTGACCTTCGTCTCTTTTAAATTGCTTAATAGGATGATGTACCGACGGTGGATTTAAAAAGTCTACATGCCCCTGTTTAAAAGGCCACGTTTTTATGATACCGTTTTTGTGTGACCATTTAAATGCCTCATTCACCACGAATAAAGTCCAGATGTTGCTTTTCCTGACATTTTTGGAGTAACATCTTAGAATACAAGTCATAGTCCGCAGAGCCATTCGACAGCATCAGCGTCAGCGAGGGTGACAGCAATAATGAAGACTCTGCAGGAATTTCTGGCAAGTACTGGCTGTTCAGTACATGTGACAACAATCTCCTGTCTTCATATGACTGGGCTATGGGGTAGGGTGGCAAGACGGAGGCTCTATCTTACAAAATCATCGAAGCCTGAGAAAAACACACTTGAAATCTCCCAAATTGGGAAAATGTGTTATATGCTCCGATGAAACCAAGGTTAAACTTTTTTTTGCCTTAATTCTAAAAGGGTATGTTTGACAGCAACAACATTTATTTTGGCTTACTCAAAAGCACCTTAAATGGTGACAGGTGTGTTCTGTTTGACTTTTAATGTGAGCTATTAATTCTGAAGACAACCACATCCACATTTATAATTTATACCTTCCCCTCTCTGAAAGATTAGATTTTTTTTTCCCCCAACAAGTTTTGCAGTTTATCGGTCACAGAAATCTGGCATTTGGGATGTGGAGACTTTTTATATCCACTGTGTGTGCGTGGTTAGTCAAGTCTGTTAAAAGCAGTCTTTATTTTCCTACAATTGCTCTTGTTTTGTAATATCAAGAGACAGGTGGTGCGGTGGTGCACGGGATAGCGCATCAAGTTTATTTATATACAGTAAAATCCGTGATGTGGAATTAGCCTTTTGAAATACACTCTAGGCATGCTTTTATAGCATTTACATTACTTTTTTCCCCCCAAGGTCCTTTAACACACTTTTATAAGAATACAAACACATAATATATTCAGCGAGAGCAAGAGCAAAGGATAACACAAACATTTTGTACAGTGTAAACGTGTACAAATCCCTGTGTGTTTCCAGGAAACTGATCTCCTTTTTCCCCAAACTAACAAACTCAGTTTATCGCAATAAACATCAATAATCATGCCCAAAGATGCACATTATAAAACCATCCGACAGCCGTCGCCTTCTGTAGGTGTAAAAAGCAGGATTACAGCGAATGAGTTTCAATACTTTTCAACCCAAACTAGCCTGTGCTGAAACACTTCCTGTATCCTTCTTTCAAATTTACACCATGTCAAAATACAAATACTGTAAATACGTTTGCCGCCATCTAGTGGTTGACAGTCAACAGACATACAGACGTTCTGTATGAAGTTCGCATGTTCACCGGCTTCCTCCAACATTCCAAGGTCAGTTAGTTGACAACTCTAAATCATCAGGTCTGAATGGATTTTGGTCTATGCCTGTTGCTGACCGGTCACCAGTCCAGGGAAATCACAGCTGGGATAAGCTCCAGCTTGTCCGTGAACCTGGAACGGAGTACGTGGCAGAAAATTGATGAATGGATGTCCGGAGGCCTTTAACGGGATCTTCGTCATAAGAGACATGATTTGTACTGTGTGTAACCGGATAAATGAGTGGGAGAGCCGTGTGTGGGAATGCGTTTGTGTGAGCTACCTACGCTCTGACGGGCATATATGGGGGATTTTGAGCATGAGGAGTGAGATGATTCAAATGTTGGAAGTCCACTTGCGGCCTACCTTCTGAGCTAATCACACCAACGCTTCTGCTGCTTGTTTCAATCAGGGCCGAAATGACTCAAGTGAAAGAGGCAGCAAAGGGCAATTAGCTTCATTTGGATTGAACTTACTACATACTCCTCGGTTAGAAGCTAACAGTCGGATTTGCGCTGATGCTGTTATTCAGGGGTGTGTTCATGTTTATTTAAGGGCGCCATGATATAATGCTGACAAGTTTGTTTTTGGAGGAGCCCCAGTTGCATCTTATAAATCTGAAAAGCTATGATGCCTTATTCTCTGTCAAGTGCCTAAATCACAGCGTCTACATTTTTTATAAGGATAAACATGACATATTGAAACATGTTTGTTGCTTTCCAGTGAAAGTATGGGAATGTAGCCCAAATCGCAGCTTGACGCTAGACACGAGGAGCGTGATGAATGAAGGCAAATGAGAGCTGATATGAGCAGGGAAAAGACACGTTTGCAGAGATGCTCAGCTGATCGTTGTTTTGCTTTGGGCTGTTGGGATGTTCTTAATTGTGGCTGAATATTAAATGAGGTTTGACGGCGGGGTAGCTGCAGAGCGTACCGGCGAGCTGGCATGTTCTGCGGTGGTGGGAGAAAATAGTCAAATCATCAGGCAAGATGTTCAAATATAAGGTAAGAGTGAGCAAAGCAACAGGAATGCAGGCAATATTGCTTGGTAATCCACACAATACTGCGATACATTCAGCAGAGGGAGTGATGTCGGATCAGCGAAGCGTGTGCGGCTGCAGAGTGCACCTCTTGGTTTTTGGCTCTTCCCCCTGCAGCACTACCTCGCCATGTGACTTTCCTTGTTTACGATCATTCTCGCAGTACACATACAAACATAGGCTGTGGTCGGTTTGCGAAACCTTGACGGGGAAATCAGCACAAACGGCAGCCACATATTCCGGGACCCTAAAAATGTCTTTACTTCTAAATTTGTTGTCTTGTTTCCGTCACTCCGCCTCCGTTGAGCCCCTCCTCTCTCATGGCAAGGTCTGCCCTAGCTGCTTTGCCTTCTCTGTGATACGATGTGACATCTTAACAACATTAGTGCGTGCAACACAGAAAGTAAACAACATAGGGCGCATGACAACGCCGCCCGTGTTTTATAAAAGCTTGCGATTGGCATCCTAAACTGTATGCTAAGCGCTAAGTGCAGCGGGTCACCTTGGTTATGCCACAATCTGATAAAACATGGCGAAAGCAATAGCATTAGGCTACTATTGAATGGGCAGTGGTTGTAAAGCTAAGTAATAGTCTGGTGAAGTACATTTTTCATTTGTCTATTATGTGAAGGTATGTAAGATGTTTTTGTTTTACCTCCCAGTTATTATTAGCTAATTTAGCTGAGCTTTAACAGAGCTATGGAACACGGCGTTTTGATGGCATCGAAGTATAGCCAATGCTAGCTAGCTTTTAACAACATGCCACATGGAGCTTTTTTTTTTTTTTTTCTCGTTCTCGGTACGAGCACTGTCAGTTAATAAAAGTAGGAAACGTGTTTTGTCTGAAGAGAAGTTTGTACCAAGATGTAAAAACAGGTTTTATAATAAATGGGCTTTTACTTTGGTATTTACATCAATTTCCGAGTCTGTACTTCTACTGAAGTTCCAGCCAATAATGTGCATTCGTTAAGGTGAAAACACTCCTTTGATTCATGCAATACTTTATTTATGTGGCCCGAATTGATAGAAACATTCTTGCAGTTTACGTCTGCATCCCGATGGCCCTGGGATAAGGGAGGGAGGGGGCGTTTGAGGGGTTTTGATAGGACAAAAGAAGCTTTTTTTTGTCTGTTTATTTTATTTTTTTATTGCCGCCCATTAAATATTTATTGCCCGTTTAATCTGTACAATTACAGGGAGGGGACTCCAACTCGCTATTCTAAAATGACACAGAAGGCCTTCTGTGTTTTGTTTGTGTCGCCTTCCAGTTCAACAGATGGATTGCAAACGATTTGATGAGCAGAATCTCAAAAACAGAACGGGCAGTTGTTTCATTATTATAGAAAACAATCATTGAAATAATAAGCTCTGAGGACAGTTTTTCACAGTGGTAGGTTTTGACACTCGTGACAATTTTGTAGGAAAGAAAAATTTCCGGGCATCCATCCATTATTGTTACACCATGGCGGACTTTGAAATATTCTTTTGTAACTTTATGAGGACCTGTTCAAGTGCTGATTGACTGCCTTAGGTTATGAATGTTTTGAGCATGGCTGATACTTAAGCATAGACTGACCCGAGTCTGATTAACCCATGAAGGTCAAAATCAGGTGGCTGAATTATCCATTCAACTCCGAATTCAATGCCTTGCTCTGAGAACATTGTGACTTTTGTGAAAAACTTGTTACACATGCTCAAAGGAACTTGGAGGGCTTAGTTATCGGTTCGTCAGAGCAATTTTTACAATTACATTTATATACTGTGACCTGAAGAGAAGAAAGCTTTGCTTGAAAAGAGTTTATTGGTTGCCTTTCATCCGACAGTGACTGTGCATGTGCAAGTATTTTTCATATCTATATGTTTGCAATGAAAAAAATCCAAACCTTTAGCACTGTACAGACAAAAACAGGCTTTCTGACAAAGCTGTTTTCTTCTTAAGGGCAAACCTTTCACCCTCACCTGTTAGATTTTGCTACTCCTAAATTAATTTCTGTGCTGATTATAGTGTTTCACAACATGACATCATACAAAAGTCATCAAAATAGCTCCATTCGTCTCTACGATGTCAAGGTTTCATTCATGAGTGATTCAAACAAGCAAACAAACAAAAAAAAAACTCTACTTTTACAAAACGCTGTCTAAAGTAACCAAAGTTGCCGAAACAGCATTCATTTTGATTTGGTGCACTTCTGTCCTGCTGGAAACAAAACCTGTTGTCCAGTATTGTCGATTTAGTACCGCGATACAAACATATCTTTGTAAAGGCTGAATTTGTTACCACAGTTCTTGTACTGAATGTCACTGAACCCGTTAAGGCGTACTAATGTTGCGAGCCGTAAAGTACAATTTTTCCTTGACGGTTCTTGTACATATTCTGCGTGTGTTGACATGAACAGTACGGTCTTTACCTCATCTGAGTAAATGTTAACGCATCCGGCGTACCCTGCCTGTGACCAACTGCTGAGAACAGAGTGTTTCTCGGTGCTCCAGAAGCTCCTGCTAGCCGATAGTGTGAGAAAAATCTGCCCATTCATATTTTGCGCCTGCTTTTATATCTCGTCTGTACCTTTTTTATTCCAACACCACAGGCTGTCGGTGATTGTTTTTTACGAGGCAATGTGGGCTTTTAATATTTGTGGCCAGATTGCTTGAAAACACTTTTCTTGAGAGGAGCCATCTCAGACGTGTGATCTCAAGGGGACATTAACGCGGCCGCTGTACAAATCAAAGAAGATATCTCGAAAAGGTGATAACATCTTACTTATCTGCCGACATTTTCAGCACGGTTACATGCGTGGAAATATTTCACATCGGGACAATGACGGTGACAACGTATACAACCGTGTTTTACTGTCACTTTTGAGCATATCCCTCGTTGCCCAGGTGGTGCGCCAACAGCATAGCTTGAGTAGTCATTAACAGTGAGGTAGTGGTTGCTATGGGTTACAGATGCTATCTATCGGATTAAAAGTATATCTCTGTTTACCCTTGCAGGGTGTTTTTTTTTTTTTTTTAACTGAGGATGATCAGATGCAAATGGGGTAGGGGATGTTTTGACGTCGGCATCATAATGTATGACGAGGACGTCGTCCCGCTTTGTGCATATTCAGTGGCTGGGAAGGAGATGCATGGCTGACAGTGTTGCTAAGAGACCACACACAGCGACTAGTGTGAGAGGCTTGATTGCACCTCCCTCCCCCATTCTTGTAGGCTGGTTGCCTCTCGCTATATTCTCTATCCTTTCCTCTTATTTGCTTATTCATCCTCTCTTATATAGCCCCTCTTAAAATTCCCGTCCGTCTGTCTGGTCATTTTGAACCTGATCTGCATTGTTTAGCCCGTTTTGTACCCCAGCGGTTCAGTGTTTATTGGCTTTTCCTCATTTCTTCCACCCCTCCCATCCCTTTGCTCTCTCCTTTTGGCTGTGGGTTTTTAAGCCGCTCAGTCTTCTCCTGAACGGTGCTGCATCCTCTCTGCTGCTCTCCCTCCGTCTCCTCCCTCCCTTTCGGTTAAAACTCCAGACTGAGCCTCAGCGTTGTCTGGCTTCGGCGAGTTTGGCAGTGAGGCTGGGATGTCGAATTCCAGAGATTAGCAGGAAAGTGTGGTGCGATGCAGGCCGAGGTGAAGCCTGACAGAAATAATCGTACTGTATAGTACAGCACATTTTTCTTCATCCTTCAAGGAATTTAACTAGTGGACTGCATGACTATTGGCACTCAAGACAATCAGCTGCACTGCATCTTGTGGGTTGAACAGGTACAGGTAGAAAGTGTAGGTATCAAGAGTACTAAATTCTTTTAGTAACAAGGAATTGTAGCCCTTAACATGTAGGGATGTCTTATCAACAGCCCGCCGCCAATTTTTTAGAGGCCTTGCGACATGCTGAAAGTAACATTTGACATGGCCCAGCGTGAAAATTTTGTTGACACCCTTGATAATTAGCACTACTCATAATATCTTGGTTGTACACACTGTTATATGCTGCAATACTATTTCCATCTATAATGGTAAAAGAAAAAAAATGCTGTCTTAAAGAAAATTCAGTTTCACTTTCTCCTTGTTAAGGTCCAATATTCTCATATTAATGATCCTCAAGTAAATGCTTTAAAAAAAAATGTTCCGCTTGTTACAGATTGCACTTTTCTGATTGTGGAGATGCGGGTCCGCTGTTCTTAGTGTAAAGGCAGATCTATTCTATTGGCACGTTCTCACCATTCGTCCGGTTCTCCGGCCCCATCTCACATTCTAGAAACGTACCAGCTCGGATCACTGAATACTGAAAATCACAGGTGTCAAACTCAACGCCCGGGTGTCCAAATCTGGCCCGTCACATCATTTTATGTGGGCCGCCAAAGCAAATTATGTGCATCGACTTCATGGTTCTTGCTAAAATACCAAAATTGCAAATTGCTTTCGCTTTTAAAAATGTGGAGATATTGCAATCCTTTTTGCTACCAGTGCCCCTTTTAAAATACATGTAATAATGGCATCTGATTTCAAAACTATCTATTCATCAATTTGTCGTGTATATGTAATATGAGACAATTACGCATTTATTTGAGCTCATATGTGCCCTGTGAGTCAAACGGGATAGGCTGTAGCGACCCTAATGAGGACAAGCACTATAGAAAATGGAGCGATTATTATAGCAATCCATTTTTGCGTTTGCCACCCTCCTAATAAATGTCTTACATCTAATTCATGTCTGGTCCTCCATGCAGTAAGTAAACGGCCTGCCATTATGTGAGGACATACAGTAATAATAATCTAAAGCAACATCCTCAATAAACTTTGAAAAGAAAACCAATAGTTTAATTACACTTATTTGCTAATTCTTTCAGAGCAGAAGTGAACATTAAATCACTTGGCGGAGCCCTGCAAAGTGATAAACATTTGAATGCAATAAAGCCATGAATGTGATTTCCCAGCCTCCGAGGAAGGAGGCATTCAGTAATAAAATGAGCTCTGGAGAAAGCACAAATGTATCGCACATCTCGGAGTAATCTCATTTCGGATTTACATACGCATATGCCCCCCGCCCATTGTCACGACACTGCCGTTGCAGTTTGCAGTGTGGCGTGGCTCCGCTGCGGACCACCTCTTGTGCAGCACTGCGGGGCCACTGGCTGAGGTGCGAGGCCGGAGGGCACATCCTTGCACCAAGATGCGAAGGATCACTTGCAAAGCTTCGCTCCAGACGGACAAACTCCAAAGAGATGGGCGGGAGGCGTTTATTTTTTAACCATGACTTGTTTCATAAACGTTGTTCGATATAACATTGTGCTAAATGTTTTACGTCTCCAAATATTTTCCCCTCATTAATTTTATATTCAGCTGCCACGGTTGTTACCATCACCTCATTGGCTGTGAAAAGCTTTAAGCATCCACATTACTTGACAGCTAAGGTAATTTAAATCACAATAAAGAATATCTTATGTGCGAGGCAATATGCCGCAAGTTGATCTTTTTATAGCTGCATCGATTGGTTTGTTTTATGAGCTTCCAATCAATGTAATGATCCGGGTCAATAGGTAACATATCACTCGCTGGGTTCAGTCTAACACGTGGACTTAGTTTCTCAACCTGTGTGGTCCATCCTTTCGGAATATTTGATCGTCATTTTAACCAACCCGGTGAACAATCAACAATCTAACTGTGAAATGCCGTTTCTTTCAATTCTTCTATGATTGCGCTCCCATCCTCTTCGAGATGGCTTTCTTCATCTCCCGCTATTGCCTGTGTGCATGTGCGCTTTGCAAATATTTGTGATTTGTGTGCGAGCGTGCGCGCGCGTGTGTGATCTGATGGCTTATGTGCATGAATGAGTTGTCTGCTGAATTGCATGCAGCTCCACTTCTATGAATCATGGTGCCATCTGCCTTCTGGTTCTAATCAGATGAATTCGAGCATCTCCTGACCCTGTAGATGCCCTGAAAAATAATGATCAAAGCTATTGCAGGGATTCATGTACAGTATGCTCCACATACTGTCATCCTTTCGTTAGACAGCCCCGCCTTGTTTCATTTTACGAGATGTTCTCCTGGTTCTTTAGTTGGGCTAATTGCGCAGCATTTAGCAGCCCCGATTGCAGGGCCGCCTGCTCGGCTGCTGTGATCCCAGAAAGTCAAATCAAAGCCCCCTTTACCGAAAGACCAAGCTTCACTTGCAGTTCCCTAACCTAATTAACATTGAGTCGGCAAGCATGGCGGCGGGGTTGTGGTCAGGGCAGGGGGATACAAGAATAGCAGACGTCGCGCTGACACGCTGCATGACACACTGGACCTTGACAAAAAGAATTACACGTCACAACAAAACTCAGCTGGCTTCCTGGCCCAGGTAGCAGGATGCTCACACTATGGAGAGCAGCGGGGTTTCTTCAGTGACTCATTACTGAAACCGGGCTCCGTTTAGGAATATTTTGATTTACTACAGAAAGTGAGCAGACCAATTTTGGACTTACTTGAAAATGTTGATCTACGCTAAAGACTCCCGTGGCTAGAATATATACACCACGACGAGGCGGTCTAAGGCGGCCACTCCAGCCTAAAAGTCCAGTTCCCAAAATGCCTGTCACATTGGATTATTGTTTTGTTTTTTGAAATCCCGCCTCCGCACTCCTGCGGCTTCCTTCCTGTGTTGTCCGTGCACTCATGGCCAACCATGAGGTGCTCTAAAGGGGCCGTACCAGCGTGAAGCCCGAGTCAATAAGATGTCTGTCATTGTTTGCCTCTCCTTGCACTTCCGCCTTTCTCACCATGACGTGGGTGCTCACGGCCGACAACGAGGCGCTCTACATCTGTAACGCGGGTGACTTGTTGAAGGCAAGCATTTTCAGTGTGAAAGCATAGCTAGCTAGGCAACTGTACGTCACCCTTGGCGCCGCCGATGAACGAAAGCACTCAAGTTCTTATTTAGTAGGGGAGAGGCGCAATTCATGCCGGATGCCGAGTGCATCACCCCGAAATATCAGAAAAACTGAAATGTCGGGAAATAGTTTAATGCTATTTCTCCTCAAATGAGTATCATATAGTTCTCAGTCTTGGCACGTTTTCAGCTGTCATCGTCAAAAATGTATCATGTTTGTTGAGAAACAAACCTTTGAATTCAAACGGGTCTTTAATTACACTTGATGATGTGTAATAGTGATCCTCGTAGTTTATCCCAATTGATTTGAGAACCTCTTCATTACGAATGGCCTGTTTTTGTCACGTTTCCTGTGAAATTCTCATGAGCTCACGTTTCCCAAGATAGAAATTGCTTCACCGTTGCTTGCGAACGGATCCCTCACACAGCACCATTTGTCATTGCACAACAATGTAAAGATGATGAATGTTTTATGCTTTATTTCATGCTACAGTACTTGCTTTCACATTGGAGTCGCACGCAAAATAATTGCCACATTGGAAATGCTCAGAAGTGATTTACTAATCGCTTCTCTTTTATTTCATGATTTTCTTTTATCAAAAGAATTGCAAACAGTGATGCTGCAAGGGACAATAAAGTAAAAAAAAAAAAATGTTTTCATAGATAATACATCTCACACAAAGTGATGGATGAATCTCCGAACAAAGTGGATGGTGTGTTCCGTCTCTAAAAAGCCAGGGGCAGTGAAAACCTTCAAGTTTCCATTTGTGAGGACAAAACAAACATGCATCAGCTGACAGCTGTGCTTTTCTTAGCCAGTTGCATGATGCATTCCCATACAGCGGCGTGGAAACACTAGCGGGCCCTCCCGTTATCTGCCCCACAACAAGGCTGACTACTCATAGGGTGAGCGTGAGGCGGAAGCTGTGCATGCGCTACATATGACAATCCACATTACTGTCTGCTTGGCAGACAGCCTCAGCTAGGCCATCCCACGGCCCGCAGCCAGAGACGCGCTGCAGCTGAGTTATCATGCTTACTCAAATATTCATAACTGGATAATGAAAGTATAAATAGTTTCCATGTGATACACAAGAGGCTGAGGCAAACAAAACGGCAGCGACTATTCCCTTCGTTTATTGTACAGTGCGTCTACTTTTGAGGACTGTCAATTGTAGTAACTGCTTGTCATTCTTTGCTGTCAGCATTGTAAAGTGGAACCTACTGTTTTGTGCAACATTAGAGGCATATTTTTGTTTGTTTGAGGTCTTTATAGCTTCCACTGTAGCTTTTCAAGTAATTTTGGGATAGCTTCCATAGCTTTGTAGCTTTTCAAGTAATTTTGGTTTGGGTTTTTAAACAGTGTTTCCACATTACAAAGTCATTGCCGTCAGTTATGTCAAATGCTGTTCCGCACATTTATTACAATAGACCTATTGCCTAAGCAACATTGAGCTTCAGACTATGTTTTTAAAAAAGTGAGAATTTTTGAGTCAATTCTTTGCACAATGGCTTAACATAACTTAGAGATATTAATAGTTCAATTCAAATGTTAAATGTTGCACCTACATTTGAAATCTAAATAATTGTAAATTTTAAATATAAATACACATTTTAAGTATACACTGTTGTGTATATATACGTTTCAGGTGGAACTAAATATTGATCTAACATGCAAAATCAAAACGCCTGGAACAAGAAGTACCAAAATAAAAGCTCAAAGAGGTCAGAGTGGTTGTATAGTGTGAAATAATGAATAAAAAAAACCCCATCTCATCCAAAGAAATGGACTCGCGGACATCATTATAGTGATAAAAACTCAAATCACAAACATGTTTAGAGAAACTTAATTTGATTAGTAATTTAGCTTTTTAAGCCTTCAAGTGAACACAACAGATCAAAGTGAGTGAGCTCATTTGTGTCTGGCTGTTGTGGCTACAGGTCATGAGTCCTGCACGCTTCATAAAAGTCGCACTAACTTCATAAAAGTCACACAAAAAGATCAAATGACTTGTCAAATACAGTTTCACAAAATGTGTTTGTTATTTTAGGTAGTTATCACTCTGATCACTGTCACACGCAACACCCTGTGATCTCGTTGAGCTTTTATTTTGGTACTTCAGGTTACCCTTATTTTTGGATTTGCACATTAGTTAAAGCAGCACTGGGCAAGAAATCGACCTTAATAAATGTTTTTTACAACTCTTTTGATGAAACATTGACACTTACACGTACAGTAGTTGAATGGGACTTCATGCCCAGTATCGTTATCGATCAGTATCGTTTTTACCAGCACAAAGCAACTTTGAGGAGGGTGGGATCAACCCTGGCATACAAAAAAAAATACAAATGTCAAGAATTGCTTTACGGCATACTCACTTCCTCCTTTCGCCTTAAGGACGGCTCAGGATTTCACGACACTACGCGCTGGCACCCATGGGAAATGTGGTTGACTTTTGTAAAACACTACCGCTTTTGTCCACATGGCGCCGCCATAATCAACAAAAACTGACATATGACACAGTGTTGCTTTAAATATTTCACTCAAAATATTTACATTTAGGTTCGACATTTAGATTTACATTTAACATTTAAATGTAACTTTTCGATGTAAACAATTGCATTGATAGTATACCACGTTTGTATTTAAAATTTTGATTTAGAGTTAGATTTAATTTCTGTGTCTAGATTTAACATTTGATGTTTTGGTGTAACATTTATTATTTTGATTGAAGCATTTATTATTTGTAAGTTGACATTTTTTTTGGGTGAATATGCAAAAAAAAGTTTTAAAACATAGTTTGTTGCTAAACGTGACAAAATGTTGATGTTATTCTCATTGTGAGGCGCTTTAAGAAAAAAAAACACCCCGTATTTTCTGGTTTCTTTTTATTTAGGTGCGCCTTGTGACAACACGTCCCATCATCTCGGGCCTCCTTGTGTACCATGACCTCTGGTTCTGCCCAGGATGTGGCAGTCGAGCATTTCCTGCGTGACATAGAGAGGCGGAGCAAGCGGCTGCACTGCGCTGTGATTGGCTGCGAGGTGGAGCGACCCCGCAGCGACATGAACCTGCTGTATCGAAAGAGCCGTTTGGATTGGAGGCATAGGGACCAGGATGGAAGCAAGAAAAGGTATACGCTGAATATAAAGGATTACAGGATTTGGGGTTGGGGGATATAAGCCTCTTTGTCAGCTTCAAAGAGTCTGATTCCCACATCTTTATTCCAAGCACAGCTGATAAAGTTAGGCTGGTTAGACATTTGCATAGCAGCACGTCTTGGTTAAGGATAGATGAGATCAACTTCTGTAATGCCAGCAAAATGTCAAGTAGCCCATCCATCCATCCATTGAGAAACAAACCAGTGTGTTGGAAAAAAAGTCGACCGGGATGTGATTTATTCCATTTCTGTTAACAATCGCGTTACAAGACATGCAGGCATTAAAACGGGCTAATTAGATCAACGTAAATTCAGGCACACTTTGAATCAAGTGATGCCGTCACACTTTGTGGCACACGTTGCAGGTGACAATGCAGCTTTTGAACTGTGTGCGCGGGCCTGTGAGGGAGATTTTTTTGCGTCACGTTGCTAGCAAGTGTTTCTGTTCATTTTTTTTTAGGGCAGTTTGTGGCACACTAGAGCATAATTTAACTCGTTGACTAGTGCCGTCTAATGCTTCCTGCGGGGCGGTTGTGATGGGCGTGAAGACATGATGAGAGATGAAAACTGAGACACACTAGGCCGCAGCAGCAAAGGTGAGAAGAGGACACGACCGCCGTTGACTCCAAACGGGACCGGGTCAGAGATGAAGTGGCGCAGGGACATAAGGATGGGAGTTGGGCGAAATAGTGGCAGACTGCAGTGCCGGTGGGTGTGAGGAATGCAGAGGGAGGGACAAAAGAGGCAATATGAAGAAGGCGAAGGTAGAATGTTTGAGATCTGGAATGCCTCTGGAGAGGAATCCCATTTATGAAGCGGAGACGCCTGTGAAGATAAACAACTTTAAGTGTGTTCGTTAGAAAATCCCCCTCACTAATACTGCTGCATTTCAGTACATCTTTGAAAAATAGTCAAATGACTTTTGGAGAAATAATACAATTAAAAACAATTACAAAGAAAAAGTCTTCTTGAATCATGCTTGTGACTGGCTGGCGATTTGCCCCAAGCCACATACAGTATAGCTACAGATAGAAGGAAGCATAATTATATTGTATCACCAACAAAGTACAAAGAAAATCAAAGCGTGGCATTGACGATGGATTAAAATTTCAATCTAATCTAAACAAGAACAGAAGATGTTAGCCTAAGATATTTTTTATATCATGCACAAGGCAACTCCATGTGCTTCACACAACCAAAAGCACAACACCTAAAAACCTTTACAAACAGAACAGCTGAAGACATTCAAAGGCGAAACAAAGAGAACAAAAATATCTTATTCAAATTACTAAAAGAACATACATTGACAACATTTTGTCACTTCTGTCGACCGATGATGACATCGAAGTTGCTCAGGGCTCAGACAACGACCAATTATGGCTCAGCTTCAGAAAACAGGTGAGCCATGATTGGTCGTTATCTGATAGTGTCGTATTATGACTGTGTTGCTTTTGCCTGAAACAAAAATATAAATGAATGGAAAAAAAATTAACAAGAATGTTGAGCCTAACACCGAGTCAAATTCAGAATTAGACGCTAAAAGTGCGCTACTGTGCAAGAAATCACTGCTAACGATGTTATCGCCAACAATAAGGACAAATAGACGTGTTCATACTTAGAGCAGAAGCATTATGCACTTTCAGTCCTTGTGACAGAAGATGAATCACAAGTGTACAGCTCGACTCGAGACAAGCCGTAACTTAAGGCCATCAATTAAAGTGTCATGTGTTGTGTCACATGTCAGTGAGGTCTGTCACAATGAGGACACTCGCAACACTCATTGTCAGCACCCAACCTTAACCTAAAACTTTAAACCACAAGACGTTGACAGATTGCTCCGACACCTGGTTGCATGTTTTCATCTCCAGGAGAACATTTGCACTCAATCGTTTGTTTGAAGTCAATGCACTACTGAACAGAAATTAGCAATAGGCTGCTAGCTAGCTGTTAGGGGCACGATGAGCTACACTGCATTTTCCCAGCAACATCTTGGTCATAGCATAATGAGCAGCTTAAGTAAAGCGGATGACCTCATGTTTTGACTCATAAACGTTTCTTGCATGCACATGATTGGGTCAAAGGTTACAAAATCACCAAATTTCTTTTGTAGTGTTTTATTTGCACACCATGCCTAATGGGACATTTATGTGGAAATATTAATTTAGAATCCAGATAGAGTCCAAATCCATTTGCACATTTCATGTTTATGATTAATAGCTACTGATGAAGATCTCTTTGTGATAAGAAGAGCACACATCATATCATTTGCCCAGTGATGAGATCATTTTATTGCTGGCTTGTTAAATAGCTCCTGAGTAATAAATCTGTTCTGAATGAACATGTGTTAACTCATTATATGCTACAGTTGGAACAGCATGGAGGTAAATGTCTATATAAGGGTTCATATGTCATTGCAACATTTGAAAGAAAATACAACTTTAATTTCCTGAGTGGTGGAGACACATTTATTACTAAGTCTTGATTAATTCTATTTCCTCACCAAAAAAAAAGAAAAACAAAAAAGATGTGTATGCCAAGGAAGAAATTAGAGGCAATGAAGATCATTTCAAAACCTTTTCCATATTACTGGCAAAAGTGCATTTATTTGGTGTTTGCATTGATCCATGAACTCATATTTAGTTGAAACAGGTTTTGTTTTCTACATTTTAAAATCTTTTTGATATGAATCATCAACATCAACATGGCACATCTCGACTGAGGTTTGCCCTCTCCTCCATACGCACGCACGCCAAATATGTCAGATTTCCAGCGCATCTCCTGTGCAGAGCCCCCAACTGGATTTAGGTCTGGGCTCTGACTGGAGCATTTAAAAACTTCCAAACTTTAGCTCTATCAAAGCCATTCTTATGAGTGGATCTAACTCTGATCATAGCGGTAGGAATCCAGATAATGAACACTAGTTACTGCACACTAAATTAGCCTAGAGTAGTGCAGCATGAATTGCTCCAAAAAACAAACAAAAAACAAAGAGGGTTTTGGTTTCAAGATGTTCTAAGTTTCTTCTGGGGGAAAAAAAAATTCCACTTGACAGTGCCTGAAGGAACGGCTCAGCCTCCGTTCTGGTCTAAATTTGGCCCAGTACTTTCTGTGTCCAACGTGAGGAGCCACAAGTATGTGGAAGTACACAGAAATCCGGGGGCATATAGAATACTGTACATCCACAGTACATCGTGATGGCAAAAGAGGATGACAAATTGTGTCTTCCCCCGTGACCACCGACTGGAATGTGGCTCGGGATGCTTGCAATGTTGACCGCATATTGTAAGCTCCAGTTGTCTTCCTCTGTTTCACTGCATCACTGGGATGGCAACCGTTATGTGACCTGTATTCGTACAGTAACAGCTATACTGTCGGCACAGATGTGGCTAGCCAGATGTGATCAAAACAAATAAATACGTGGATTAACAAGTGGATTTAATAACTCTCGGGACAAGGTTTTAGTAATTCGGATGAATTTTAAAGCTTTACAGGCATTTAAGTGAAACGTGAAACAACAGCCTGACATGGTTAAGGGCCATCCAATGGACCTAAATTCTGTGCGAAGTCCAGTCCACAGAATTTCTTACCTTCTTTACCTCTTTATAGGAACCCGACCACTTTTATGGTACATTTACGTACGAACAAGTGGAGGATACCCACTGGGATATATTGTTGCCATGCAATTAGTCCTTTCATCCCGCAGGGAGTCAATTTACACGTAAACGCAGGAAAGAATAAAGTGTCAGGATAATTGAATAAAACTGCATCCAGGAGTCCAGCCCAAATACACAGAGAAACTTGGCGCGAAAGCAAAAACGCAGCGCTGTCAGTCAGAAACAAAAAGCAGCAGCCATTGCACATTTTGTCTGATCTCCCTCACTTTTATTTATTGTTTTGGGAGCTTGCGCCAGTAATGATTCCACGATTTCAGAGAGAAACCGTCAAATGAACAACAATGGTTTCCATGGGAACAGCTGAGAGCGGAAAACAGATGTGGGTTGAGAGTATAAAGGAAAGAGTCCGTGAATTCCATCAGTCCTGTATTCACTAAGAGTACTCTGTTTTGACAGGGGAATTGATTTCCTAATTAAGTGCATTTGAGGGGAGAGTAAATGTGGAGAGGAGGAGATGGGAAAAGACATGAGTGTGAAAGATGGAGGTGACTCTAGGGTCTTCCTTTTTGTACTGAAAAGCCCTGCAGGCAAAGCTGTTGTTTGAAGAGCAGAAAGAGGGGGCGTCAATAAAATAAAGTGGAGTAAATGACTGTTTCGATGATTCTTTCATGCCTTGTTTTTTTGTTTCCCCCCCCCCCCCCCCCCCCTTTTTCTGTCGAAACTGCAGCTCATCCCAAAATGACCCCTCGGCGACTGTCGGCAAAGTCAGGGACTTGGCCTCGTTCCGTCGCCACTTCCGAATGGGCTTCATGACCATGCCGGCCTCCCAGGACCTTTCCCCTCACTCGTGTGCCTCAGCCATGGCGCCGCGCTCGCAGTCCTGCCACGCGGTCGGCGCCGGGGACGCAAGTCTCGAGAACGGAGATTACTCCGACACCCAATCTCAGCACGGCGGCCGATGCCCGCCGGTCAAACCCAAGCGCCACCCTAGCACTCGCCTGACCTCCTCATCGGCTGACGGCAGAGGACCTCCCGAGACGCCGCCGCCTCCGCCGCCCTCCCACTCGCAGGCCAAGCACTCAGAGAAGAAAAATGGTAAGAAGCGGGAGCCCTGGTGCGCGTTATTCTCTGAAAATGATCTTTTCTTAACATGCCGTTCGACCGCTGCAGCCATGAAGAAGTCCGACTCTGGAGACATTGGCTCAAAAAAGGTGCCTCCTTTAAAACCCAAGAGAAGTCCCAGCACCCAGCTCTCCTTCGACCCACTTCCTCCACGTGTGCCTCATTCTGCCGCATCCCTCCCTTTCCAGGGAGCCGACTGTCAGATCCAAACCGGAGAGGGGGACGACGAGCCAGTCTATATCGAGATGGTGGGTCAAGTGTTTACCAGAGAGAGCCAGACCGCGACCCCCCACCCCGTCACCCCCGTAGCCACCACGCCCGATTCCGACTCGGACCAGAGCGAGGCCATCTACGAAGAGATGAAATACCCGCTCCAGGAGAACCGAGAATCTCAGCGACACCTCCCGACCAAACACGAGAAGATGAAAAGTTCCAAACACTACCACGTGACCCCCTCGCCCTCCAGCAGCTCCTCGTCACTGCCGCGACCCTCCTCTTCCTCTCCTTCCTATTCCAAACCCAAAGCTACCGTCTCCATCTCCCATTCGTCCCCGCTACCGTCCTCCGCATCCTCCACCCCCGTCCCCCAGGTCCTATCCACCAGCCCCCACACTCCACGAGCGCCTACTCCCTACCTGCTGCAAGGCAGTAAGTGTGAACCGGAATCCAACACTAAGATCCCTGCCCCTTTCCCAAATCTTCTACAGCACCGACCTCCGCTGCTAGCCTTCCCCCAACCGGCAGCGGCATCCAGCGGGGTGGGAGTGCAATGCAAGGGTTCCTCCTCGGCTTCCTCTAAAATTGGGACTCAAACGTCCAGCGTGACCACTCAAGTGGGCACCTCCGCCTCCTCCTCAACGTCGTCTAACGTTCCAACATCAGGCCCCAAAGAGCCATCGGGAGGAAGTGTCACGCCGCAAGAGAAACACAGCAGAGATTCCCAATTGGGACCGGCCCCCGGACTCAGAGCCAGGAGTCACTCGACGCCACTGCCCCCGTCCTCCAAATCCACGTCACCTTTCTCCCATCACCACCACCACCCGCACCATCGGCCCTCCCACTACCATCACTATCGCAAGCCGGAGAGGGGAGACTCTCCAGCCCCACTCAAGAGCAGCTCTCAGACTTCCACCCAGGCCACCGTGCAGACCCAAACTTCAAATACGGGCAAGGAGGGGAAGTCTGTTAGCTTCCTCTTGAAGACGGACAAAGGGGAAAAGGATAAGGATAGAGACAAGGAGAGGGAGCGGGACCGGGACAGGGACAGGGACAGAGGACGAGATAAGGACAGAGATCGCGAGCGGGATAGCGGTCCCCACTCTTTGCAACTGGACCTTTTTTCTGCCGCGAGCAGTCAAACATGCCAAGGCAGCAGCAGCTCGACTCCGACGCCCCTGTCCTCATCCCATCGCCCTCATTCCCGTCCTCATTTACGCTCGCACACCCCTCACGGCCTGCCGGCTTACAAGCCGCCGTCCTCTGACAGCCCCCTGCTGTGGACGTACCCGTCGGGTGGCTTCCGCAGACCGCCGGCTTACGAGAGCTTGAGAGGAAGCTCCCAGACGCCGTCCTTGCATCAGCCCTCCAGCCTCACATGCGTCGGCGAGGGCGGAGCCAAGGGTAGCGAAGGCTCTTCATTTCTGCAGTCCAAATCCGGCTTCATGCCCTGGGACAGTAGTGCGAGCTTTGCAGGCGACGAAGGGTCTTCCTGGCCCATGCAGAGGAAATTGTCCTTCAGCCACGGGAGCAGGGAAACCGAAAGTAAGTCGCTAGTCATTTCATACACGGCGGTAGCTTGACTTCCAAATGCCAAATTACGAATTTTTTTTTTTTCATCCTCAAGTTGTGCGCTGGGTCGTTTTATTGCTCCGCGCTGCGAGACAAACAAAAGAATATGACATGCGAGCTTCAGAAAAGTGCTGCTAAAGTGAAGTGGAAAAAAAAAAAAAACAGAGAAAAAAAATTAAGGTACTTTAGTGCCCTTGCAAGGAGAGCCACAGTCAGTAATGCACTTTCAGCCTTTCAGTTTATTGAGCGGGACAAACAATCAAACACAAATACAAAATGAGAACGCTCGTAAGGAGCTGCTGTATAGCCATATCTCACTCAAGCCAACTCCAGCCCCTGATGCCAATTACTAGGCCACACCTCTTAAAGGCACCCATCCAGCACACAAATGCTCAGTATTACACTTTATTAAACTCGTTTTTTGCTTTATATCGTTTTTTGCTAAGTAAACATTGACCAATATGAGGGCGCTGGCTTCGTAGATATCGCAATCATAGCGTGCCTGACATCACTCAAATTTGCTCCAAGCTGACTTTCAAATTAAACTAGCAACTGTAGCTTTTTAACAGCCGACCGTTTGACTGTTGGCGGGTAACACTCCTGCAGAAAGTTCAAGGTTCAATACTCCACTCCCGTCTCCCGTTGTCTCTCTCACTTCACTTGACTTTTTAGCATTCAGTCTCCATCCTCTCCGCCGGGAAACACTCAATTCCAAATTGATGATGTAGCAGAGCTCTTGTTACAGGCTGCTAACTCAAAGGCGCCATCTTTGATACGACGAGTAAAATATAAACCACACGAGTAAATTGAGTTGCATATTCGTCACGGAACCAATTAAACTCACAAGTCAAGGCTCGACTATGCGCTAGGTGCATAAAAAAAAAAAAACTGGTAGCGTAAACACTCTTTAAATATTCACTCCCTCTCTCTCTCTCTCCCATGTCAGAAGAAGAAGGACGAGCTTGGAATGGCAGCGCCGATGCCTTATTACGGATGGATAAGGAAGAGTTGGGAATGGGGTTCCGCGGAGTCCCTTCTAGCATCCCAGTGCACTATAGTGGCGCCGCAAGTAGGACCCTTGGTCACTGTGAGTCACTGGTGGGTGCGGACGGCAACCCAGGATTCCGAGCCCTGCCCAGAATCGGGATGCCTCTTCCCTGTCAGACGTTCCCCGCCTGTCGCAACGGAGGTGGGTCGTGAAAAAACCTAATCGCAAATGACATAAGCAGTTTTATGTCTACACTGTGGTTTGTTTCCTCTCCTTTTATTTGCCCTCACATGAAACTTTATACAGCAGCATCATTTCATGGAGAATTTAACAAGCAGCACATCTTTCATCCGTCATAAAAGCCGAAAAGCTCTGAAGCCTCTGACAGTGTCTTTGTCATTCGCCGCATTTTTAAGCAAGGCCTTTCTTCTCAGACTGAACCGCCGCTTACCTTGAGAAATCATCGCAAAGCTTTCATTGACGCAGAACTGGGAAAACACACTTTCCATAAACACCCCGGCGCCCACATCACATCACTCTGATTTTAGTGCTTTTACATTGAAACTGAAGAAGAACCAAGTGTCACTCTGTATTGCTTTCAATGTGACTCATCTGATGTAGGTTATATGTAACGCTTGTTGAGGTTGCTGACGAAAAAGCCAAAGAAAAACAAAGACAATCATCCACCGTTATTTAGAGAACGCTACTGTACATCAGGGGTGTCCAAACTACGACGCGAGGGCCATTGGCAGCCCGCCATCCATTTTTTTAGTGACCCGCAACAAAGATAATTCAGTTTCAGAAACCAAAATGGTTTCTGCCACTTTCTGCTTTAGTGTCAAGGTCCGATTCGTGAACATATCACATTAATGGTCCGCAAGTATGGTCAGCTTACTTACGGATTGCTCTTGTTTTGGTTCTGAATGTGAAAATGGGATTCAGATGCAGCTCAGTGGAGGGTTGGATCTCTTCTAATGAGATACAGCAGCAGCCCACTTCAAAACCTAAATTAAAAAACCTAAACAATTGCCTTATCACCTTTAAACAGAAAGCCTCGACGTAGCATTTTTTTTTTCCAAAAATAACTACAGTGTTTAAAGCTCACATGACAGCAGTTTGAAATGTTGTGCAACTTTATAGGTATATTGTTGCTGAAAATATTGGTTCCGCTCTAAGCGAAAGGCATGTTGGAGGTAAAGTAAAGCCAAATTTGTCAAGTTACAAGTGATGACAACAACATCTCAAGAAAGGCTTTCATATAATAACACTCTGCCTTCTTCTCAGATGCAGACACGAGTAGAACACAATGTACGGCCCACTTGAGCATTCACACCCTCATGTGTTGGAATAATAAAAAAAAAAAAAGTGATATTCCACTGTTCTCATTAGCAAGCACGCCGTGTAACAATGGTGTCTTTGCAGAAGTGGGGCGGCTGGGCCGTTCCTCCTCTGCTGCTGGAGTGAGACAGGTGGGCGGCGGAGACGTCCAGAGGCAGAGCAGTCTACCGGCGCGAGAAGCCCTCAATCAGGTGAATATGCGCTGGCCGACAGTATAACTCTCGACTCTATTAACTCCATTCAGGGCTCATTTCAGACCGAGCATTAATATCGTCCTCATTATTGCCTCCCCTCCTTTTAGAGACAGTGCTTCTGCAGGTCTATTTATAGCTCTTAGATATGCCCACTGAGCAGAATAATGTTCTGGCCTGGCGCAGAACAATAAGAGCAGGTACATGACGCAGGCTCCCACGTAAGCGTCCGAATGTTTGACAATATAGCGGAGGAAGGAACACGCTGTTTTGTTGTGGCGGGCTGCAGTTTTCTTGCAGCATATTCAGCTGGATTCCGGCTGCATAGTAAGTGCTGACGCACTTTGAGAGTGCTGCAGAGACTGTCTGCATGTCTGGTTGGCTCTCCGAGCAAGAACTGATGAAGTGGTGCTACATCCTGGTGGATCTTTGTAGGAACTGCAGCTGTGATCGCCATGGGCCAGTCGGTTGTGGTCATTTTTTAGGACCTTTTTCAAGGGATTCTTCATTTTGATGTGATGCTTACTACACTCTAAGGACAAAAGTATTGGGACACCTTGATGTGATAGGAAGTGTCATAGAATATAACTTATTGGTTCCACTATGCATCAGCTTTTAAGCCTTAAGGTCTTATTTTAGCGCACCATTCTGGTGCTGGAATGCTAGTCAAAAAAAGCACATTCGATTTTTGGGGGGATTTTCTAGTGTGCATTCAGTGCTGAGATTCTCATCTTGTATTTATACATAATCGTCAGATTTGTGTATTAACACCTTTCTATGCATGTACTTATGTTGATTCTTATGTCCCTAATAATGTGCTCTAAAATGTACATTGCACATGAAATTTTGTGTAGTCATGTTAGAGACGATGTTTGTTTTCGACAAAAAAAGCATTTACTTGGTTTGACTGCCAAAAAAGTGATTTTTCCCAAATCGGACCCATAATCCTTGAAGATAAGGGGGAATGAATTTAGTCTCTGACTGAATAAAGGACATGAAATGTGATTTTTTTTTTTTTTTCGTTTTTCTTTCCCCTCCACAATTTAAAAAAGTTCCCAGGCCAGTTGTGGCCTATGGCTCATTTTTTGTTTTGGTCCATTGCATAAAGAGTTTACGAGAGAGTACAAATGTCGAGATATTGTCTTAAATTGAAAATACAAATATAACCGAAAGTTGAAAAAAAACATCACACTTCCTGTTTTAAATACGGTAGGCCTCTCAACTTTTCATAAATGTAACAAAAAAAACAAAAAAAAGAAATGTGCCACTTTAGGTTTGTAAATATATTCCACTGTTGCAGTCAAAGAGATATAGAGAGTGTCTTTGATTTCAATTTGGTTGATCTGGTTACTTGAATTGGTTTTGTGGAAGTGGTCGAGCTCTCCCTTCCATTTGTCTGTCGTGGGAAACATTCTGTTGACCAATTCCTTTTCTTTGCGTTGTGTCACTAGCTGCACGGCCTGTCGCAGCCGCAAGCCTCCTGCAGCCCCAGCAGTCCCAGCGTGTCTCGTCAGCAGCAGCAGCTGCATCTCCACCAGCAGCAGTTGCAGCTCAAGCAGCAGCTCCAGCAGCTTCAGCAACAGCACCACCTGCAGCTGCAGTTCCAGCAGCTGGCCCAGCTGGCTCAGGGTCAGCCCGCCGCCGCCGCCGCCACCGCCGCCGCGGCCTCGTCCGCCGCTGCCGCCGCCGCCGCGCAGACCCAGAGAGACGGCAAGTTGCTGGAAGTCATCGAGCGCAAACGCTGCCTCTGCAAGGAGATCAAGGCTCACAGGCGCCCGGATAAAAGCCTGTGCAAGCAGGACAGCATGCCCATCCTCCCGAGCTGGAGACGGACACCTGAGCCCCGCAAGACTGGCACGCCGCCTTGCCAAAGGCCGCAGGCCGTGGTGTGGGACACGGCTATCTGACAGGAGGACAGTGAGGACGGCGCTGGCTGAGCTGAAGGGGGGTTGCGTCGTTCGACGGGAGTAGTGTGAGGTCAGCCTTTTGTGTGATGGTGGTTGCAGTTGAGGGGACAAAGGTGAGAACAGCAGAGGTACAAACAGGGATTCCGATCTGCATCTTTCCCTTTCGGCGAATCATCCTCTTCTTTCTCTCCATCGTCTGCCAAGTCTTCCCTCACCGCATCCGTAAATCTCCTCTTTGGTCTTCCTCCTCGCCGCCTCTTTCCATCCTCTCTGCTGCTTCTGTCCATGCTCTCTTTTCCTCAGCTCTGTTCCACAATCCCTACTCACTGCTCTGAACAACCCATTCCCCAGACCTTGAAGTTCCTCCACTGCTACTCCCTGTAACCTCGCCATTGCCCTCACACGTGCACCCTGGTGCTGCGACTGACCTTCATTCCTCATGCGCCCGCCTCCGAAGCTTCTCTCGCACCTGCTCCCCGCACTCACCGCACATCCTGTCTGACCTCATCTGTCAATCTGTCCATCACCAGATCAAACAGGGACTCCAATCAAACAATTCAAGTGTCCCTCCCACTTCTAATTGCCAACAATTTTGCCATTATTCTCACTCTCGAGGATGACAGCTTGATAGGGTGAGATCAGAATTGCCAAATTTCCTCCTGACTACTTGACACATAGATTTCTTTTTTTTTTTTTTTTTTTTTTTCTCTAACGCACAGAGAGGAATTAAACGAAGGCACCAGTCAGAGAAGAGCGACATGAGTCCGACATGTCATGTTCTGTGGTTGAGTACAGGTAGGACTCATTGTGAAGTGTTTCTTGAAAATTGTCAATGCATACGAGATGTCTTGGTATCAGTAGATTGTTGTCGTGGATGCAAATAATCGCCGAGGTGTAAAAGCTACCTACTATATCTGTTTGCATAATATTTGTAAATCAAGTTACTTTCTCTACATTGTTTTTTTGGGAATTTTATAGCAATATGCTCCCAGTGCGGGGGCGACATAACTCGCGTCGACTTCTAGCCTATAAACGTACATATCTTAAGACTTGAACGAGTCATATTTACTGTGTCATCCTCTCCATGTCACAATAGACATACAGTCCTGTACATATGCTGTGTAGAGGTGATCATGTTCGAATTTTACATACAGCAGAACTTCACTATGATCACACATGGTTGTATAAAGATGTTTTCTTTTTTTTTTTCTTTCTTTTTTATGTCGAACCGCTTTTCGGTGCAAATGAAAGGGTACAAAAAATTGATCGCTCATTTAATCTGTCCGATAAGATACAACTAATAGGACCGCGAGTGTTGATCAAGTCAAACAGAATGCTGGAACAATCTGCACAACACTTGGGAGGAATCAAAACCCTAATGTACTGTAAATAGATATGTACAAGTGTATTGAAAATGTAGCAATTATTTCCATTTTCATACTTGTAATCAATACATATTATGTAGCATATACTGTATAAACTTTGTTCACTTGTTTTTCTAGGAGTATTTTATCTGCTGCAGCCAGTCCTTGCATTACTTAGAGTTCTAATAAACAGTAAAAGCCCTTGAATTTGAGGCGCAGCCCAACAGTTTATTTATGCAAGATTCCCTTTAAGATCAGTTTCATTTATGCATTTTATTGTTTATTCTTACAATAGTCGTCATTTGTGCACAGAGTTCAACAGCTTGTCATCTACTTGCTGCTATCTTAATGAAACGACTGATGTTGTTCATTCACGGTGTCGCCAAGAGGCAACATGGTTAATATTCTGTGCTCATTGTCACATTTTTTTTTTTTTTTTTTTAAAATATCGAAAAGCCACGTGAACTGGACTTTTGAAAAGTGAGCCCTTCTGTAAAAGTATAAGGCGTTTGAATGTCTCTTGGTGGTTGTTGTTTTTGATAGTTAGCACCAAAATGTAACCCCGTGAGAAGAAGACCTACCTAAGTGTTGGAGAGTCACTGCTTGGCCTTTTTGTTTTAGTTTCGCCTGCGCATGTTCGTTTCTTTTTTTTTTTTTTTTTTTTTTTTGACGACAATTGGCATCAATGTTTAAACAAACACAAGCCAGGTTGAAGGAAATGGGCAAGTGCAATGCATGCAGAGACTCTACACACACACACACACACACATGATGATATGATCTTAAATATTGTGCCCAACTTGATTTCTAATACCAACAAATCACCTTACTGCGGTTCCTTTTCCACTGACTAATAATGAACCTAGGGACCGTTTCCAGAACTAGTTTACAGAAACTGTTGGTTTTGTGTGTCTACTAAAACAGTGGCCATTATATGAGTGCCATACTATATTGATATGGTAAGATACGGTGTACCTTGGAAATCACTGTAGTGCTATATTTGCATTGATATTGTCATTCAAATAAATTTTATATAATGAACTTTACACAAGTAAATGTAATTTTTTTTTTCTTCCCGATCCGTTTTTTTTTGCTGCCTGGTCTATGTCGTGTGCTCCCGTGCGCTGCTGCAGTACATGTTGCAGCACCAATATCTTCCAAGTGAGGGCACAATGTACACTCTGCATTGCTTAGGGGTGTATCCATCAATATAATTCCCACTGCAACAATTTGTTTCATATTTATTATCGATTATTATCTTTGTGATCCTAAATAGCACACATCGTAAGAAATAATGGATATGACGCAATTGGCCTACTTGTTTCCATCAGCATGTTGAGGTTAAAGGCCATTCAATCCCATGGGTTCAGGCACAAATTTGGGATCTCATTCAGCTCCACCCTCCTCCTCTAACATCCTTGAATAAGCCTAGTGATTATCTGAGGAGGAAAATTGGGAATGAAAAGACTTCATGCATATGGCAATTAATGAGCTTTATTAAGAAATATGAGCTAAATCTCTTTTGTGCTTATATGGTAAATTGCACTGCAAATGAAACACTAAAGGGATCATTTACACAGAACCTACAGTCATAATGGATTTCTTCAATGGCAAACTGCAGGCTTGTGGTGCTGTGTCCTTAAACAGACGTACTGTACACATTCATTGGGATATTTATTTACAAATACAGCATTATAACTGTAAAGAGTCAACTAATACTAAGATGTATTAATTTATTTAGAATATTTCTTTGTACTCTGTATTGAATGTAGAATATATATCGGAAGGACAAAAAGTGAAAACTGCTGGATCTAGTGGGGTACTGTCACCATTACCCCTAATAATAACTACTAGGAGTAAATAACTATGGAATACATATTGTTAAGGAAGAAATATTGTGGCGACTGCTGGGTTGGGATTGGTGTGTTGACCAATCACAGCTGTTTAGTGGCGTGTTAAATCATTAATAAATCATATAATGTTTATTTGTAAAACACCCATACATCCATCCATCCATCCATTGTCTATACCGCTTATCCTCACAAGGGTCGCGGAGAGTGCTTGAGCCTTTCCCAGCTGTCTTTGGGCAGTAGGCGGGGGACACCCTGAATTGGTTGCCAGCCAATCGCAGGGCACACAGAGACAAACATCTGCACTCACAATCACACCTAGGGGCAATTTAGAGTGCTCAATCAACTTACCATGCATGTTTTTGGAATGTGGGAGGAAACCGGAGTAACCCGGAGAAAACCCGCACAGGCACGGGGAGAACATGCATACTCCACACAGGGAGGCCGGAGCCGGGATCGAACCCACGAACTCTGAACTGCTAACCAGTCGACCACCTATTTGTAAAACAATTTTCTTATTAAAAAAATGTACAGTACTGTGCTCCCTTGAGTTGTGGGTGTTTTTCGAGATATGGGCCAAAGTTGGGCCAATTTTCTTTTTTCCGGTTCGACTTTGAGCAAAAATTTGAGATGGTAGCGCTGTATGGTAGCAGTGAACTCAACTCAGCTCGCTACACAACAAGCAACTGTTTGACATAGTGAATGTATCTTCAAAAAAGAAGCTTCAAGCTGTTTAAAGCCACTCGCATTTAGTGTACTGTCAAGATAAACATCAAAGAAAAAAGAATGACACACTTTTAAAACAACCACATTAATCCGCTATCTTAATGCACAACAACTAATGGGAAACACCAGGCTAATGAATAGCATCTGTTTGGCAGTGTTATAAAGCTTCAAGGAATTCATATTTGAACAAAAACGGTGGAGTAACACATGTAAACAGACTATAACAATACCTACAGGCATATAGTTTTCATCCTCTGCAAAAATGACTATTACTGCATATTACTGTGTCATTTAGATTGATATGTGTGTGTGTGTGTGTGTGTGTGTATGTATGTATAGATAGATAGATATAGATATAAATATGTAGATATGAATATATAAAGTTTATATATGTGTAGATGTACATATATATATATATTTATATACATATATACACATATATGTGTATATATGTATGGATGTATGTATATATGTATGTGTATATATATATGTGTATATGTATATATATGTGTCTATATATATATGTGTCTATATATACATATATATATATATATATATATATATATATATATATATATATATATATATATATATATATATGTATGTATATATGCATATGTATGTATATATGCATATGCATATGTATGTATATATGCATATGCATATGTAGCGCTCTAGATATATATAACATCTGTAAATAGGTGAATCCGGGGCATGTGGGGGTCCACTGTATTCTTCTTTTTATGTTGAGGGATGAGGCCTGACCAATCAACGTCACCCTAGCAGCACACCATTTGCTCGCAGGCTTGTCTTGTCACGTGGCAAGCCAGTTGAGTGGAGAGAAGGGGGCTACGGTGGGTGCAGTTGATTGGCTACCTTCGCAGCTCAGGGAGGGAGGGGGGGAGGGAGGCAGGGGAGGTTAGCAGCTCGGTGGGAGCGGATGGAGGCTGAGAGAAGAGGGCGGGGGTGCGCTTTACCGCAGTATCACTAGATTTCTGCAGCACTCATCAAAACTCTGCGGCATGAAGACTGGAGCTGGGGGGGAGGGCACTCACTCGAACCGGGCTACCTCTTACTTTTAGTCTCCCCTTCTCCATCCCTAGATAGGCTTCTCTTTTATTTTCCCACCAATTTGCACTCATTTTGAGCTCCCCCATCACTTGAAAAAGGGCTCCCTCTTTCCTCATTGGCTAATTGGATTGCCGTTGCATTCGGGTGCGTTTTCTTCCGTTTTTAGGGCTCTGTTCTCGTTTAGTAAAATGGCAAAGGATGCGGAAAAAGGCGAATGGAAGGAGTATATATGGAACCCGAGGACGAGGGAGTTTCTGGGCAGGACAGCCAGCAGCTGGGGTGAGTACTGTACTGTCCAGCACCACAGCCACAGCAATGCAGCAAACATGGAGCCTGGCAACGCATTCTATGTCTGATGTCTTTCTGCGGCTTTTAATATGCAAGTTGGAGAGTCAAGTGGCCGTTCACCTCACTCTGATGCCGCGACAATGCGGCTGCCGCCTGCACAAGCCGACGGTTATTTTCCTTTGCTTTATTTATTAATTTATGGCACCGCTTCCATTGCGCAATGCGCTGAGCATAAGGGTGGAGGCATATGGTGCATCTGGTAAATATTTTACAAGATTTAAATGAGGTTGGCCTAGCGGGCAGCGCGCTTTGCAAGGAACAGGTTTCGGGCTTGTTGCAAAGAGCGCGCGTCATCGTCCATTCGGGGAAGACTCACTCTTGGCCCGATGAAAGTTGCAAGGCTTGTGTGTTGACATGATGTCATTAAAACAGGTCTACGCGACGAAAAAGTGACTTTGAGTCGATTGAAAATTCATGCTGACGCGGGATACTGAATGGAAGAAAGTCACTGACAAAACTACAAGTACAGTAAATAACAGCATCCCAGCCGTCTGTGCGAAAGTTCTCCTGGATAAGGTGCAGTGCGTATGGCACCCTGGGAAATTATAATCTGAGTAAAGCCAAGAGTCAAAGCTATTTGTACCACCTCCACTCTGACCCAGCCCAGTGTGAGGGATTTAAACCTAATCTAATGACTGCATTGGTATCACCTCAGGATTTTTTTTTTCTTTTCTAAATAATGACGATAGGACTAATCGAATAATAATCACTTTCCTTCTCAAAAATAACGGATTCGACACTATTCTTGGATTCGTGCAGGAATCATTGTCGCTTCCGTTTGTTGGAATATTCCGCCGCTGTGCCCGTTAATCCAGCTCAGTCTGTCCCAGGTGCTTTTAGGTCTGGAGGCCTTTTTAATCTGTGCTCGCTTAAGGCCGCCTAATTGAGCTATTTCTGTAGTTAGCTACTACATGGAGCGCACCTCGACTTAGATTTTCACCTTCTAGCACGCTTCTAACCACGCACATGTGTCATTCAAGGCTGTTCAGACGGTTTCTTGTTTCCTTTTTTAGCAGCCCTCCCGGTTTGCGTGGTCACCCGTATTATCATGCGAGGTACTGTGTCCGAGCCCATTGCAGCAAAAAGCCTGATGGAGCCGACGTCACCTCAAATCATTTCACTCCAAAATATATTGAGATACATATCAGATCATCTTTTATTGGAGTAACGCTCACCCCTAATATATCACGTATCGTCGCTGTCCTGTCAAAAACACATTTGTCCAATTTTGTAATTAAAAAAAAAAGGTTAAATTGATGCCATGTCTGTGACGCGGAAATCCCTTTTTTACGAAAAAAAAAAAAAAAAATGGACGTACGTGTTTTTTCACAGGACAGCGACGACATACTGTGTAATATCTTTGAAGGAAAAATACCACTTTTAGAGTACTGACAAGTTCATTCATGTTGTAAAAAGACAACAAGAAACTAATTGCATCATACCCTCTCGAACTGAGACGTACCCTGTTGAATCGGACTGACGCGAAGCAAATCGAATCATTCCTCCATAAAATGAACCGTCCTTGAATCATATCGCACCCCGTGGATCAAGATGCGTATCGAATTGTCTTTTATTGGACAGAGGCACAACCCTAATATATATACATATACCATCTCAATGAAAGAAATGCCACATTTGCACTATCAAATGAAACCGAATTCAATCATTCCTTTTAAAATGAACCATCCTTGAATCGTATCACACTCATGGATTGAGATACGTATTCAATTATCTTTTTATTGGACGGATCCAAAGCCCTACTAGAGACTTAACCGGGGCTACAATTGCAGATGTTTTTTTTTTTTTCTGTCATCGCTGCATCATCCTCTATGCCAATTAGTCTTCTGTTAGCAGCTGCTCCCCCCAAAAAAAAGGCAGGCCGAGGACGTGCGCATTATCCAAAGGGGACCCAACTCAAGATGGTGCCTTTAAAGAAAGCCCATGAAAAGCATCACATCTCAAAAGACTTGTGTCGTTTGTTTGATCAGCTCATCAAAAGAGCCATTGGACAGCATTCTCGACACTCATTAATTCCACATGTTCTTTGCTTTCAACTGCCAGGTGAAAAGTAGACACTTGCCTTATCTCTCATCATTGGAGAGGGCCGACTTTGAACCCAACACCCTCGTCTACAAAGACTTGACCCAAGCCTGCTGTTTCCTCCCGGGCTGGTTGTATTCATTAGACGACGGCCGATCATCTGGAAACTTGAATTCTGTCTTTTCTGACGTGCTCCATCATTAGCCTTCATAAAGTTACATCTTAATCATCTTAATCATCTTTAATATATATTTAATGAGTCAAGCCTGCGCCTTTACTGTATCCAATATCACCCCCCCGCCCCCGCCACCCACCACACACACACTCTCACCCAATTGCAAATAATTAATCAGGCACTCCTATACAGATATACAAGAATCCCCTGTTGAGCATCCTTCCCTCGACATTTTGCAGAAGCAGCCCGCTGACGGAGCCAGAGAGCTCCACGCTGGGGGGCACAAAGCAGCGGCATGGCGCCGGTCAAGGCACTCAGCTGCTACCCCGCGCCGGCCCCACGTGTCGCTGCTGAAAATGGGGGATGTGCGATAGAAAATGCTATTTTTAAGACTCGCCACGGGAACGTCACAGACAGATGCTTCAAAGGCCAAAGGAGTACAGAAGAGGACGGATGGATGGCTCGTTATGCTCGAGCATACTGTTTCTAATACAGTACATTGCCGCATACTTAATTAACGACAAAGATAAATGGACAAATTCATTCTAGTGGATTGCAGTTCCCGAAGAAAGAGAATGTTCATGGCGAAAAGAAGTTATATTATCAACGCCGCTTAAGTGCGATAAAGTCACATCCGATTCCTTCAATGCTGCGTTATTGCTTTTCCGATACTGTATCACGACAGTCTCCCTTGCGGTGTTCAATTAATTAAAAGACCTTCTGTATCATCCCCCCCCCCCCTCCCTCGGTCAGTGCAGTGTTCCCTCCTCTGCAGTGCAGCTCTGTAATGAAATTGTGTTGGAGAGCGACTATTCCATCCCCGTTTAACACTTTTCAGAGGTCGGGGAGCAGCAACATCGCATTTGATCAGATTTTTTGCCAATTGAAGGGATTAGTAATCTGAATGGAATGAGAAATAGCTGGCGTCGACGTGAGTGAGACAGATGTGGGGGATGAATTGATGTAATGAAGGGGAAAAATGATCTTCATGACTTGGTGAAGCACAGGGTTATGCACACAAACTCGCTATATACTGTACCTGACAAATCTGACAAATCTAATGTGTCCGTTGTGAATTTAGCGCTCGCTTCAAAAAGTGTACATTTTAATACAAAATGTCAACTGTGTCGCTATGCCTGCCCGCTGAGTGACTTTGAGCAGCCCCGGGGCAACGTCATTAGATGTTTATTAGTAAATGTCTGTCTTTTATTGTTTGTTTGGTGCTTTTATAAGGGCTAGGTAAACTAGGAACTTTATTGATCAATTCAGGAAAAGTTGGTACTATAAAAACGAGCAGAAGAATGGTGGGAATAATAGTAACAAGGTAAATGCACAATGGCAACAGGTTGAATGTCTTTGAACGGGGGGGGGGGGGGGATTGCAGTGACCACTCCCACTGCGGTGCAGCCCTCACTCTCTTAATATCTGCCGGCGTGCACTTGTTTGTGAAATCACCAACAGCAGTTTATTCGATTTTTTTTTTTAAACAAATTCTAACAATATGATCCTGTCTCTTTCCTCGTCCGCAGGTCTCATCCTTCTCTTCTATTTAGTTTTCTACATCTTCTTGGCCGGCCTGTTTGCGCTTACCATGTACGTCATGCTGCAGACTTTGGATGACCACAAGCCGACCTGGCAAGACAGGCTCACCACACCAGGTGCAGTATAGTAACTGGGGATAAGAGCCCCACAAGCACAGGTCACGTTGTAGTGATTGCTCTTGCTTTTTGTCCGACACTCGCAGGGATGGTGATCAGACCCAAATCCGATGAGACATTTGAGATTGTCTATAACATCCAGAAAACTGAGAGTTGGGACATGTACGTTCAGGCCTTGGACAACTTCCTGGAACGTATGTCTGAGAATGCTTACTGTGGCAGATTATCCCATAATCTTTCGTTTGCAACCTAATCAGAAATATGTCCTTTCTTGTCCGTATGTAGCGCGTCACTTTTCATTTGCAAAAAAAAAAAAAAGCCCGCAAACACATTTAAAGCCCTGCGCTGGTTTTCCTCTGCAGCCTACAACAGCACCGTCCAGGACCAGATAAATGACGAGTGCAAACCAGACCAGTACTTCTTGCAGGAGGACAGCGGCAATGTGAAGAACAACCCCAAGCGCTCCTGTCAATTCAAACGCGACTTTTTGAAGGACTGCTCGGGACTCTCTGACCGTTACTATGGATACCAGGACGGCAAGCCATGCATCATTATCAAGATGAATCGGGTATGAAAGAGGAGAGGAAGGGAAGGGATGGTGTTGCTAGGAGACGTGGAGTGCCCGCGATAGCGGCAACGGGCTGGGAATGAGGAAAAGAAAATTCCCTGTTCCAAAAAATAAAACGGCAACATCATCATCAAAGTTATTTTTAAATCAGGCTTGTATTATGTTCCCTCTAGGTGATTGGAATGTTGCCAGGAAAGGATGGACAGGCTCCTTTTATCACCTGTGGCGCAAAGGTAACCCAGAAAATCTCAAAATAGCTGACATTATAATGCTCGCAGCCATGACACCGTTTCAAGCACAAACGTGCATTGCTTTTTCTCGTGAATGTACTCCGCTTTCTCTGTTCTCAGAGGTACAAAGTTGGCAAAAATGAATGGGTAAGAATGAGTCCGATGCAATGTTCTATAGTGTAGGGTTCAATTCTACATAGCGGTAGATTGTAGTCACCAAATTTCTTTTGTGCGTGCAATTACCACTTTAGTAAAAGAAAGTTGATGCTTCATTAAGTATACCTGCACTAATGAGGTCACATACTAAACAAAAATCAAACTTTCATTATACTACACTGTCATTTTTACAGTTTAACCCTACAATGCAGTATGTTTATCGATGGGGTTTTATTTTATGGTGGTGTAAAAGTGCACTACATCACACAAAACAGTTGCTTTCCCCCCATCATATAACAAATGAGGTAACCAACATATTAGAAAGAGCTCTTTAGTGCAATTCTCAACCATAAACCATTATAGTAAACATATTGTTGAATTGATTTGTGACTCGTGTTCCTTTTTGACTGTGCAGGCGTACCTAATGTGGTGACCTGGTAGTGTAGAATAGAATACCTTGATAGTCACTGCTATTTAAGTGTATTGGAAAATTCTATTTGTAGCTCTGTTAGATGCCCGTAGAATAATAATAGAAGCATACTGTGTGTGTGTATACATATATATATATATATATATATATATATATATATATATATATATATATATATATATATATATATATACATATATTCATATACATATATTCATATACATATACATATACATAGATACATATACATATATACGTACGTATTTACCCACACATACATACATACAGTCCTTACTACATGCTTTATTGTCATTTTTATATCGTTAAAATGCCATTACGAGCCTGTAATTTTTATGCGTCTCAGTGAGACCTTTTACTCTCACAGTGTTGTGTGCGTTCGTGTGTGTTTAATCGACCATCGAAGGAAATGGTGGGCGTGTCGTGTAATGAGATTTGAAGAAAAGTAGGAGATTAATGAGGCTCACCTCCCGGCTCGCCTACGTACACTAAGAGGCATTTTTAGGCCATAACACATGAAATTGTTTCACCCCCACAGAGAGAAGACACTGATAAAATTGGAGAATTGGTGTACTTTCCTCCCAATGGCACTTTCAACCTTATGTACTACCCTTACTATGGCAAGAAAGCTCAGGTAAGAGGTCCTGAATCAAAATAATGTGGTTTCTTTTGTTATATTGGAAATGTACTGTTCGAATAGCTACCTGCGCTTGAAATTTGGCTTGCCTTGTCCGTCGTTTTCGTTCCAGGTGAACTACTCCCAGCCTTTAGTTGCCGTCAAGTTCCTTAACATCACCGTCAACGAAGACGTCAACATCGAGTGCAAAATCAACGCCAACAATATCCCCCCCGGAAGCGAAAGAGACAAGTTTGCCGGACGAGTGTCTTTCAAGCTGAGGATCAACACCATTAACTAGGTTTTAAAGCCTTTTTCCACCTCTGAAAACATCATGTTCTGCAACATTGCACACGCACAGAAACTAATTGCAGAATTCCCGCCCTTTGTGGGTTTTGTTTCCAACCCCCTCAAAAATAAACGTGGGGAGGACATTGTTTGTCCAGGTGTGTGACGAGATTAATGCAAGAAAAAAGGGTGGCAATTCTGTAATTATTTCTGTCTGTGAGCTTGGGGACAAATTTGTTTCTGTAAATTCATTTGAGGTGACGTCTATTTATACTGCATGACAAACGAAAAGGGGATATGAAGGAAAAGTTTGCAAGGACCAGTAACACCGCCGTATTGCTGCTCCTATCTTGCTGCCTCAATATAGAGTTTTCCTCTATACGTGATACACACCCATACAAAATGTGCAATCTGCAAAATCTGCAATTTTTATTTAGATAGTATCATAACCTCAGAGCTGGACTAGGGATGGACATATGACTAAATTGTCCTTAATTGACAGGGAGAAATTAACCATCAATGATTCATTTCTGTGACGTATGAAATATTTTTCAAAGACTTCTTCAAACCGACTCAACAGCACCCCTGCTGGTCGAAGCCAAGTAGCGCACTCCGTTTTCCGACAATTGCTTCCAGACGTGTTTCGATCAACACTCCATAGACTTCGTAACAAACAATCACTATGCCCATCCCTAAGCCGAACTTGTTGCACTCAAAAGACTAATCCGAGCGTATATATCTTGATGGGTGGATGCTGAGATGAAGCCATTTTGCATGTGTGTATTGTCTTTAGTGTGCTATGAGGGTAGGAGCCCCCTATGTCCCCGCTCTTTGCTCAGTGTGAAAAAAAAAAAAAAAAAGTTCTGTGAGACCACTGACCACCAGGAGGGAACACCGCGTAAGCGATGGAAATCGCACGCAATCAGCGCGCAATTTCAACAGAAATGATATGAGATGAAGAGGAAGCGTTTAAAACCTTTAAGTGTGTGTTTGTGGCTTCAGTGTTTGCGCGTATGTTCGGTTCGTTGACACATTTCATACCATGGGTCGGGAAATTGCATGCATTGTGCAATAGTCATTAAATCCCTATATTACGAATGATTGATCCCATTGTTTGGAGCCGACTAATTTTGCTTCAACATCACATACGGTTGGATGTATTGAGAGCATCGATCAATTTAACGCGTTTTACAAGGTCTTCCTTCCATTACTTCATAAACAAAACCTTACGCTGTCTCCAGTTCACCTAACTTGCGTTTGTTTTAGTATGTGTGAGTACTTGAAATTGGGTGAATTGATGGTATTTCGTCCCATTCGAGTTTAGAATCAGCTCAAACCTTCAACTGAATATAAAATGGCCACTCCTTTTGCGCCCCCGCTTTTTTTGTTTTGTTTGCAGTGCTGTTTATAGTAATATCCACCTTAATATTTAGTTTTTATTTTTTGCTTTAAGTGTATTAATTTGTCAGACCTCCAAAATGGATTAATTATATTTTTATGGATTTGCAATGCTGTGCTTTGAGACACTGATTTGAATTCATCAACACTGTTTTTAAGGGGAAGGTTATAATAATAGTGATGGTTTGTTTGTTCCCTTTATCGTCCTAAATCATCCCGGTTTGGATTTGCTGTCGACCTCAGTCTTCAATATAGAACTTTGTAGATTGATATTGGAAAGGCCTCAAACACACTGGACATTTACTACATATAAAACGAGGGGCTTTTTAAAAATGCTGTAGTTTTCTGTACTACATCATTGCACCAGTTTGAAGACACAACATTTAAAAAATGATCTCGTCTACCCTAATTTGATGCAGCCATTTTAATGCGGCTAATGCAAATAAAGCATCTTAGTAGATATCATCTTATGACTTTTATTTTTCTCCCCTGATTTTTCCGTCCATTCGCACGCACGCTTCGCTGATGTTGCTGCAACACTTAATTTCACACTAATCTCTTAATCTGGCGGGCTAATCCGGAGCCTGCACGATGAACTTCTTTGCCCTACTTTGTTGCTCCTCCTTCTTGTCATCGCTTCCAAAATAGACTTGAAACAAGGCTCATTCACTCATATCAGTGCATTTAACCCCGAATTGCTTCATAATTCATTCAAACAGCCTTTATATTACACAACACTAACTCCAATTTTCCTTTATTTAGCCATCTGCATGTGAAGATGAGTTCTTCAACCAAAGATCCTCATTCCACGTTCAGTTTTCCTTTAGCAACACCGTGTTAGAGAGCAAAGATCAGAGCAAAGATGTGCTGCAGCGATACTGTAGGATTCATGTGCAAAAAGTGCAAAAAGCAGCTGTGATATAAAAAGACCAACTCTTACATAATAGTAATACGCACAAGTGTTTTACAAAGACATAACAGTGCCTCCTGGTGGACAGAACGTGTTGTTGCCAGTGTCCAGGTTATTCTCTCGTCTCCGTTTATCAATTTCCGCTGATAATTTGGAGATGTCTTCAGAAAGCAATATCCTTCTTTCCTGTACGGCCATGGGATTCGTAGGAAACAGATGTAATGAAACGTGTGCAAGAGCAAGTCGTCAAAAGGCAACAACTGAGCAAGTATTATTTGCGACAGACAATTTTTATTGCAGTTTTGTTGTAAAGTTTAGAGAATGTATCAGCTCGGATTGTATCGTGTTACTGGAGACACATGGACGAGGTTCATCATTAATTCATCAAACGGTAAAGACAATTTGATTGACAAAGCTCTCTCGTGTTTTTGTTTTTTATTTTTTATGCGTGTGTGATATTTCCACCTTTGCCCCATTTTAGAAGGTTTTCAGGTTTGCAATGAAGGAGAAGTAAGGTTGTGTGTGAACCTCAAAGACACAATGCCAACCAAATATATAGATAGAAGTATACTAAAGAGTTTTTTTTTTTTAGAAGAAGAAGAAATCTTAACGGAAAAAAAAAAAAAATCTCCCCCTCCTTCCTTATACAACCCTCATATAAAATCATACCCAGGAATGTGGTGCAAAGAGAAGGATCTGCTCAGTTTTGTTGCCCAAATGGATGATGATTCTATTTTGGATTTGTATTTTTTGCTCTGACTGTATGTATATTTTTGCTCATGTTTACTGCAAAACAAGATAGAGAATTAATAAATGTCATTTAAGGGAACCAAACCTGAAAAGTGTGAGCTCTTTTTCAAGTCGCAAAGGGGAACTGCATGAAAAAGGATCCCCAAATGCCAAACATCCAGCACACAATACCAGTGTTCCAATCATAATGACCGGTTACTAATAAAGTCGTGGTTATGCTGTAATGGTGTCATCCATTAAGTGTTGTAAATGAGATAAGTGAGGATCAGTTACAAGCAGCAAAGTACAGGTCAAAGGTTGAAGGCCTTTTTTCAAAAATAATAATTTTCACAGTGATTTTTTTTTTTTTTTTTATCTACCCCCTAACCATAAATCTTTCCTTTTTTTTTTCATGTTGAATATCGAAATGTAATCGACCGCGTGACAGGACCACACCAGAGATATACTGCACTTTCTCTCCAAGTCTCACCACAGGTCTCCTCCTGATCTCTCATCACCTTTGCCTACCCTGTCACCGTCTTCTTAGAAAGAGAGAGCACACAGCCGGAAAAGAGAGACAGAATGGATTACCTGGCATTAGAGGTATTTGTGGCTTTAAAATAGTCTCATCAGGACCGGTACCGGGTTCTCGCATCTCTTTGCTCCTCAATCATTTCTAACCCAGTTTAATCAACTCTTGTGACATTATTATCATATTTTATTCAACAAAAAGAGAGAGCTGTAACCACAAGTATCTGAGGGTTGACAAATAGGCACCTTTATTTTTTTTATTGAGAATAATTTCAGTTTAAAAAAAAAGTATCACATAATACTGACGCGTTAATACCTCACAATTCCATTGCAGTGAAGCACCACATTTGTCTAGCATATAAAATATCCTTCAATCACAGACAATTGGTCCCAGTGTTAATTTATCAGACCAAGATACATTTCAAGGTAGTACACTAACTCTCCAGGAAATACATTTGCAGTTAAAAATCAAGGCAGTTTCAACAAACGTTAGAGTCAAGACACTGGATGGTTTCCCCTAATACACATTCATGTTATTTTGTTAATTTGCTTATAAACTGACTGTATAAAAGGTATACTGTTTTAATTTTGCATGCGTGCACCTGTCTTTGTCATTTTTTAACAAATCAGTCTGCGGATTTATGTTGACATCAGTTCCAGAAAAGCTGGCTATACAGTAATAATTTGAAAAGCACCTCGTTTTCTGAATTTAAGGCTTTCTGAGATTGAGGGTCAAAGGTTAGAGTTATGAAAAAAATAATCTTAAAAAGGAAAATTCCACATCCTGTATGCACAGCTGCCATAAATATAGCATGAGGAAAATGCATAATTGGTCATATCAATGTAGCCACTGCCTAATCAATAAGTTATTTATTATCCTGGACTTAAAGCTAACAACATGGACCTTCAACTCATTAGTAAAATGTTTGCAGAGCTAAGAGGTTTAATCAGCGTTTCCCAACCAGTGTGCCGTGAGACGTCATCTACGGTGCTGTGAGGAATGATCCAATTGATTTGTCCCCAAAATATAATTGATTAATTACAGCTAAAAAAAAAAAAAAAAAAAAGTCATTTATCTATGCCAGTGACGTATAGTGACAGGTAGAACAGGTAAAAGCGCCGCCATTAGATGGTACAATAAACCTGTGTGTCCTTTTGATTTTCAATATTGACACTTCTGGTGATGTTATTGTCTAATGTGAAATGGGTGTCTTGGCTCAATCAAGGTTGGGAAAGACTGGCTTAAGTCAAGTTTGGCCATTAGAATGAATACAATAATAAGGCACTTCCATCGGCTTCTCTCTGCAATCCCTTGCAAGCTCAATTGTATCATTAGCTGCCTTAAATGGGAAGTCAAGTCAAACATTTTCTTGACCATAATGTGTTCTATGCGTCCCCACTAGTTAATATTGCGTTTGGGAATATGAATTAAGATGCAAAATCCGCCCGTTTTCATCCTTCTCCGGGGCGGCCATTTTGCCACTTGTTCTCGACTGAAAATGGCATCACATTGCCCAAGGGCTCAGCTTGCTCATATTCTAGAAATGCAATATTAATCAGAATATTGTGTTTAGTTAGTGGGGACAGAGAACATATTATAAAGACATTTTTGACTTGACTTTCACTTTAAAAAGCCCCTATGGGCACAAATGGAAACATTCTCTTTAGTGATTTAGTACCAAAAACAAATTGACTGCCCTGTGGTTGGAAGGAAAGCAATACTGTGTGTTCATTCACATTTTGACCACTTTTGATTCCTAAGAATCCACAATGTTCAATGTGGTAACAATAAAGGATTCTGTCTGGTCAGCCATTTTTTTAAATTTTTTTTTTTTTATGGCAAATCCAGCATGCCGTTCTCCTCCAGAGCTTTCTGCGTCCTGTCATAGACCACTCCGATGGCCCGAACCACCCGCGCCAGGACTGTGCTCAGCTCCTCCTGGTTCTGCACACATAGCAGCTTGAAGAAGAAGCCCCTCTCGGGCATGGCGATGAAGGCCAGCTCGGCAGCCCTGCGCACAAACCAGGAATGGTGGTTGGCCAGGGTGCTCTTGTAGGCCTCGCGGCACAGCTCCGATGGGCTCTTCATCCGGCCCGCCGGAGGGATTTGGGCCAGCTTGTCTAGAAAGAGCTTGAGCCAAAGCAGAGCTCGGTGCAGTCGCAGAAGAGTCCGGCATCCAGAGTCCGTCTGGTGCTTGAAGTCCACTAAGCCTCGTTTCAGCTCCACCCAGATCATGGAACGCACTGAGTTGTAAGCACCAGAATGCTGCGAGGCGTCTAAATTTTTCACTCCAGCCTCCGGGCTCACGCTCTCTTCGGAATCTGGATTCACCTCTGCTTCGGGGCTAGCCTCTGCGACAAGGGCCAATTCCCGGATAATCGAGGTTTTGGTTTGTATCTCTTTCGATATGAGGCCAACCATGGGGCCTAAAGCCTCCATAAACCTGGAGGACACGCAACAATCATGAGTCATCACCATCGTCCTGATTACACGCACGCAATCATAAATGAAATGGTTTCACAACGCTGTAGTAACATCTTTATCTCATGTTCTTACTTCACAAGCTCATCCCAGCTGGAGAGATAAGGCCGCAGCAGCACGTCAGACGTGAAGGCCGGTGACGCCAGCAGGTGGGTGAGTAGCAATGACACTTGGAAGGTCTGTCCGGGGCACTCCTCCAGGACTTGGGGGCCCTGGGACCCTTCGGAGGCGCTGCTGTTGGACAGCTGGTGGGGCTAACGAGGGGAGGCGGGCGGGGGTTGACGTATGGGCAGATGACGCGAGATAAAGAAAGCGAGTTCAGTTCATTCAAATCAACAACAATAATCATTATCGGCTAAATGCGGTGATGGTTTGGCTTGTTACGACGACGTACCTCATTCACTTGATTGTAACCTTTTAGACAAGCATCCCAGTGGTGATCCAAACCCCCATCTGCATTAGCGACAGTAAAAATGAACATTTTCGTTTTTGGCAGGAAAACAGCCAGTTTTCAGTTTTGTAATAGTAGTTTACACTCAGCTATGTAACTTGATTGGATATTTCTTGACTGATATGATGGCTCATTAAAAATGGTTCCGTTTTTTCTGAAAGAAAATGACTGGCCATTATTTTAGGAATAATTATATGCAATACTTAGATCTACTTCTTTACAGCCAGTCAAGTCAATATTGTTCAGCCTTTGGTATAGAAATCATAATATTCCATCGTTCTTATAAGGAACTTCCAGGCAAGGCGAGAGAAGTTGATTTCATGCATCGGACTGTCTGGCATTTTTGCACAAGCCAAAGCCACAAAAGCTGCCATTGAGCCACAATTCCGCGGGCGACCTCGGCGGGCGAAAAGTTCAGCCTCCAAACCTGTCTTGCGCGCCTCCTGACACACAGCAGGGCCGATTTGTCATCAGCCACCAACCTCCCTCATGAGGAGAGTGTTTGACCATTGAGTGGTTCGAAAAAGCGGTCACAAGGTCTGCGTTGCCTTTCAGATTTAAAGAAGTCGAGAAAATGAACTGTGAGCTCATTATTGATCTGCTTTTCTCACCTTTATACTATATTGTCACAATACCACATTGACACGTGTTTCGAAACTGCACAAGATGACCTATCATAAGTGACTTTGTTCACAACTTGGCTTGGAGAAATTGTTCTTGCTTACAGTGAGGCTTGTGCTGTCTATTTCGACTTACCAAATATGTTCCTTGCCCCATAAGTCAGTGGCTGCTTGATACATAAACAATTCCTTACCCAGGCATGCCCAATCAATCAAATCCTCCTTTTTTAATTCAATCTGGCTGAGCATGTGCGCGAGCCAAGCTTGCTCTTTACAGCCGCTGCAACATTACTGATTTAGACCACATACATTCCCAACGGGGGAGGGGTTTAGTGTACAATGCATACATAGGAGAGAGATAGAGAGAGAGAAAATTACTCACGGAGCCAGAGAGTGCCGAGGAAGATCAGCAGGACTAAGATAGCCAAGGCGGCCTTGCTCTTCACACCCATGTCGAGGTCCACTTTCTTGGCTGCCGTCTCTTTTCCCTTCCAATTCCTCTGAGTCTCACATGAGTCCTTGTCCCTTGCACCGCCCGTCACCACAATTACTTTCTTGGCCGGACCTCTTTGCCTCCGAAGCCCACCACCCCACCCTTTGCCCTCAAACCTTTCATACTCCTCCCCAAAGCCTTAAATCAAAAGTTGTTTCCACCATTCATGCCTCCCAGTGCTCCCATCTATAGCTGCGCAAGTGCTGCCGCTGGTTCCGTCGTCCGCCCCTTCGCACCGCCGCGAGTCACGCCTGCAGTTGCTTTTTCTCTCATTCCCGCGTGTCTTCCCTGGCCTGCCTTTGTGTCTCAATGATCCCTCAAGCTGCTGTTGCTCAATGTGAGAGGGTCCAAAGATCACCCCGAGATCAGCAGTGGTTGGCTGATAAAGCAGAGCCAACGCAGCGTGTCCGCCAGTAACCCCCCCCCCCCCCCCCGCCCCCTTTCTTCTTCTTCTTCTTCTTCCTCACATGCATCCCCTACAGTACGTACATATGTGCTATATTCCTGGCCAGCTTGAGTAAACCCTAACTCTCTCTCCTCCCACCAACGCCCTCCCTATTCTCACTCTCCCTTTCTCCCCCCCCCCCCCCTCGCTCCTTCAAACGCAGGGCCATTAAGAGCACTGCAGCCTCCAACATACGTCACGTGGAGGAAAACATGAAGGTTTAAACTCAACAGGAAACATGTAACAAGCCCTCCTATGACAGCAAAGCATTCCAGCTTTTGTCTCTTTCTGAAATGTTCCAAGAAACCTGTCTCTGAATTGATCAAGCTAAGGTGCGCCACACGTGTCAACGAAATTCTCCAAAACAGTGCGTTTAATGTTGATAACGAATTCTAATGAAGCCAGTCAAACGTTCACGCCACATCCTTGAAAGTTGGATTACTTATGTTCGGCTATCACCTCTCTGCGATAATCACAGGAAATTCTCTTGAACATTGCCTCTTCCTTGACCGGGGGAATGCGAGCAGATATTGAACCGGGCACACTCGAGCAGAAGCGCATGCACGTCCCCAAAGAGCGGCTTCACAATGGTATTTCTCAGTTGAGGAGCGGGAAAGAAGTGAAAGCATTCATTATATGGCCGGGAGGGGCTGGTCATGCGGCTTTTATTCCACGCGACCATCTGAAACAGGCGGTAATAGGCGAGGGGGGACCGGATCCCAGTGGGGAAACATGTGACTGGCTAAGAAGACCCGAGCCGAGCCGCTTGACTCTGCCAAGCAACTGCTGCGATTTACGTCCTGTATAAGCAATAAACGTACGTTATCTCAAGGCTTGAAAGAAGTCGGCCATTGTGCCTCGCGCAACACTTCTAGCTTAGAACATGCCACATGGGGTCCAAAAGCGCTGTACTGTTTATGTATGGAGGTTCAGTCGAGTGAGAAAGGGGCATTTCATCAGTGTCTGACACTGTATATCCCCAACTTGGTTTCGCACCACCCTGTGGCGGCACAGCATTGCTGGAGTGAGAAAAACATCTCGGGTTTCAAAACATTTAACCACAGTGCAGCACAAGTCAACTGCCGTGTGGTTAAGATGGGCTTTCGGTCTAATTATTTACTATGGGCAAGGTGAAACGATAGAAGATACGCAGTTGGTCTCCCCCCCCGTGCAGCTATAAGATCCGACGCTCTTCCAGGAATGCTCGGTACATGATGTTCGAGTGTGTCTGTGGGAATTGATGTCTGTTCATCTGGAGCAACATTTATGAGGTCAAAGGTGACGGATGTTGGACCCGAGGTAGAGATTGGATGGTTCATCCCAAATCTGCTTGAAAACTTGATAATGTTGTGTTACGGGTTATAATAGTTTGGGATTTTTCATTTTAGTTCGTTTTTATGTTCACTGTGACTTTTGTTTTACAAATAGAGTTAGTTTTATTTTGTTTTTAGAGCAGGTTTCTTAGTTTTTATTATTTTTTTTGGGGGGGGGGTGCTTTGTTTTACTTTGATTAGTTATAGTATTGTTTTCGTTTGTTTTTTATATATGGAGTATTTGTCAGGTGCAAGATAAAAAAAAAAAAACCCACAAAAGTCACGAAATAATGTGCAATTAAGTAAATTAGAATTCTCAAACGACAGGTTGACCTTCATTCTTGTGTACAGATGTACAGCAATACCGAAATAAATACATTTAAAATGAACCCCTAAAGCTCATGTGTGATAGTAATTGCCAAAGACTAAAACGAAGTACATCTCTTAAGCGTTTGTTTTCCTTAACTATAATATCCTTGTGTTCCATTCCCGCTCAGTGAAAACGTGAGTGTGAATAGTTGATCGTCCATACCCGCTCTGTGTTTGGCTTGCGACGATTTCAGGGCATCATCTGCCTTTCGGCCAAAGTCAGCTGGGATCGGCTCCTGCGCTCCCCACGGCACAGAACAGGATGAGTGCTACAGAGAAAGTAGAGAAGGATGTCGAAGGAAGTACTTATCCAGTGCTCTGAACTTACAGTAAAGTTGATTTGAATGCTGTAGATCGTGCCAGACGTTTCCAAGATCCTGTGGAATGTGGAATATTGACAAGTTTCTGGGAAGGCAGTGCGAAATGGACTAATAGCAACAGCAGAATAAGCTGTTTATACATAAGCCACTTTCATACAATGTCAGAAGCTGGAAAATTTGCTGGTCGACTGAAAACCCCTCAATTCGCTTTGGTACTTTAAAAGCGACATAGCAAGCCGGGAAAAAGACGGCGCGAAAGGGTTGATTTGGCAGATTTCACTTGAATGAATATTGTTTAGCTGAAGTTGGACAGATGCAAGCTTTCTTCTGTCTCTGTTACTGTGAGACATGTAATCTGCCTTGTGTAAGCTCCGGTTACTTTAAGGAAGATCATCTCTGTTGCACTAACTGTATATTTAGAAGGACATCACATACTGGGCAACTCACATGGCACATTCCAAAAATCAGTCTCTTGCCCTTGTCACAGCAGAGTGACATGACTTATATTACTCACAGCACTAATTCTAATAGCGAGTGTAGCCCCTGGAATTGAATGCGCAAAGTCTTGGAGTTTTGAAGTTGTGTTTCTGCGACTTCTGTCCAATTGCAATGTGAAAACTTAGTAACTGAAAGTATCTTGATGAAGATCTGTAACTCCGGCTTTTATGAGTACTGTCCGCCTCCAGTCCTCTAACCCCTCCACTTTGTGGTCTGCAGAGTGTCTCACTACTGGAGCCTTGCGTGTATATTAATACACCGTGGATACATAGCAGGGAGCCGAGCAGGCCTGTACGACGAGCCTGTCACCTGTTCACCTTCCTGCCCCGCACGGATGCACGCGCGTCACATCCATTCTGTCTTAAACACTGACTCGCTCCCATCCTTGCACCCCACAAGGCGTTGGCGCGGGACTCCAAAGCGACCCTTCGTAAAAATTGCATTCACTCACAGAGTCATCGCATGCGCTGACATTACAGGCCTCTGTAGGGGGACGCGCGAAATCAACATTGCGTTCATCTGGGTTCATTTTCATGATTTAACCAGAACTAAACTTACTCGCAGGTGTTTGCATTTGGACTATCTCACATAGCAAAACAAAATAACCTGTAAGAAACAGCGCTGAATGATGCAGTGTCGTTTGAAAGGCCCGCGGCAAATGACACCCGCAGCAGTTGTTAAATTGTTAAATTAGCGACAACGAGGCGGGATCTTCAACTATAACTCTGGATTTTTAATACATTGAGCAATTGCAATGTTGAGCTAGAGTATGGTGGCATCACCCCAAATAGTTGGTCTCTAATGATCATAATGATTATTATTGCGGGTGACTGGACTGTGACTTGACATCCTGGTTTAGTCACAGCTGCGGCGTAATCTGAGTCCAAAGATAGCGACAGCCGGGGTGGGCACAGTCGACGGGTTTGGTGCGGGGGATTTAGGGTTCTTCCTCCCCGTCTTTACTCTTCCTCTCACTCTCTCACCTCCCCCGTCTCACTTTATGCTCCAATACGGCTCACTACAGAGAGGAGGTCCCTACAGCATGATGGCAACATGCAGTTTGAAGCAATTTTGGGGGATTGGGATTCTTCTCGCGACTGTTGCTTTGCAAGGTAAGCATTTCATTTGGCACACCCTGACGGGCTTTACGGCCATTTATTTACCGTTGATAAATCTTCCGCCTGTGATATGCAGTCAGTAGATCCGATTTCAGAAGGAACAGCAACTATATATCTCGCCACAGCGGCTGTCACACAGATGCACACATTAGAGTGGATTGGGAAGCAAACGTGACGGTAGCGTACATGGAGTACTGAACCATCAATCCATTTTCTAAACTGCTGACCTAAGGAGAAAGGACAGACCACCCTCTCGGATTGGTTGTCAGTCACGGGAATTGTGAATGGTGGTTGAGTTGCATGAAAGCCAAATACCAGCCATGTGAACCACCGCTAATGGCCAGTGGGAGCAAATAACGTGAATTGAGGAATTTCTTGCATCTTCTAACAAGTCTCTGCAGGGTTGGTTGTGAATTGACTCAGGAATAATATTTAGATGCATTTGCGGGCAAATAAATCATTACAGAGGGTTCTTGTTGGTCATACGTGGGGAAAACAAATGAAACATCCGTCACGTTCAATATATTAGCTTGGACTGATGGAAATCATTCATTAAGTACAACCTGAAAATTTTAACTTTACAGTATGTAAACTAATTACGGTGAAGAAAGTAATTACTTCAAGGGGTTGGTTGAAATTCAAATTACAGTCCGCTTCATTACTTAGTGCTAATAATAAACATTTTCAGCTCGACCTGAAAGTCAAGCATTTGACCAGCAATTGCTGAAATGCATGGAATACGTGCTAATCCGCCAGCCACCATGCTACGAACAGAAAACATTTTGGATTGAATTGGATCCAATCCACAAATTGGATACACAATTCACAAATTGGATTGAATACGTTTTTCTTCACAGGAGGAATGCATTCTTTTTCACAAAGATTTGACCAGTGCCATTGTTGAATATGAGAACCAAGAAACAGAAACATTGTTTTCCACAGATTGAAACATGGACTGCTTTTACACAGTGTTTCAATATGTGAAATAAAAAAATAAAAACTCACAAATCTGGGTCATATTTGACAAACAACTCTGCTGGCTACAATTTGCCAACTTTCACTTATAAATTGGCCATTAGCTGCCAAAGCAGCAACGAGTATGGCGATGTGACATAGTCAAATGTAAAGCAGGAAAGTCAAATGACAGACTTCTGGGCATTCTAGTCTTAAATGTGAGTGTGAATGCTTGTCCGTCTATGAGCCCTGTGATTGTGTTTTACACAAAGTCAGCTGGCATAAGCACTAGCTGAGCCGTGACCCTTGTGAGGACAAGAAAACGGATGAATGGATAGGAATCTCCTCCGCCAAATGTCATTGGGGTTTATTTATAAAATAAGCAAACGCTATTTACACCAAAAGATAAGATACCACCAACAATACCTGGGATAGACGTGAGATGCCGTTCATGCCACAAAGTAACCCGAAGTTTATGTTATGACTGCGGTAAAATAAATTCCTCTATCCACACTTTTATTTATTTTTTTTATGCAAATGTAACATCGATCCCCAAAAAGTGTTCGAGAACTCAATTGTCTTGTTTTTGTATAATCCTGCTAACTAACACACGATATGATCTTGTGCTTTGACATTTAAAATAACCCAACAAATAACCTGTGGCAATACCAAATACAAACAAATACAAGTCAAAAGTATATTTTCCGATCTCATCATTCATTAGTGACTGTGGTCAAATATCATTGTTGTGATTTTCTTTTGTTTATGGATTGGAATGCATTTGCAGTCAGGATATCAGCACCGAAAGAGGCTTGGAATAAGGCCAAAGAGAATGAACACTTCAAGATGACATAGCTTCCTGTCTTGAAACACCAATGGGTCAATGACCATAACATTGAGTGGGATACTTGAGTTGAACTTGAGCCGAAGCAGATGTCAGTCATTTAGTTTCCGTACAGTACGAGGAGCAGCTGTACCTACAAACCTGGTATTAAATCATACGTGAAGTATAATTTTATAAAGCGGGTGCCATATTGGATGCACATTAGGACCTTCCTTTTTTTTTTTTGTTTCATCAATTTTTGACTTTATTATTGACTATAACAACAAAAGCAAGACAAATTGTCTCCTGTCTGACGCATACTGTGTAATTAATTGATCCATTTATCACCACGTTGTCGCAGGCATTTCAATCTGCAATTGTTGTGTTCTGATGGTGATAAAGCAGATCACCTGAGGTTGACATGAGGTCCTGTTTTGAGTGTGTCGTCTGTGGTGTAATCTGAGCTGAGCATAGTGACAGCTGTGAGAGAAGAGGCAAGGGGTTGGAAATAACCTCTGCCTTTCTCTCCTTTGGCGTGTCGGGAAAAGTTTATTTTTTGTGGAAGCGCTTCATTGTGAATGAGGAAGATGCTGAATAGCAGTTAGGAGGCTGGTTTCATTACACTGTCAAGTGAAATAAGACATAAAAGATGTGTCGTTTTGGCTGCTTGTTTAGACAGCGTCAGCATTTTGGAGCGTGCAAATGTCAAATTTGGATGTTTCTTTTGAACGGGATTCGTCATTCTCACGGGAAGAATGATGTTCAAATATGTGAAGATGAAGGGCACGCACCCTCACAACCAAAACATCCAATAATGAAGAAAAAAAAATAAAAACAGTGCATGCGACGGAGTCACTTCAGGACTTGAAAGTGTATTGAAAAGATGCCAAACAAATACTGACATTTTGTTTGTTTATTTCTTTTTAGTCAATATAATGGACTGTCACTTGTATAGCGCTTTTCTACATTTGGCAAAATATGATTTGTTATTACAAAAAGAAAAGAAGCTTTCATTTCATTATCTCGCTGCTTGTGGCAGTTTTTGGACCAAATAAAGTCCCACAATTGCTATTTTCCATATACTGAGTCGCTGACATCCCAGGAAAGTAGGTCAGAGCGTACCTAGTTTGCAGTTTAATTGCACTTAACACTGTTGGATTAGAGAATTTTCTTTACTTACTCAGAGAATAATACATGTATTTTAATAGCAGAATCCAGACACATTTAGGAGTTAGGACTCATTGAATTTCTATCTTGATCGAGATAATATCGATAAATGGTGCCTTGCCTCTTGGTGCCTGGATAATTATGCAATTCTTTATAAGACAGACAACAATTGTATTATTGAGAAACAAAATCTTCATTGATATAAGCTCATTGTCACCCTTGTCTGTTTTCCTCTTCGCAGTTCAAGGTAATGAAGAGACGCAACTGATCGGAAACTTGTTTAAAGGTTATAACAAGAACATTCGTCCTGTGGTTCATCCTGAGGACAAAGTGGAGGTTCAAATCAAGCTGACCCTCACCAACCTGATCTCTCTGGTGAGAGCGCTCTACTATCTGTTGCAACAAAGCCCCGCTGCACATTAAAAATAGGATGGATGGCTTATAGCATTTAGTAGAAGATACACAATGTGTGATAAAATCAAAATGATAACACATTCAAAGTCTTTTTTTCAGACAGAGAGATTAACCGTTACAGTAAATTTTATCCTGAATATATTTCTTGACTTTGTTCTACAGAATGAAAAGGAAGAGACTCTTACAACCAATGTCTGGATTGAAATAGTGAGTTGAATGTTTTCAGTTATTGTTACATTCCCCTGCCATGCTATTCCCTACTCCATTGGAACTTGGTGTAAATGTCACATGATCTGAAATGCCCTCTATAGCAATGGGTTGATTATCGTCTTGCGTGGAATACATCAGAGTACCACGGCATTGATATCATCCGCATCCCCTGCAAAACTGTGTGGCTCCCTGATATTGTCCTCGAAAACAAGTAAGAGCTCAATTTCTCCCGCCTGCAACTTCATTTCGACGGGATTTTTCAGCCTTTAAATCCTGATTCCGTCATTTACCCTCCATCCCTGCAGCATCGACGGCAAGTTTGATGTGGCTTACTACGCCAATGTATTGATTTCAAATGATGGGTCGATATATTGGCTTCCCCCGGCTATCTATCGCAGCACGTGTGCCATAGAGATCACCTACTTCCCTTTCGATTATCAAAACTGTACGCTGGCATTCAGGTAAGATACACTTCATCACGTATCAACAAAGAATAGACAAATCCAGCACCTGTACAGCATATTATCCATGTCTGAATTTATTTTATGTTGTCAGGTCACAGACATACAGTGCCAATGAAGTGGACCTAATTTTAGCTGCTGGAGAACCAGGCGAAAGAATTGAATGGGTGGACATTGACCCTGAGGCTTTCACTGGTAATGGGCTTACATTCTGGAGGATTCACAGACACTGTTTTCATTTTATCCAAGAGGGTGTATGATTGTGTATTTAAAGCCAAAGTCAACCCAAATGTATTTTTTTCAAGCATATGTTCCCAGCAGGCCCACTAGTTGAAACACGGCATTCGGATTAATTTTGCGTTCGTGGAATATAAATTAAACAGAAAAATGCACTTGTTTTTAGCCATCTCTGCGGGCGGCCATTTTGTCTTCTGTCGACTGTCGCGATTGGTCGTTGTGAGCAGTTGTGATGTCATTTTCAGTTGACAGAAGACAAAATGGCCGCCCCCGGAGATGGCTAAAACAAGTGGATTAACGCTTATTCCACAAACGCAGTAATTATCAGAATGCCCTGTTTCAACTCGTGGGCTTGCATAGAACATATTCTTGAAAACAAAAATGTTTGCGTTGATTTTCTTTAAAAAAAAAAAAAAAGTTTTGTCCACATTTGCATTTCTTCCAATGGATGTCCCTGGTTTTTATTATTCTACATGTTCATGTTTCAACATTCCACAAACTCACACTCCACGTAAATTCCCACAAAAAAAAATTCTCCATTTCTTCCCAATGAAAAGTCACGTCATTCCCATTCCACTTTGTTCTTTGTTTGCTAACAATTGTTTTGACCTCTTAGAGAATGGTGAGTGGGCCATTGTCCATCGTCCAGCTAGGAAGATGATAAACTCACGATACTCCCCAGATGACCTGGAGTATCAGGAGATCAGTTTCAACCTGATCATCCAGAGAAAGCCCCTTTTCTACGTGATCAACATCATCCTGCCCTGCTCCCTCATCTCGTCACTGGTCATTTTAGCATACTTCCTACCTGCACAAGGTAATCAGTATTTTCTATTGGCTTCTTTTACATCCATCATTATATATTTTTTTTCCACTGCTGTAATTTTACAGTGTTGTTAGGGCAACTTGCATCATATTTTGATTCTTGGTTACAACATGAAAATACATTTGTAGTCAAATTATTGTTAAATTAGCCATAAAAGTCTGAATCAGACCTAAACAAAGTTGTTTCATAGTGAATGCACTTGACTATGTATTATGGGATTGTACTTTACGTCTAAAAAGTCTGTGTTTTATTTTACATGTCATGATGTCTCATTTCTCCTGCACAGCTGGAGGACAAAAGCTTACGGTGTCCATCTCAGTCTTGCTAGCCCAGACTGTTTTCCTCTTTCTTATTGCTCAGAAGGTACCCGAGACATCACTTTCCGTCCCCCTCCTTGGCAAGTGAGTCAGTGTGCCTTTGTCCGTCTCCAGGCTTCAAATGCTGTTTTATATGTGACCCTACCCAAAATTTCTGCTGCTTTTGCATTTATGCGCATTCTCAGTGTCGTTCTCTGATGTCCTCCTTAGGTACATCATCTTTGTCATGTGTGTCACCACGCTCATTGCTACCAATCAAATTGTGGTGTTGAACTTCTCCCTGCGCAGCCCCAGCACTCACACCATGTCCCATCAAATTAAGCATGTAAGTGCGTCTATCCATTGTGACCTAATGACCAGCGGTGGCAAAAGTTATCACACTCTGTAATTAATTACGTAAGTATATGTATTGATATTTAAGTAGAAATAACTTCTGGTTTGGACTGATTCAACTCCTTTACTTAATACAACTCCAAATGTACACACCTAAAGGCAACTTTACCTGTATGTGTTTTTTTTTTCCACAGTCAGTGTAAAACAAAATAAATTTAAAAAAAACAATGTTGGGGAGTGTTAAATATTACCCATGGAAATCATCCATCCATCCATTATCTGTACCGCTTCTCCTCACAAGGGTCGCGGGGCGTGCTGGAGCCTATCCCAGCTGTCTTTGGGCAGTAGGCGGGGGACACCCTGAACTGGTTGCCAGCCAATCGCAGGGCACACAGAGACAAACGTCCGCACTCACAATCACACCTAGGGGCAATTTAGAGTATCCAATCAACTTACCATGCATGTTTTTGGAATGTGGGAGGAAACCGGAGTGCCCGGAGAAAACCCACGCAGGCACGGGGAGAACATGCAAACTCCACACAGGGAGGCCGGAGCCGGGATCGAACCCACGACCTCTGAACTGTGAGGCGGACGTGCTAACCAGTCGACCACCGTGCCGCTCCCATGGAAATCATGTAAAATGTAAATGAATTATAAAATGAAGCGTAACTTATATCTACACTACCTAGTTTATATCAGTAACAAGCATTGCTTAGAAAAAAAATAGCAAATTATTCCTAAATGTATGTATACTGTAAAAAAAAAAAAAAAAAAAAAAAAACAACTATAAAATCTACCTCATAAAGAGTAACAATTTGCAGCCACTTTAGTGGAGTAAATGCAAACTGTATATTTGGTAATGAAAAAGCCATGAAATACGTAGATAAATTGAGTAAGGTTTCCTAACATTTCTGGTTACATTTGTATATTTACAGCAGTATAATCACATAACGCATTTTTTTATTTCGTATTTTATTGACTTTACCTTTGTCTTTTTGTGTTTTAATGGCACGTCGTCATTCTCTGAGGTTGAAAAAAGTAACAAGCCTATTTGGAGAGATATCTGTTCAGAGTAGGGAATAAATTAAAAGTAGGGAATAAAAGTTGACAGAAAACTAAATACTCAAGTAAAGTACAGATACCTAACAAATCTATTTAAGTATAGTAACGTATTTGTACTTCATCATGTCCCACCACTGCTTATGACACAAGTCTATCCTCGCCTGACTGCTGTCAACTTTGACACTCCTCCCTCCGCTTTCAGATGTTTTTGGAGACGGTGCCCCGCTTCCTGGGCATGTCGCCTCTGCTGGACGACAACGAGGTGACATCAGAGGCGAATGGCGTGAGAGACCGAAGACGAGACTCCTTCGGCCTCATGCAGAGAGCAGAGGAGTATGTGTTGAAACAGCCTCGCAGTGAGATGATGTTTGACAAGCAAAAAGAGAAGCATGGGCTGATGCACTCGAATGGTGAGACATCGAGAGATTCCAAACAATCGTCCGAGCATCTCCTGCACATGCAAGGTAACTTGTATGTATCTTGATGTCTGCTTGTAGATGGCGTTGATGCCAACACTACAGCCAATCTGTATAAGAGTTTAGCTCAAGCTGCACCCGAGATAAAGCAATGTGTGGATGCCTGCAATTTCATTGCAGAGAGCACAAAGCAGCAAAATAACATCGGCTCTGTAAGTGTGATTTTCACATGATCAACACACGGATGTACTGTATGTCTCTCTGTCATGTTTTCTCATTTACTTTAAATTCATCTTAATTTGATTCCAAATAAAGGAAATTGAAAGCTGGGTACTGATCGGGAAGATGATCGACAAAGTGTGTTTCTGGGCCGCCATTCTCCTCTTCATCATCGGCACAGTGGGGATCTTCCTAACAGGACACTTCAACAGGGCGCCTGAATGGCCATTTCCTGGAGAGAACAACAAATATGTTCCAAAATGAAAACTAGGAACAAATTCAAATCTCCCGAGCCTGAGACTTGCCAAAAGGTTCAATGTACTTCACGCTGTGTGTGAGGATGATCTCCACATGGCTTGAATTTAGCGGGCGCCGCATCAAAGATGTAACATCACATCTCATCACAGCACAGCCCCTGAGATTCTAGGAAGACCTGCAAACTTGGTCAGGTCTTATTAAAATATTTCAAATAATTGTCGTCATCATACAAATCATGCAAGTTTTAGTTCTACACTATATTTGCACTATGAATTAAAGCAATTCATAATATTGTATGAGGTGGAACAGGGTAAAGTTTATTGAGGCTATGGTTATTTTTTTTCTAGACTGTATCATAATGTTGCCCTGTTTGTATGGGCCTAGAGTGACTCAACGCATTGCCACCATCTCTGATAGGGACTGATTGAGTTTTTCTTAGTACTGTCTTATGGCTGTGTACTTGAACCAGCCAATTCATCAAAGCCTTATTGTTCTTATGATTGTTTATTTATCAGGATGCCTTGTAGGAGGAAGACTCACTCTGGGGGAGCTAATGTCTTGATGTCACTGTGCCATGTTTTCTAAATAAATAATGGAATATATGCATTATGACTTGCTGAATTAAGACTGTAACATGCTTATCAACAGGAAAAGACATTTGATTTTAAATGGACTTGTTACTACAAAGGTTGGAGAGGATTTGCAAATCATTGCATTCTGTTTTTATTTACATTTTATTTACACATCATCCCAACTTCATTGAAATTGGGGCTTGTGGTCTGGTTCTCCACGTTTCAAATCAATATGAACGAAAAAAAAAACATTTTATGAGATTATACAAGAAGTAAAATACACAATTGTGAAATTTTAAAGACTCTAGTAAAAGCTAAGTAAACATTAAGCACACCCGTGTTTTATTTTTGTAAGCATTTTAGAAAAACCTATGGTTTTTGGATTTAGTTCGAGCGTATAATGTAGATATTTTTAGGGTATTGGGCGCCTCTATGTGGTCATAAAAAGAACTACAAGTACACTAAACAGTCCTCAAGAGGATGCGATGACGACAACCATGACTGACAGGGGCCTGAGCAAATAGTACTCTCTATTTGATGCAGTGGCGTTGAGAATGGCCCCTTATCCTTGAAGGCAGCCCTGGCAACATGAATAGATTTGCAACAATTAAAGGTAGTACCGATTAAAACAAAAATATTACTTGGTTGCTGTTTAATAATAAATAAATTTAAAAAAATCTTCTATCCGCCAAAGAATGGAGTGAATTAATACAGTGTGTGTGAACAAATCACAATAATCGTTCAAGGTTTTAAGTCGAGTCTGGTCTGACCGCCTCGGAAATCTCGTGATACTTTTCGTGACTCGCGTCGCGGCAAGCCGCACCTTTGTGTCATCTTCCGTCATAAATCACACATTCCCCCGCGCCCGCGTGACAGCTTGCTCCACTAGACAAGTTGTGGCTTGCGTCGAGCAACCGTTTGAACAATTCTTCCCGTCGGTAGACCTTTTTCTTCTTATCAGATACACACGTAATTCTCGTGGCCCCGCCACAATGACGTGAAATTGTGGCTTGGTTAGTGCTAGCATGACACTGGTAGAAACCGTAAACAGTCCTCCTGACACAAGTCCTGTCTGCCTCCCGCTTGTGACAAGGGAGGAACTCCTCTTCCTCCCTTGTGCTCCTCTCCTCATGGACATGGACGCCAAATGGGAGGGGACTAAAGTCTACATAACATACGTAAGGACTGAGTGTACACGAAATCTTCAATGAAACGCTAGACTGCGGTGAAGTGATAACATGGCCTTACGTGTGAATGCACGGTTAAATTGAGGTCGTCGTGGATGTTTAGGAGAGGAGTATGCTGAGCTGCTGCTGTTTCCTTTTGAGCTGAGAGTGAGTACCAAAAGGCGACGCGGCACTGCTGGGCCTGGAGCTCGACGCTTAACTACATCAATATGTCGCATCATCGCCGATGAAATCTGCTTATTTGACTATTAAGTACGTACGTGTGTACATCTCTATCACCCTGCCGCCCGATGGTTAAGTGCAGTGACTTTATTGGGGAATGTGTCGTCGAAAATGTAGATGGGTGGAGACGACTTGCAGATTTTGGCATCTGCAAGTCCAGTGGCGCCCATATATATAAATATATAACATTTTCTACCAAAACAGTCTCTAAATTGTGGAGTTGCGTTGTAAGTCAAGGGGGAACTTCTACCAATTCATTATTCGCCGACCAATTCATGGTGTACACCTGCACAGTGGAATGTTTTTGTTGCAATGCACAGCCGTAAGGAAGGATTGAACGATTTCCCCATAATAATTGCGAATCCCCCACGACCCCCCCCCCGTCCCCACCACCACCACCACTACCACCACCACCATGTAATATGTGATAATTAACTTACTATGTGCGTGTATGTATTTTTTAACAAACAGTAATTTCATCTGTATTATTGTATCCAATGTACTGTATTATACATAAATGTTTTGGTCTTATAGGTTAAGTTTATGCTGAAAAATATAAAGGCAAATGAACCATCGATTTAATATGAAAGACAGTTTAATTATCTACTTCATTTAGAGTTGTTAACTCAGTAAACACTTCACAAGATTCTACCGAGAAGTGTGGGGTAAACAACAACTTCCTCCCAGGTCATGGAACATCCTGCCATGTGAATGTCAGTAACTTTTGTGATGGTTTGACACATCAACAAGTGTATGGAAACCTTCAGTGTACTCGTAGTTGAGTGTTGGTGACAGAGGGGGTGGGTCAACCACTTGAGTAATCGATGGAACAATCAAAAGGATAATCGATTCTAAAAAGATTTGTATGTGACAGCCCAAGTTGTTTTGTACAAAATGACCCAGAAAGTCGGGTCAAATTGACCCAAGTAGCAGTCTGGTCTCTTTTTGACCAAAATGTTCTTTTTTTCCCAACCCAACTTTTTAGACGGAAAGAGTACAAATCATCTGGGTATTGAATCAATTTAAATGTTTACAACAACATAAAATGTTTTAATACTGCTCAAAATGTTGCTACAAAATACCACATGAAATATTGCCTGGTTTAAATACTTTGATGGTACTTAATAGATGCAAATACATAAAAAAAAGTATATACTTGTGTATATGTATATATATATATATATATATATATATATATATATATATATATATATATATATATATATATATATCAGTCTTTACAAGCATAATGTTTACATTTGATTGACATTGTCGTAGAGGAATTAATTAGACAGTATGTTTAGTCGTTCTGTATGCAACCGCACAGCATCATTCTTATTGAGATATGTTTATAATAGTTTAATTATCGTACGGAGCAGCACCTATGACAAAAGCTGTATATTTGTAATTGAATTCAGTAGTCGTGTTCTCCAGCAAATAGTTTGCTTGTCTGAGAATTTAGTATTTCTTATATGCTCCAGGATACAGTTGACATAAGGCATCAAACTGTCAGGGCTATAATAATGCCCGTTTGACAGGGTTTGGAAAGCACTTTTTTGGGCCCACATCAACCAAAACTATTAATCCTTTTTAGTGTTGAATGGTATTTAATGCATGCTGACAATGTTCTAGTTAGTGAAGTTTTGAGTACAATGAAACAGTGTGGGAAAATCTGTTGTTTTTCCTGCCTAATCTTTCATTGCCATCCCCCACCTCACTTTCTCTCTTTTCACTCACATATTCACAGTGGCCCTCCCTTTCCTTTGCCTGTTTCCCAGGAAACATTCAAAGACACCCGCCCACACACACACACTATACAAAAGCCTTCACACACATTCACTCAAAAAACGTGTTCTGCTATTTTCGATCAAAATGAGATTTACCCCACAAACCTGCTTTTATCATCAAAGTAACGAAACCGCTTTTATACACTACGCTGTATTCCTTCAGTTGGAACATTGTAAAAGTGTATAATTGTATATGGTGCATACAAGCCTCATTATCTGATTTTGTCAATTCATGGACATTTCTCTTGGTGACTGTCAGTTAGCCAGTCAAACCAGCATCTTCAAGTTGAAACTGACATGGTTGACAACTAGGCTTTGGTCCGGACAACCAGAGGTCACACAGACTCCAAGACAACTGCTAGAACTTTTGATGGAACCCATTTGGTGCCAGATTATATCCTCTCTGAAAGCTTCTCCAGTTTCTCTCAAAGGACTCTTGTCACAAAGATCCATTATGGAACTATTGTGCAATTTGCCTGAACCCCAGACGCTGAGTGATGAATTCTTTTCATGCTTGTCTTTGCAGCAGTGTAGCTGGTACTTGCAAGCACAATGGCCACTCCAGAGGATGAGATTGAGCCACCATCTCAGGCCTCTGCAGCCCAAATCCTTGATAAAAGGCGATTCTCTCGTGATCTTCGCATTCTGGGACAAGACGAGATTGACAAGCTCTTCTCCAGCGCCGGTATGAAATACCTGATCAATTTCAGAGGGTATACTTACTGAGTGTCCATGGAACAAATTAACTGCTTGTATTTCTACTTTTTCAAACCAGATGGCCGTCCTTTTAGCATGATACATCATCTTCCAGAATTTAAGGAGGAGGGTATACCTTATTTAATACCCGGCGTCCCTATCACCTGTAAGGTGGATAACACAGAGAGATACACGACTCGCTCTAAGGTACAGTACATGTGTTATTGTGTGAATGCTAAGGCATTAATTAATTCAACTACACAGTTTCCAGTGCATTTAGGTACGGCATTCCCTTAGGGTTGCCGCAGCCGGTTACTTACCTGAGTTTGTTTGACCCGTTTAAACCGGAAGCCTTTCCTGATGCCACTCACCCATCCATCCATTAACTGTACCGCTTATCCTCACAAGGGTCGCGGGCGTGCTGGAGCCTATCCAAGCTGCCTTCGGGCAGTAGGCGGGGCACACCCCGAATTGGTTGCCAGCCACTCGCAGGGCACACAGAGACTAACAATCACACACACTCACAATCACACCTAGGGGCAATTTAGAGTGTCCAATTAACCTACCAAGCATGTTTTTGTAATGTGGGAGGAAACCGGAGTACCCGGAGATAACCCACGCAGGCACGGGGAGAACATGCATACTCCACACAGGGAGGCCGGAGCCGGGATCGAACCCACAAACTCTGAACTGCTAACCAGTCGACCACCTATTTGTAAAACAATTTTCTTATTAAAAAAATGTACAGTACTGTGCTCCCTTGAGTTGTGAGTGTTTTTCGAGATATGGGCCAAAGTAGGGCCAATTTTCTTTTTTCCGGTTCGACTTTGAGCAAAAATTTGAGATGGTAACGCTGTATGGTAGCAGTGAACTCAACTCAGCTCGCTACACAACAAGCAACTGTTGTATGTATGTATGTATTTATTTATTTTCCCATCTGGGCTTAAGATTGTCCGAGTCCCATTATTTATTTATTTATTTATTTATTTTTCCATCTGGGCTTGGGACTGGCCGCGTGAAACTCGGCTCTGTTCATGATCCCTAGAAGGAATATCTGCTTGGTATCTGGGTATTGCTATAATATATTTATTGGTTTCATTTCTGTAGGTCCATGTAGGCACCTTGTACACAGTGATGTTAACTCACGGTCAATTCCACTGGACGGTAAAGAGGAAGTATAAGCACTTCCAAGAGTTGCATCGAGACCTTTACAACCACCGGATGATGATTCACATTCTGCCTTTGGGAAGGTCAGCGCAACTGGTTATGCAAATGAATCTTGACAGAGTTACAGGTTGTTTCGAAGCAGAAAATGTCAGAAGTTTTTGTGTGAGTATTCAAATGTCTCTTCCAGATTTGCAAAGGAGAGGCAACAGCTGAGGGCTATGTCTGAGGAAATGCCCAGCTTACGTGGGACTCAACGGACCAGAATGACCTCCAGCAAAATGGTATAAAAAAAATAAAACAGTCATATTACATACATGCACATAGAGTAACTCCCTCAACAAAGAGCCTGTCCTCAAGAACAGACAGCCTAGTGTTAAGAATGAAAACAAAATAGCATATCGTCGCTGTCCTGTGAAAAACGCTTATCTCCAATTTTTGGAAACTTTTTTAATTTTCACATTAATGCGATATCTGTAACGTGGAAACACCATTCATGTAAAAGTAAGAAAATGGAAAAAAAATGGAGGTAAGTGTTTTTCACATGACCGACGATATACAAAATGTGAGCATTGTGTTTGTAGATTTGTTCTGTTATTTTATATTATCAAAATCCTTATTCATACTGATGACAGTTATTTGGCCATTTTATTCTGACGCAGTACGGAAACGTGAAAAGGCTCGAGCTGTTTGCTCTCTGATAGAATTTTTTCACTTTATTTTTCTACTTCTGGTGCAGAAATACCTTGAAGAGTACCTGAATGATCTGCTGGAGAACATGTTCTGTAGGAATGACCACAGCATGGTAAAAGATAAAAAAAAAACAAAGATGTGCAGTCTAATCCAGTGGTGTTGATTAACTCATTTGCATGTTTTCTTCTATTTTTCCCCCTCAAGCTGGAATTCCTCTCGGTCGGTGCTCTCTCCTTCGTCAAGGATCTCGGTCCCAAAGGCTTGTAAGCGGTGACCTTAGACTACTGTTTTTGTGTGTTAGTGATGGACATGGAAAGCAGGGAAATGACTAAATGCAAATTAATGATTTACTGTGCTGTGTGTGTGCTTAGGGAAGGGCCCATCTTCAAAAGGTCAGGGGGTCACCGCGTTCAAGGTTTGAATTGCATCGGTCATCACCAGATTTGCTTCCGCTGGTCACGGCGCTGGCTGGTGGTGAAAGATTCTTTCTTGATGTACATGAACCGAGAAAACGGACGCATCAACTTTGTTTTGCTGTTCGACCCCGAGTTCAACGTGAAAGTGGGCCGTGCTTACACAGACACTAAATATGGAGTATGCATCGAGAACTTCACCCGGTAAATCTGCTCTGCGTTTGCTGAAACAATTACCGTCCTTTTGCCTCCGCTAACACGTTTCCCCACTTGCTGCTTTCAGGAATCTGATCATCAAATGCAGTAGCTATAGACAAGCGCACTGGTGGAGTCATGAAATCAACCGGCTAACTGCAACATGCCATTTCCTCAAAGTTCAACGCTTTGAGGGATTTGCGCCTCCACGGGACAACACACTAACTAAATGGTAGCGTGTGTAATTTGTCGTGAGTGTATCGTCTTTCGGTGTTCATCTGAATGTGAAGATCATTGGTGGGGACTTGTCATTGTTGAAGGTATGTAAATGGGAGCGGCTACTTTGCGGACCTTGCTGATGCGCTCGAGCAAGCAAAAGAGGAAATTTTTATCACAGACTGGTGGTAAGTGCTTGTTTTTATTTTTTGGGAGATGGAGAGAGTTTACTTTTTGAGGTGATCATAACATTTTTATAATATCAGGCTTAGCCCTGAAGTGTTCCTGAAGAGACCAGCGACTGATAACGTGTGGCGCTTGGATGAAGTACTCAAACGCAAAGCTGTGGGTATTAGTTATGTTTATCTTTATTTTCTAGTATTATGTCTTTCATTCTCATAAACTCTTCAATATTTTTTTTTTCTATTTCAATCAAAGACAGATGCTGTCGTAGTAAAGTGTGACAAATTCCATCTTAACTGAATAAACAAAGTCCATCCATATACTACTAACATCTGCTGCCTGCTATTATTTGCATGCCATCTAGTCTTCTGTTCATTTCGGTTTTGCTCCAGCGTTTCTAAGATTTTTTTCCCCCACTGCAGGAACAAGGAGTCAAAGTGTGCGTTCTGCTTTACAAAGAGGTGGAGCTCGCACTTGGCATAAATAGCGAGCACAGCAAAAGGACTCTTATGGATATGCACCCAAACATCAAGGTCTGTCATCTCTTGACTCAAAGTTATAAATCAGAGAAGAAAGCTAGTTTAATGTAGCTTTTTTCCCCCCCATCAACAGGTAATGAGACATCCTGACCATGTGTCATCAGTGGTGTTCCTTTGGGCTCACCATGAAAAGATGGTGGCCATTGACCAAACCGTAGCTTTTGTCGGGGGAATCGACCTGGCATTTGGGAGATGGGACGACAGCCAGTACCGGCTAACTGACCTTGACTCAACAGACACTGCTGAAAAGGTGAAAGAAACAGGGCCAAAAGGAGAGACCGATTTAAGACTAGCTCATGAGCATATTGACTATGATGCTCGCACTCCGTCACACTTCCTGTTTGCGCTAACTGACTATGTTCGCCAGGAGAATGGTTCGGCTGGTCCAAAATCATCTGATAATCAAACAGAGGAGGTTGTGGACCTGACAGGCAACACTAAGATGTGGCTAGGCAAAGACTACAGCAACTTTATTAGGAAAGACTGGGTCCAGCTGCACAGACCCTTTGAAGGTATAGTTCCACACTGAATGAACATACAGCACTCTGGAGCTAGAAGAATTGCTTGTTTTTATATTTTCAGATAACATTGACCGTACTAGAGTTCCTCGCATGCCGTGGCGCGATCTGTCAGCCGCTGTTCATGGCAGAGCAGCCAGGGATGTGGCGCGTCACTTCATCCAGCGCTGGAACTTCACGAAGGTCAAATTTAGGAAAAGTTACTTTGGGAGTGTTACATTTTGTAGATGTGCGGAGAGTTTGGGCCATACAATTGCAAGATGTAACGTTGAAAGAAAAGCACATGGTATTCACAACGTTAGCAATAAAGTAATACAGCATCATTTGCATAATTGTTAGTTTTATTATACAGCGTACATACTGATATGATTTTAAGAAGAAGCTCAAACTGACCTGGCTTTTATTTGTTCTGTCCTTGCAGATCTTCAAAATCAAATACAAGGACGATTTTTACCCCTACCTTCTCCCCAAATCTCATTGTTCTGCTGACACTCTGTCTTTCACTGTGCCTGGGTCCAAGAAGGCCAAAGTGCAGGTATAGTATTTGCTGTATTTTAACAATGTCGGATTGGCAAAGAAAACGTAGTTAGTAATCTTAGAAGTTGTCATTTGATATGATGCTGTAATTTACAAGCATTCGCACAGCACAGTAATGCAAACACTAATACAGAGCTGCCTCTCTTTGTTGAAGCGGCTGTCCTGCCGTCCCTTTCTTAATGTAACTTTCCATCACTGCCCAAGTTCAGTTGTTTTTGCATTGTGATTCTTAAGCCCTCACAAATCCCTACTTTATCCTATGCATACATTCTCTTCGGCCCATGCGGTGAAGCCTGTTCCCACACCGCAGCCGGGGGAAACCAAAGCGGTCCGATGGTCGATCTATTACATTTTCAACACGATTTGCTGTACATATAGTTCACGGCGAACCTTTTCAGTAACGTTTGCAGTAACAAGAGCCATATTGAGCAGGTAGCAATAAACGAAGAGGCCGTTGACCAGGTATCATTTACTTGTTGTGCTGTGGGTGTTTGCCTGTAACTTGAACCCTATTCTGCGCCAGCCTTCTTACAAGTATAGAGCACAAGTTTCAGGTAATGTTTCACCTGTTTTCAGGATTCAATAACCTTGAGCCAGGGCTGCTTTTTATTCACGTCCTCGTCTGTACACCTGATTGTACAACATTTTCCCAGGTGTTACGTTCGGCAGATCGTTGGTCAACTGGAACTTGTGAGAACTCAATCCTCAATGCCTACATCCATACCATTGAGAACAGCCAGCACTACATTTACATCGAGGTAACAAAGGAATGTCTTGTAATCAGTGACTGCACACTTCACTTGGAGTCCAGGGTCAGATATTTCATTCACTGTACTAAAAAGTCATATAGCAGCATTCTTTGCAGTATTCCCCATGACGTGTTTAAACCAGTACACCCAATTCAAAAGGTACGATGGCCTAAGGAAGCGGGAGTGTTCTTTCGCTGGCTCACAAAGCAACATTGTTACTTCTCATTCATTTCATATTAGGGACAGTCCCTGTGTGAGTCTAATCTTGATGTGTCCCGAGCGTGAATGCAACCGCACTTGCCAGTAAGCTACGAGTTTTAGTCTTCGCCTCACACTGAGCCACCATCTGCTTTTTTGCCGCCATTAGAACCAGTTCTTTATCAGCTGCGCCGATGGCAAGACAGTCTACAATGGAATCGGTGATGCCATCGTGAACCGAATCCTTCGCGCTTACAGGTCTGCCCGCTGTAACACCACCTTACTTGCATTTTGATGTAAAGCAACGCGGATATGAAAGCATGTTGAAGAATTGTTTTGTCAATGTTTGATAAAACATAAATGAAGCATGTAAAACTAATAAGACAAAGCGTGGATGCATGCAATTTTAATCTAGTAAAAGGTAATAGCAGGAACGATTTGTTGTTTTTCTTACAGAGAGCAGAAGAAATATAGAGTGTTTGTGGTGATCCCGCTTTTACCTGGATTTGAGGGAGACATCAGCACGGGAGGTGGAAACGCGATCCAAGCCATTCTTCACTTCACTTACAGGTAAGAGCCTTTTTTCGCCCTGTAAACCTGACCCATACTTGGAAAGAGACAAAACTGTTGATTCAGTGCTCAGTCAATTCAAACATGACATTTGCCCATTTCTTGAAGTACCCAGTTTAAACTAACTCTTCATGTCATAGGACTATATGCCGGGGGGAACAGTCCATCCTGTCAAGACTCAGTGAAAGTGAGCGTTCTAGTCTTCTTATGTTCCAATTTCTTAAATCCATCTCATACCATTAAACTGCACCTGTCCGCTTGTAACCTCTTTCCCTCTCTTTCTTTTGTGTTGCCCCTTTAAACGAAGGCACTCTTAGGTATCTGCCCGGTCTGTCTCCATTTTCATTCTTCGCCTACTTGACATTCATTCTAAATACAGTATGTATTCAAGTGGGGATTTGTTTGAACCTTACATCAAATTGTCAACGTTATTCTGGTGTGCTTCCCAGTGGAGGACAGGTGGACAGAGTACATCACAGTCTGTGGCCTGAGAACAAAGGCGGAGCTCTCCCAGTCGCTTGTCACCGAGCTCATCTACGTTCACAGCAAGACCCTCATTGCCGATGACCGCTGCTATATAATTGGTGCGTCACCGCCTGCAAGTTCAAAATCAGAGCTTCATTTTGATCTGAGGTCATTGCTGCACATTTATACATATATACATACCTTAATTGGATAACTGCAAATTGCCTGATTGCATATGAATGCTGAGTGATGTTGTCACTGAGTAAAAATGACAAGAAATGAATGCCGGACTGTAATACAGTAAGTATTCCCACCTACGGACCTCTGTCAAACGGAAATCCCCTCACCCGGAAAAACAACGTATGCATTAAATTTTCTACTCCTATATTACATTAACGATCGATTACTTCCGACGGAAGTTCCGGTACTGTATCCGGAACCCATAGGGAAGCCCGCACTAGCGTAAACTCAAGCAGCTCCCGCTCGTACTATGGAAAAGCTCTGACCGCTCCTATAGTTTAGTTTTGGTTTAATAAAAATTTTGGGGGGAATATTTTTTGGGGCATTATATTGCTTGTGTTGTTACACATGTATTTTGTTAACATACTTGCGCGTTCATACAGGACATGTACCGTAGTCGTTTCCCACATAAGGAAATTTTGTTATAAGGAAAGATTGAACAATGCAAATATGATTCCTTGCTAGAGTATACTTACTGTATTAGATAATACTTGCAGTATATTACTTCATTCCCCCAATCTAGATAATCATGTTTTAATTTTTCGTTTGATTAAATTTCTGTGTTTATCAACAAAAAAAAACAAGTAGAGCACATGCTGTTGCTACTTGATGATTCATACTTAAAGGAGAATACCGATTTCTCAGTGAAAGCGCATACACTCCACTTTGATCCCAGGATCAGCCAACATCAATGATCGCAGCATGCTGGGCAGCCGAGACAGTGAGCTGGCAGTGTTTGTGGAAGATGAAGAGCGCATCCCATCCATTATGGGAGGGGAGGAATACGAAGCAGGACCACTTACACTTGCTCTGCGTAAAGAGTGCTTCAGGTCAGGACACAATATGATGCTCCAGAAAACTTACTGCCTGTTTTCATTCACATGGCTTTGGAGCTTTATCTGAAACCAAATGACAATTTGCAGTTTAGTACTCAAACCTTGATGACAAAATGTACACTTACTTCCTATTTCGCTAACCCGTATTTCTCTTCTACTCAGTGTTCTTGTTGGAGCTGCTTCGGACCCCAGCATAAATATTGATGATCCAATCAGTGATGACTTGTTCTTCTTGGTGTGGAATTCTGCTGCCAAACTGAATGCCACTATTTACAACAAGGTATCAATGAAATCACAGATGTTTTATGATAAAGATTTGGCTTGTGGACCTTTCAATTAATATTGTGATGTATCATATCATTAATTGACAGTATCAATACACCAGCGTCAAATGTCAATTGTGGCGCTCTGATTTTCATGAAACGCTTAATTTTTTTCCGTTTTTTACAAACCAGCTTTACTATATTTCACAGTGCATTTCAAGACAATTTTGAAGCTATTTTTGTACCTTAATCATTTCATTTTTTTAAAATATCTTTAACAACTAAAAGGTGTTTTTGTTGGTTTTACAGTTACGCGAATATTGAGATATAAATGTTGTGGGGTTTTTTTTTCTCCCAACACACACTGATGCCTTGAGATATGAGTAACCGGACTTGTGAGTTTTTCAAGATACAGGCGATAGCTGCATATCTGAAGCTTACTGAGTCAGTTGTGAAAGTCGTCTTTGCGTGTCTCTTTTTGTACTGCCTCCAGGTGGCAACCTGAAAGAGCAACACAATGCCAGTTGAATTGCATCAAAAAATGTGGCAAATGCCATTTCATTCTTTACACTCTATTAAATTATGTCATTACTGCATGTTCTTATACAGTACATTGTATAGTACTATTTTTCTAATAACACATTGCAAACATGTTAGAGGCTGGAATGGTTTAACAGCAATTAAATTCACTTCAGTGGGGAAAGGTTAATTAGAGACACGAGTGCTTTGAGTTACAAGTGTGGTCATGGAACAAATTAAACTCATATCTTGAAGCACCGTGATACGATTGGAATCGTACAGAAAATGTTGCGATAATATAATTGTATGTGAATTATTCTGTGAATCCTTTCCAATTTTACGAGCGGTGTTCTGAAATAATAATGTGTCATTTAATCGTCACTTCTCACTCGCTTAACCTTGTCTGCCAATCTCTGCTGCTGGGGTACAGGTCTTCTGCTGCCTACCGTGTAATTCTGTCCACAATATGCAAGAGCTGAAGGAGTACACCAGCAAGGAGCACCTGAGCAACACAGACCCCACAAAGGCCAGGGAGGAGCTCAAGGCAGTCCGAGGACTGCTGGTCCACTTCCCTTTGAAGTTCTTGTGTGAAGAGAACCTGCTGCCTCCGCTGGCCACCAGAGAGGGCATGGCCCCTGTCGGGCTGTGGACGTAGCTGCAGCGCAGCCCATTCCGGCTACGAGGTAACAGTTGAGGGCTCGGTTACAGCTAACAATGTGTACGATAGACTCGCAGTAAATGTCGGCAGCTTGGCCAATTCAGTGGTGAGGAAAATCCAACTTATTAACCTTGTTCATCTTGACCACTGAAATGTAGACTTTATGACTGACACCATTTGATTGACATTAACTGGCCAGTTTTTTTATGATCTGCTTTTCTATCCCCACAATTCATCTCACATGATTTGGGTACACAGTGTACTGTACATTTATTGGATCACAGTTTTTAGATGGGTGGGTCTTCCCTGTTTCTTTCTCTCTGTCGCTCTCTCCTTCTGAGGCTTCGCCTCTCACTGCAGTGCCAGCAAATCTGTCAGAAAATGTGCGGTTGTTATGGTGATGGATACAAAGAAATGGCAGGCTATTAGCCGAGAGATAGACTGGGTCATACAAGTGGGAATAAGATGTGTCCACTTGTGCAAGTGCAATTCATTTTCTAAATAGTTTATTAAGATGTTTGCAGATTAACTGTTACATGTTTTAAGGGGAAATCAAGTCCAAAATGTTCTTTACAATTATATGTTCTATGCAGTCCCACTAGTCTAAACACAGTATTATGATTAATATTGTTTTTGTGGAATATGAATTAAGCAGCAATTTTTTTTTATCCATTTTAGGGGGCAACCATTTTGACATATGCTGTTGACGGAAATTGACATCACAATTCCCAACGGCTCGGCTTATGAAAGTCACATGACCAAACCCAGAAAACAGATGAGCTGTGACTGGCCGTTACATGAGCCCTTAGGCAATTTGATGTCTTTGGAATTCGACAGCAAGTGGCAAAATGGCCACACTTTAAAAATATATAGTTTTCCATTAATCTCATCGGGTAGGTAGTCTTTCTATCTGGGTGGGCCTGTGCACATCCAGGCCCACCCATGGCTCCGCCCCTGTCCCCTGAGACGGATAACAATGACAATGGTTGGGATATTACAGCTCACAAACACAATATTAATCAGAATGCAGTGTTTCACTAGTGAGGGTACATAGAACATATTATTTTAAATATTTTTTCTTTTGTTTATTTGACATCGCCTTTTTGGTACTATTGTTGTTGAATTCATCTTGGACATTCCACCATCTCCTTCATTTTGAGTAAACAATGAAGCATAGTGAAGAATGAATAATTGAGCCCACTTGATTCCCACATGGGCTCCACAACTCTGTGTCCATCTGCCTTACATTTTGAACAGTGTTCACATTTAATAGGAAGATATGTTTAGATGTACATTATTTGTGTTACATCCATCATAACACTGTACACTGCTGAGTAGTCTTTGTAGAGTTTCAACAGTGCCGTCATATAACCACAAAAATGTTGCAATAGACATTTAGTATGTCACATTTACCATAACACTTTTTTAGTCTTTTTAAGTACCAGTATTGTATGTATTAACTTTCGATTTCTGTAGTGACGTGTGTTGCAGTAGAAGTGTGATGTAAAAATGCAAGTCTAGCCAGTTAAAGCTTGTTATTGCAATGTTATTTTGAGACTATCATTGACCAATCTAGAAAAGCTTTGCAGCTGACCAAATGCAGCATTAGTCCGAGAGAAATTCCAGTTCCTGATTTAAAAACACTGTAATACTTCCTCAGAGGGTGCATGCAGTTATGCTTTGTGTTTGCAGACAAATTGTGCTTGTTGTGATGGAAATGACTCTTTTTTTTAAATGGACATTAAACCAGTGGTCCCACTGTTATTTTAGGTCACTATAATCGTTATATTTGTCTCATATTGTCCATTGTATGATAATGGTTGACCCTGCTTTTAAAATACACTATACGATTTATAAAATTGTACGCCACTCATTGTTAGCAATGTCCACCCAGATGTGTCTGCATTTGAGGCTCATGCTTGGCTACTTCTCACTGTTACTGTCAAGCAGATTAAGTAGCCCATTACCATAGTGTTCTCATTTAACTGTACAATAAGTGTCTGCAAAAAGTAGGCAATGCATACTTTTACTATGCTAAATGCTAAGTTGATGTGCACAAACCTCTAACAAAGCCAGCAATATTGGACACACTGCATTATGAAGTGCCTGAATCAGTACCACCATAAGCACAAGTGTCGTTTTTTTGTGCTGCACCTCAGAAGTGCCAGTCTTATTGGGTACAATGTGTTTATTTACATCTTCCTTATACATGACTGTGATATACTGACGACAAGTGACCTTATAAAATGTTTTCTATGATGATTATTTTTTTGCACTAATCACAAATTTCTGCTACCAGATTTCACAAATGTAACACTACTGTGCTTTGCTTATGTATGTAAATCACTGTTTAGGTCATTGCTGCCTGAATAATTGTCACTAATGCTCAGGGTTTGATTATGTATGTATGATTGATGTATCTAGTATTTTTCTCTCTGTATATACAGTGGGAACAACTAGTATTAAACGCAAATGTTCCGCAAAGCACTAAATTCCGCCCCTGAGTTAAGCTAAATCTGTAGAGTTGTTTTTTTGTGAACAACCCAATTGTTCCCTTGAACTCTTGCTGAACAGCTGTACAAGTGATCCCTGCATTATTTACAAGCGCATCATGATATGTTGGATAAAAGATAGCGCTGCTTTAATTTGGAGACGCCAAGGGACTTAGGCTGACAGACAAAAATGAGCAAATGCAACAAAAGAGATGTTAGCAATTGGTGTACCAGTTGCATAAAATTTCTCTGTGCTTATGTTTGAAACTAACTTTTTCTGTTCCAGTGATTCCCAACCACTGTTGAGATTAATACGTCGTGATAGTTCATCAGGTGAACATTATTTACTGCAAGCAATGTATCTTTGTTCATCTATCCATGCCAGTGATGTACAGTGACAGGCAGAGCAATTTAATATGGTTTCACTACATCCACTAATCATTGTTTCAGTACATTGTATTTACTTTTTATGATATTTTTGTTTAGTGGTGTGCTCTTATATTTTTCTAATGTAAAATATATGCCTTGGCTCAATAAAGGTTGCAAACACTGTTCAAACCCAGTGATTGCCAGGGTTACAGTAGTTTGGGATTTTTCATTCTAGTTAGGTTTTATTTAGTTTTGATTTTTAATTTTTATTTTTTCGGGCACGTTTTAGTTTTGGGGGAAATGCTTAATTTTAGTTAATTTTACATCCATCCATCCATCCAATGTAAGAGGAAAGTATTGTGTGATATTAAGTAAACTACAGTTCGCAAGCGACTGTTTGGTTTTTCCTTGTTCTGTATCATACAGCAATACCCAATAAATTTATTAATAAATAATTAAAAATAAACCCCAAATGCTCGTGTAATTGACAAGGACAAAAAATAAAGGACATATTTAAAGTTTTGTAAATGTAAGATGTAGTTTCATTGTTTAAAAAGCATTTTTGTTTTTATTTCATTTGTTTGGAATATTTTTCCACTTTTAGTTATTTCATTAGTTTCCATGAGTTATCATAACCTTGGTGATTATGAGCCAGCTTGCCAACAGAAATCAACAGGTGTGCCGTGTCATATTATCCAATTTCACTTGATTGGTTCTAAACTTATTTACGCATCCATCCATCCATTATCGATACCGCTTATCCTCACAAGGGTCGCGGGGCGTGCTGGAGCCAATCCCAGCTGTCTTCGGGCAGTTGCATGCCAGCTGTAATTCTTTGTTCTTCTTTCTATACCAGCGACATATAGTGACAGGCAGAACAATGAAATGCTCTTCCAGGTGGAAGAAGGTACATCAATAGCCTGTGTAAAAACATTTTTTGACTCTCTTTTGTTGATTTGGTGATGTGCTGTTTTTTTTCTCCTAATGTAAAACATGGGCCTTGGCGCAATCAAGTTTGAGAAACACCTCAAATCCATCCAACTGGAGCGAAACATGAGAATGCGTCATGATGACGTCACATTTCATTGCGCTCGTTTGTCCCTGATAACTTGCCGTAGCCACCCACAGAGACGCAAACACTTGAAGAGTTCAGTCCGCAGCCAATCGTCGACACAACCCCGCAAATGCTCAGGCTGCAGCCTTACTGCATGTAACGAGGCTCGGAGTGGGAGGGGGCGCTTGGAAGCAAAACATGGCGAAATAACAAGTTTGTTCGTCAGACGCTGTTTTGAGACTGGACGCGATATACCGCAGTGTGGGATTTACAACTACCGAGTGCTCCAATCTGGATGGTGGACACGGAAGACTACGTGCAACTTTAAAGACTCGAGGGCCCGGTTTACATTAAGTGTTGCGGGGGCTGGTCCAGAACACACCGCCCGCCTGCTTGTCTGTGTTTTTCCGGAAAGGTTGGCATCGCTGGGCGCGACTGTCAACACAGAAAATGGAAGAAAAAGGAAAGTTTATTCTAGACGAGACTGTTTAGCCTGCTGTCTTAGCTGCATTAGCTAAACTCAAAGCTGCTTTGATCGCGGCCACCTGTCTCTTTGGGAACGCCGAATTTGGGGTAATTTAGGAAGTTTTAACAACCGCAGACGCATTGAAAGACTCTCGCAACAATACCCTCGGGGCTTTTACCTAAGGATAATGCTGTTATGTTGATAGGCGGTTCTGGTGCGGTGCTGACGGATCCGGGCGCCATCACCTCATCGCGTTCGTAAAAAAAAAACCGTTGCGTATTTTGGATATTTTTTTTCGTTTTACTTCGTCATCAACAACGACATTGATGCCATATTTTCCTCCTACCGAAGAATGCCTCAAATGACAATGCAGTTGGTATGTTATTCGCAATCGAATGCGTCTTGTTAAAATGAACGCAGCAAGGTGTTCAACAGTGGAGGTGCACTGCTTGGAAAAGCTGCCCGTTCCCCGAAGGGCGCCTATGGCCGACTTAGAGTAAAAGTTTGTTTAAATAAATGTCATATTTTAAATTGGCCGTGGATTAGCTCGACGTGAATTATTATTTTAGTGGACAAGACGACGCTACGAGGTGTTGTCGAGAGTTGTCTCGTGCTAGCCAGCTGCGTGCTCGAAACTGCGATGTGTTTGCTCATCTGAGTGCCGCAACAATTTCAGTAAACTGGACTGCCTATTGCGGCCATTTAAGATCACCAAAGGTGCCACCTTCACTCCCTCAAAGTGCTCCTTGTGAAAAATCTGGCTAACTTGTTAAGCTAACGTTGCAAGTTTGCCCAGCCATGTCTGAAAACGCCCCCACGCGAAGCCTGGATGACATCGACCTGGCAGCTCTGAGGGTGAGTACACAAGTACTGGACTGTTAGCGCTTGAAGAGTCCTGTTGCACTCTATTCATGATCGAGGTCGATGCAGAGCACAACGTTTAGTGTGGAAATAAATAACAGGTTTATGGCACAAGCGCGACCATTGCACGCCCACGCAACAAAGTTGCGGCTAGAATCAACACATTGTGAATGGCCTTATGTTTTTAGTTGCAGTCAGCTACTGCAGCGTTACCTGTTTATTGAGTCACCCAAACAAAGTAAATGTCATTAAGGTAGGTAAACTTGTGTATCTTTTTCAACAGACATCTGGCATCGGGGTGAAACTTCCTATGTTACATTTTGATCATTTTCATATTTTCCCACAAATCGAAATTATTGGCCAGTCCACGTGTTATTTTCCAATTAACCAATCTAAAATGTAGAAAATGGCTTTCTCTCCATGCACAAAGTAATGCTGATAGTTGAACTTGCATGTTAAAAAAAAAAAAAAAAAAAAAAAAGGAAAAAGGTACACTTGAGTTGTCCCCATCCGGTCGGTCATGTGATCGGAAATCGGGGCCCATCATGTTATTTTTATCTGATTGATATCGACTAAAAATATCGGATTTTATAATGTTCTTAATTTCCGAAGTCAAGCATAAAATCAAAAGTTATCATGTTGTGATATTCATTTTATTTGAATAAAAAAAATAAAGATAATTAAGATCAGTCAGATCCACTCTTTTTTTTCATAATACATTGCCAAAGTATTAGGTACTTAAACATAAATGACTCGGACCCAGAAAAGGGAATGGTACGTCTCTAGTTAACGCAGTGAAAAGAGGTAATAATGCTGAATTGTTGTTGTGTGTGCTGTGGTTGTAAATGCAATTTTTGTTAATGCCACTGTAAACTTCAACTCGAAAGATTTTCTCTGTACACTAGTGTTTCCCAACCTTTATTGAGCCAAGGTACATATTTTGTATTGGAAAACAAAACAATCTCGCAGCCCACCAGCAAACAGAAATGTCAAAAATACTATACCTACATACTGAAAAAATGATTGCGTCTCAATTTACTCACAAGTTTGCCTAGTCTGAAAAGCAGCCTTGCCAGCTGATATACTTGCAGGAATTGAAGATACAGACACGCACACACCCACCCACACACACACAGACAGGTCTTCCATGGGGAAAAAAAATAGACCAATTAAGTAAAATTGGATATTTTCTCTTGCACACCTGATGGTTTGTCAAAAATTGGGAATCACAGGGCTACTGTTCTTATCACTTTACAATGCTCCAAAACGTTTTGGTTTCTGTTTATTACATGAAGTCACTAAGAGAATCTTGGTATTCTGGGCTTTTCAACAGATGCACTTGTTTATTAACACACACTCCCAGTGAAGACGAGATACAATGCTGTGGCTGTACAATAAACAACTGAGAAATTGTGAAGTAATCCTTGAATGCAGTTAAAAAAAAAAAAAAAACAACAACTCCACCCTAAACCTCAACTTTTGAGATGCATTCTTTGCTCTGGTGGCGATGTGTGTACTGTGACACACAAGAGTACCAAAGGTCATAGCCATGAGCCATCAAATGTTGCCACCTTTTTATTCCTGACGGGAAAACAGAGGTGTCTTGTTAGTTTGGAATTTTATTTGTTCAATTGGACGATGCATTCAATTGTGGCAGAGCTTCTTGAAATTAGTTGTCATTTGCCGCACTAGTTGTTTTAATCACAGTTTCCTCTAGCAGGTCACTTCCTAACTTGGCACCAATGCAGTCTGACCTATGCATATTATGCACATTAATGGGAATCTTAAACAGAATGTTTTTCTTTGGCTCAAGCCCTACATGACTCAGTCGGTTATCAAGATTTACAGTATGTTGTTTGACAGTTACAATCTAAGATTTCTGCGCTCTAATAGCCCCCATCCAAACTGAAAGTTCAACCCACCGCATAGATTTAACAGACTAATGGGCTTACTCAAATCCTTGTGTGTTTGCCATTGTGTTTTCCTTCCATTCAGGATTAAATAAGGAAATCATTCAAAATGTTATGGTAACATCTCGGACAGGGGTCTCCAGCCCTTTTGACAACCAGTTTGATGAGCACTTCTGAAATGACAAAATTGTCAAAATGATTTAGGTTGTCTCCTCATTGTCCTTCTTCCCGCTAGCCTGTCCACCTGAAAGCTCTATAGTTTGGGCGTGTGTTTAAAATACCGACCTTTGAACTGTATCCGTTTTTTTTTTTTTTTTTTTTACATAGTCATTTTTAAATGCACTGAACTTAGAGAACTCACTTTAAAATAGAGTAGCGACAAATAAAAAGTTGGATGCATCGCCTAGTGAGCTATTTTTAGGCCAGGTCCGCGGGCTACTCATGTTATCCCTGGGGGCTATTTGGTGCCATTTTGGACTCGGTTTCCCCCAAATCTTTGGCCTACACTATGGTGCAGCCATGTCGTTGCATGCGTGTGCTTTTATTTTCAAGGCCTGACTTTACAGATGTTTACGCCCATGATACCCAAGTGTTGCATCCAAATCCAAATCAGTGCATGACATAAAGCAGGCGATATGATAGTACGCAAAGCAACGGCAAAGAAAATGCCGTTCAGTACATTAAGTTCAGCGAAACGTTGCTTTTTACCCAGACTTCACTTCATCCTGATTGACTATGAGTGCGATGGGCGTTGGTCTGGATATGTGTGAATTTTATTTCATGAAACCCTGACCGTGGATGGTATGATAAAGAATGACACACGCACACATGAACGGCCATCTCTCACTGAGGTGTTGCCACCCTGGCCACCCTACTGAAAAGAATTCTGGCTCCGCCCCTGAATATGACAGCATGTTTAACAAAGCGATTAGCGATGCATTTTGTCATGATTCTAGCAAGCAGACGTGTAGCGCTCACCTGCAAAGAGCCATTGGATGTAACGCTTCCCTGCATTTTGCATTTTTGCAGCCATTGCCCACAGTTTGTTTGGCAGTGTCTGTGCTTCCAGCGCTGCTCCTTGAGCAGAACTGTACCCCTCCTCTTCTATCACTCCATTCCTCTCATCCTACTCTCTCTGCTGGACGTGGGTGACTGGCGCCTCTGCCTTTGGCCACCCACTCGATCATTACATTATTTTCCTACATTTCTCTACGCGTCTCTCTCCTCTTCCTACCGTTTGGTTCCTCTTCTTTAGTCTACATACCTACCATGCTTTCACCAGTCTGGAATGTTTGTTTGAGTTATATCCACATGTACCAGTACTATTTTTCCCATGAATGTTTCCTGTCTCAAAGGTATTTCTCTCTGTGTTGTTGGAGGCAGAAACCCTGTCATTGGAAACACATGAAAGCAGGAGGGGTCGGTCATGCTTTACATTCTATACCCTAACCACCACCCACACGTCTTAACGCCATATTGAAATAGCATCAAAGTGAATGTGCTTGTCACTTTTTCCCTCGGGAGGAAGTTGTGCATTTAATCCAGAGCAACGTAGCGGCGCTTAAATTTGTGGTCATCGAAACTAAATGTACAAATCAGAGAATCGTTGTTGTATCCATATTTGTGCTGGCAGTATTTAGTATATGTGCAGCCTGTCGCTGCTGTCGTCTATTTAAAGCTTGTTTGAGGCTATAGAGTTAGTCAGTCAGTTGGCAAGGAAATTGTGATCAGGCGATTTGTATGTAAATTAAATGCACTGTGAATTTCAAGAGCCTTACTGATATTTAAAATAACAATTTGGCATAGTGTTAATGCTGATTAGGATTTTTAGGATTAAAGAGAGAAATGTTCGTTGTACAGTTAGAAGTGGACCTGAGCTTGTTCGGCTAAAGGCTGCGATGTAATATATTGGTCGACAGATTATTTGAAAACATGGAAATAGTCATTTTCAATTTTTAAAATAATGACACACATATATAAACAAGGAGCTCTTTGAGTGCATGTACAATATCCTACAGTATGTCTTTTTTTGTTTGTCAGATTAATATTCCAAACCTCATCGTATCTATGGAAGAATCATTGTTCCAGTAATTTTGTCGCAGGTTTTTATTTCTTTTTGACGCAGACAAATGATAGATTTTTTCACAATTGAAATGTCTTGTAGGTGTCTTTTTTTAATTTTATTTTTTTAAAGTAACTAGCAACAAATGTAGCAACTTTACGTTTTGTCATTGGTTTGAATAGTAAATTAGCCAGCTAATGATCCTTAAAAAGCCTCTGCCGTTAGCATCTCTCCCGCGGCGGCGTCAATCACACCTACGTTTTTTTTTTGGGGTTTTTTTTGTCGGGGGTTGGGGGCAACCGGCAACTAAGGGTCAAGTGCCCAGCTCTGCATTTTTCCGCAGGTACCAGTGCGGGTGGAGTTAAATAGGATTTCATTACAACAACATATCCAGTCAGTGAAAACTGAATGTGGTGATATAATCATATCACTTAAATGCAACTAATTTGAATCCAATATTTCAATAGGCTCTTTCTCTAAGAATCTTACGCTGATGTGTGCACTCCATGATGTGAATGTCAATGGAAGTGTGGCTGTGTGTCTTGTTTTTGAACGCTGTGTATGTGTATGTACATTCCGCAGGATCCTGCGGGAATCTTCGAGCTGGTTGAGGTGGTCGGCAATGGGACATATGGGCAGGTATATAAGGTGAGACGGATGTCGAAAAACGATTATTGTTAGAAGCGCCGAGTACAATAAACCAAGTGAATTTGACTACCGTATATCAATCAGCAAGAGTACGTTTCTCACAGTCTGGGGAAAAAGTGTGATACATGGTGAAGGCTTTGGAAATCAATTCCCCATTCTGGCTCCCATCATGCGTTCGCGTTTGAGTTTCTTGGGTCTGTAAAATGTAAGCCCTCATTGTGAAATGTAAAATTGGCTTTGGCAGTAAGCTACGACAGTGTTGCTGATAAAGCAGAAGTACTTCCACGCTGATTATTTACACTTAATTGGCTATGTCTGGAAAAAATTCAACGTTTGAAGTTGAGTATCAATTTCATTGTGTCGTTCAAATCAGGGCCGCCATGTGAAGACGGGCCAGCTAGCGGCTATCAAGGTGATGGATGTTACAGAGGAGGAGGAGGAGGAGATCAAAGCTGAAATCAACATGCTGAAAAAATACAGCCACCACCGCAACATAGCCACGTATTACGGTGCCTTCGTCAAGAAGAGCCCACCAGGACACGATGACCAGCTTTGGGTCTGATTGTGGTTTATTATTTGCGCGGCGTTCTCGTTGGTGCTGGCTAAATAAGGTGTGTATATATTTACAGTTGGTGATGGAGTTCTGCGGGGCTGGCTCTGTGACTGATTTGGTGAAAAACACAAAGGGCAGCTCTCTGAAGGAGGACTGGATAGCGTACATCTGCAGAGAAATCCTAAGGGTGAGAAATAAGTATCACCCCAAATAGGCGACTACACTCTGCACAATGATTCGACTGGTTTATTTCTTGGAGCGGGAATCAGAGACTGGCTTGCAATGAAATATTATTTATATACACACACGTATAGAGGGCTTAACACATTTATCCGACCACCTGTCACTATTTGTCTTAGAAACCATCCAGCATCAGGAAGTTTTTTAAAAAAACAATTCTGACTTTCATTTTTAGTGAGCTGGCAACGTTTTATCATTGTAATATAATTAAGGATAAGCAATTAGCAACGCTGTAAATTTAAATAAACCGCTTGGAGTACAAGGATTAAAAACAAAAACAGGAGAATTTTTAAGTGTGTAAATGCATCACAAGAGATTGTAATGGTGTACATGGTTGTGGCAATATTTTGTCCGATTTCTATTTCTGTGTTCAGGGCCTTTCCCACCTTCACGCCCATAAAGTCATCCATCGAGACATCAAGGGCCAGAATGTTCTGCTCACAGAGAACGCAGAGGTCAAACTTGGTATGCTTGAATGTGCTTGGCCAATGTATACGCAATCTTCCAAATTATGCATATAGGATTTCAGTTTAACAAAAAAAAAAGTTTTGTTTTTAGTCATGTAATAATGTGGAGTGGTATGCTCCGTTAGTGTACCTGAAAGCTGTCAAAATGATCTCCTCCACTTTTGCTCAATAAAATCCCCCATGTTGTTGAAGTCAAAAAATGTAATTGTTAACGATCAAAAATGTTTATTTACTGAAAATTGCATTGACTATTTTGAAAAATGAACAAAACAGCTGCTTCATAATTTGCATCATAACTGGGTTATATGCCCAAAATGTCTCACCTCCTGTGTACAGTTGATTTTGGAGTCAGTGCTCAGTTAGACAGGACCGTTGGGCGTCGAAACACCTTCATTGGTACGCCTTACTGGATGGCGCCAGAAGTCATTGCCTGCGATGAGAACCCCGACTCGACCTACGACTACAGGGTAACCACAGCTCTGTAGTGTGTGCACGCTTGTATGAGCATTTGAAAGCCAGAGGCTAAAGTGTCCTCCTGGTTCTTTTCCAGAGCGATATCTGGTCCTTGGGAATCACCGCCATTGAAATGGCCGAAGGAGCGCCGCGTAAGTCGGTCATTCATTAACTCATTCAATCCCATAGACATATTTACTGTATGTCTTTTCACAGTCCAGCCATTCAATCCCAGGAACCTCTTGATATCAAAAAAAAAAAAATTCCAACCTTAGGGGAAAAGAGGTTCTGAAAATGCCTGGTACTGAATGAGTTAATTGGTTTGCTACACACTTTACCTATGTGGTTGAGTCATGGGCAGCTAAGTCAGCTCAGTCTCAAAGCTCTCTATGAATGAGTTTTGCATATGCAGTTTTGTTGGTCTTCAGATGGACAGCTGACTCACTGTAATCAAGCGAGTGTAGTCGTGAGCTGGCACACCGCCTGTGGAGACTGATTGCACAGATCTCTTCGGGCGGCTTTGCGGGCAGAGCTTGCTTGTACATTTAATCACAGATCTGGTTAAAATTAAAAAATATGAAAAGAATATTGGATTTAAAAATATTATTTTTTGTTGCAGGCCCAGTGTGTAGAGAAAGGTACCAGAGAGCTGTCATGAAAAGTGAAGCTTGAATATGGTTTTGTCACACAAGACTTTTTATTTACATTTTTTTTTTATTTACTATGTTACCACGGCAGTGTTGATTTGGAAACTGCAGAATAGCAAGAGGCAACTTGTTTTGAGAAGTTGTTCATTGGTATTGAAACTGAGAATGTGTTGATAGTTTCTCAGTTTTACCTCGGGTTGAATTTGGGTTGCACAGTGATAACAGGCTAAAAGAGGTTGTCTCTCTCTCTCTTTGTGCATAAAGTCATGTATCTTGCTCAAATTATTGTCCAATTTGTAGTTAATTTGGTCTGTCGGAATTTGATTATGTGTTGATATGTAACACTCTTGAAATTGGTTCTTGCAGACCTTTGTTGGTTGTATAGAATCGGCCATTTTACCTTACATGTATCAGTTTTATCGATCACTGGATAGCAATGATTTGGAATACAAAAATAAAGTATTTACAGTACAGTACAGTACAATACAGTATTTAAATCTACAGTATTACTAAAAACTGAGTGTCATCTGAAATCAGTGCTAATTGTGCTCAAACCTAGTCATTTGTAATACAGTATTAGCAGCGCACATCCCTGAGCTTTGATGTGGCCCATTTAATTTCATAAATGAATGTTTCCTTTTCTCCTCAGCCTTACCGCCGTGCAGCAAGCGTATTTCCAAAAGGCAGCCTCGTACTAGCATATATACTGTACTGTGAAACTTAAAAGCTAACCAGTCAGGTTTAGCAACCTACCTACGCTGGGAACAACATGACTCATGGTCCTTGCTTTTACATTCAGTATAACAATAAGCCTGAGGCATTGGGAAAGATTGGATAATGGCAGCTGTGCCTATCTTTTGAGGATACAAAGCAGCTTTTCAATGATTACTGGTATTTTTTTCAAGCCACTGTGTGGTGGAAAATGTGAACTTGTCTAGCATGGCAACAAATCATATGAGTTTGCCTTGTCGTCATTTTCCAAGATAATTGATAATGGTTTTGAAATTAACAGTACTCCCTAACATGTTATATTTCTTCTCTGTAGCACTATGCGACATGCATCCAATGAGAGCCCTTTTCCTGATTCCCAGGAACCCTCCTCCTAAACTTAAATCGAAAAAGTGGTGAGTCAAATGCTCTTGTTTTCATTTTTAAAAATGAGCATATTGTACCAGACGCCGGGAAGCATGAAAAAAGTTATCCGGACATTAAGTATCCGGAGAACACCATTCTGATTTGTATTTTGTTTTAATAAACGAAAGTTAAATGAAAAAAGTACTGATTGATTACTGAACTTAATTCTCAGTGCGTTATGTAATAATATGGCAAGCTTCATGGTAATAAAATGGCAGGCATGTAAGTGCAAAATGCCTTGTTGCTACCTGCTAATTAAGCTACACGGTGGAATGTTTCTGCCACAAGAAACGCACACAAAATTGGCTGCCACTGTCTTCAGAACCACTTGTACCAACATATTATGTTATTGTTGTGTTATGGTCTAAATTGACCTGCATTAGTAAGCTTTTTTTTTTTTAAATATCTTGTTTCAATGGCTCGGTGGCTCTTGTAACAAAATAACATTTACTCTGCTAGATGATTGGTGAATTGCTGCTCTGGACATTGGCTAGCCAGCTAGCAATGGATTCCACCCTCTTTGCACTCCCAAACTTCTCCTCTCTCCCAGGTCCAAGAAATTTATTGACTTTATCGAGGCCTGCCTCGTGAAGACGTATCCCAGCCGACCATCCACAGAGCAGCTTCTCAAGCACTCCTTCATCAGGGACCAGCCTACTGAGCGCCAGGTCCGGATTCAACTGAAAGATCACATTGACCGAACGCGCAAAAAAAGGGGAGAGAAAGGTCAGTAGATGAAATGTGGAGCAACTGAGAATCACTGAGTTGACCTGACCGTAATTTGGACGACATTTCATCTTTGACCCTTATGATTTTCATCACAGAGGAGACAGAGTATGAGTACAGTGGTAGTGATGAAGATGATGAAAATCGAAGCGATGACAGAGAGTCAAGGTATCCTTTTTTCCCCCCCGTTTTCCTCCTCTCTTTCTGCTTTGTGTTCCCTGTGTGATTTTGGTGTGGGCATTTGAAGAAATATTTTCCGTTCATATAGGTATTGCTGATTTTTTTTAATTTATTTTTTGTCAAGTCTGTTTGTATCTCATCCTTATGAGAGCAAAGGAGTCTGACTGACTTGATCCAAGTTCCTTTTGCGAAAGCGCTATGCTTATGCTGTAAAAAACTTCAAGTGTGCCAATGGAGACCCCGGAGTAGCCTGACATGTTTTTATGTTGTTTTTTTTAACCTACTGTACTAAGGGAAAACAAAAAAATTCACCCGGACAGTTTTCAAAGAAAGAAGCAGTGTGCTTGCTTCAAGCTGTCTGTCACTCCCATTTGAAGTTTCCAGTACTGTAATACTGACCTATAAAACAGGAGAGAGTTAAACATTGTATCCTTAAACACCAAAATGTTCAACCATGCCAGATACAACCAACACTTTTAAAAAATGGCATCCGAACTTACTCCCGGGCATATGTTCTCTGCTTTGTAGAACAAATGACTATTACTAAAGTTTGGTTGGGGACCGTCTTTGCCTTCTTCGCCTTCTCCTGCTCGTCGTCCTAAAACCAAATTTTCTGTTACGCTGCATGTCTTCCTGTAAAGCTGACTGCTTCCCAGCATGTTGTATTGCAATGTGTTACACCACTTCAAGTGTGCAAGTCTAAATTTGTTCTTGGCTACCTAGTACTGTAAAATCTGCGATTATAGTTGGTGTTCACTAAGGCTTCCCATTTAGGCAGCAAACTAGTCGGGTCCGTACCGTAATTAAGTGCGCCCTAGGATGCTTGCTGTCCTTTTTTCTTCAAAACAAAGCTTTCGATTCAAGATTGCTTCCATAAAAATATTAGATCCATCGTGGTTCCATATTATTCCATCCCTGATTGTGAATAAAACCCCTACAATTGTCTCATTCACGTTTTCATACTTGATCAACCAGCTCAATCCTCAATGTGCCTGGAGAGTCCACCTTGCGTCGGGACTTCCAGCGTCTCCAACAGGAGAACAAGGAGCGGTCGGAGGCTCACAAGAGGCAGCAGGCCCAATTGGCCGCTCAGCGTCGGGACCCCGAGGAGCACAAGAGGCAACTGCTGCATGACAGACAGAAACGCATCGAGGAGCAAAAAGAGCAGCGTCGACGACTGGAAGAGGTAGCGTCAAGTCAGATTTATTTCTATCGCGCCAATTCTCAGTAATAGTTACTTGGAGGCACTTTTACGCCTGGAGCAGGTCTAGAACCACGCCCCTCATAACCAAGCATCAAGCGTTAGCATGACTTTTTGAAGCTACATCGAATGAAAGTCTGCCAGCGTAATGCTAAGAATGTGAAAAAGCATAAATGGGCTAACTTGAATATGTGTAAATACGGAATGACAATCTCTATTCCGTTTTACGTTCCCTTTAGTTCTTTCCCCAACTCTACTCAAAAGTGTGGGCAGTTTCTCATAAGCAGGCTATCCATGATAAATTCTCCTGTGCAAACGTTGCCCCTGTGCTCATTTCTCTCCTTCCTGTCACCCCTCTCTCTCCCAGCAACAGAGAAAGGAGAGAGAGATGGTGAGGCAGCAAGAAAAAGGTCCCCATCGGAGACTCGACGATATGAGACGGGAGGAAGATAGAAGGTTGGCTGAACGAGAGCAGGTAACCAACCACGGGGGAGAACTGCCGCCGTCAGCCAATCGGGGCCAAGTGTGGGCGTGTCGAACGGCAACACTGTGCAAGTGGTGAAATTCCATGAGTAGGTTGCCATAGCAGCAAGGGTTCAAATTAGTGTATTTATTCAGAGATGAGTTTTCTGTGGGTGAGCTTTCTGTGTCTCTTTTTTTCGTTTCCCCTCTCTCGTCTGAAGCTGTCTGGTATCGAATCACAATCACTAGCATGTCAGGCTTATTTTATGTTAGTATGTGACTAACACGGATCAGTCTTTGGCTACTATCAAATCTCTCAACACTGATCATATATTGACTGCTTGCTCTGATTTTTTTCTTTTTTCTTGATCGAATCCCCAAACAGCAATGGTGGCCATTTTTGTATTTGTTGACTTTTGCCAGTGTATCATGTGCTTACTGTACTTTACTGTATCGTTACATAACTGTTTCATGATTGCGTCCTCTCCCCCTCCTCTCATAAATTTGCTTTCTCCTTTCACACCTTTATTCCTGTCCTACCTACCCTCTCGCCTCTCCTCAGGAGTTTATAAGACATAAGTTAGAAGAAGAGCAGCGGCAGCTAGAAATCCTTCAACAGCAGCTGCTTCAGGAGCAGGCACTGCTTATGGTAAATAGCCCTTACTATTGGGTCCTACTTACTCCTAATAAGATCCTACACAAAAGCGCCAATGTCATACTTTACAATTTACAACATTTTAATGTTCAATTTTATGATATGGGTCATAATTTACAGTGGCGTAGAACTGCACTCCATACCAAGTATTTCAAATATTTACTACTTTTTTAATGACACGGCGGGTCGAAATAGCTCTCAATAACATGCAGTAGAGTTATACACCATCGCAAAATGAACACTGCGATTATAAGTATCGTTATCTAAGTATAACGTGGTCAAGTGTCAGTCAAAACTGAGAATTGTTGTGAATGCAGAATTTTTGTTCGGTTCTTGAATTTGATGTTACATTATGCACTTGAACCAAAAGTTTTTTTTTTTTTTTTGTGAATCGGGACTTGTTTTTCCTGAATACAAACACTAGATAGACTTGGGTATTCTTTTATTTTTTTATTTTTGTTAAAGTGCAGTTCTCAGTGTTTCCAAAAAAACATGCTTCTCAAATTCCTTTGACATACAAGGACCGTATGAAATAGTTGAGTTTGAATCCTGTTGTGTCTCAAGCCATCAAATACCAAGAAGGCCATTGTGCAGATTGTAGGAATATGTAAACCTAAATTCTTCTAACTGTTCCTCCAAACGCTCATGCATTCAGGATGACTATAAATGCGAGGATACTTGGCAAGTGACTCATGGTTGAATTTATTTTCATTCCTTCAGCATTTCTTGTCTCGCAGAAACAACCATCAAACATCTCAGTGACGCATGTAGCTTATAACTCTCAATTAAAAAGCCAATAAGTTCGCTGACTCACAGTTGCACTCTGTTTATTGTACCGCGTGAAATGTGAAGCCAAAGAAACCATTTTAAATTTTTTTTTTTTGTCGACTGGTCGCCTACGAGAAGATACGAGCATACGTACTGGGGGGGTAAAGTGAAAGTCGGATGCGGATAGCTAAAAAATGGAAATCCTCTGCCAGTCAATGAAATGAGTCGCTGTTGTTGCTTCGATGCTGAGCGGTCTCGTCTGTGTCCAGCAGTATGCCGACCACAGTGTGTTTCTTTGCTCAGGAGTATAAGCGTAAGCAGCTGGAAGAGCAACGCCAGTCAGAGCGGCTGCAAAGGCAGCTTCAACAGGAGCATGCTTACTTGGTGTCTCTGCAGCAGCAGCAACAAGAAAAGAAGCCCCAACTCTACCACTACAACAAGAACTTGGAGCCCAGCAACAAACCCACATGGGCCCGTGAGGTAGAACTATTTGAAACCACATCTGCCCTAAAGCTGCACTATTCTGCTGACCTCATCCTTCGCCCTCATTCTTGCACCAGGTGGAGGAGCGAAGTAAGCTCAACAGACAGGGCTCTCCAAAAATCTGTACCACTGTGTCTGACACTGCCATCCAGTCACGCTCAGACTCAATCAGCCAGTCTGGAGGGGCCCAGTCTGCTCAGACCCCCCCGATGCAGAGGCCTGTTGAACCTCAAGGGGGACAGGGCAAGGTCGGTGATAGCAATTGTTGACAAACCTGCCATCTTTCTTCATCTTCATCTGGAACGTCTTTACACTGAAATGCTTCATCTGCTAACTTTTTAACACACACCTTTTTCCTTCTTTCCTCAAATACTTGGCCTCTTAACTGGGATTGCACTCTTTTCTGGGCCTACTCCATCACCCTGTGCTCCTACTGCCACCCTAAAGTTCCAGATGGCTCACTTGGTTCCGCTGAAGCCTTACGCTGCCCCTGTCCCACGCTCCCAGTCTCTGTGCGACCAGCCTACTAAGACCATGTCCGCGTTCCCTACCCAGGACCCCTCCCTCGCCCCCACACCCCGACCCATCCACTCCAGAGAGCTAGTGCGTCAGAACTCAGACCCCACGTCTGAGACCCCTGCGCCGCAGGCACACCAAATCAGGGAGGATCGCGGGCCCTGGATCCGCTTGCCAGATGTGGAACTCCCGCCCAAGGTGAGGTGGAATGACCGCAGTACATATGGACTACGTTTAGCTAATTAACCAAGAAGAACATCACAAGGAAGGCTGTAATTCAGCGTTATATTTTTGTTGAGGGATGGTGAAGTCAGTTATTTCTCTGTCATATAATTTACAAAGACCTAATGAATGTCAACCCCCAGATTCCCCAGAGAACAGCGTCAATCGCTACAGCGCTCAACACCAACCTGACCTCTGGCATCAGGCACCCAGTGAGAGCCAGGTACCTTTCACACCCAAATGAATCGTTCTTTCATTCAAATTGTTAAACGCTGGGAGGCAAGCATTCGCACTACTGTTCTGCAACCAAATATTCTAAATTCCAAGCATTTTAACGGTCTGAGAATGGAAGAAAAATGTGTAGTTTGGGGACGGCTGGGAAGTTTCTAATGCGGTTGGGATATCAGGGCATTTCTGGAAGATCACCGAAGCATCCATTCAGTCTCATTGGTTATTCTGTTCACACCCTCTAGAGGCCTTATTTGCAAGGTATTTAGAAACTACTTTGGTATAAGGTAATATGAATCACCTTTGGAGTCCTCTGCTTATTTATTGGACTCATTGTTGACTGTCCATTACAGTTTTTAGTATTGCATTTTTTTTTTGTAATGCATATAACTTGAAATCTCAACATGAACGAGAGTTGATATCACTATTCAGTTTATGAAGTTGTGAAATATTTTCTCCCCAAAATTGTTATTGATAAGACCTTAGTTTGAACAGTAGGTGGTAGAGATATGGACAGGATTTCAAAAACAACCTGTCTTCAGCCAGCAACCGCACGGGCGGATTATGGTTTGAAAAACAAATACGTAGTTAAAAAAAAAAAAAAAAAAAAAGATAACAACTGGACCGTTATCTTTAAGGCCAAATATTTTAAACAACTTTTTGACATAAGATTACATTGTGCAAATAGATAAATGAATTAAATATGCAAAAAGAAAGCCGATCACTTCTGTTTAGCAACTTTTTACTCTGTGTGGTCATCTGCCCGTGTATTTTGAGTACTTGACTTTGCGTTGCTACCTCTAACCCTCAGCATTCGCGCATAAAAAGTGTTTCTAATGACTTTTGTGGGGTTGTATTGCATTTTGAGACTAATGTGTCCTCCGCGCAGTAATCCAGATCTCAGCCGAAACGATCGCTGGGAGAGAGGCGATAGCATTGGCATCATATCTAATCTGCCACAGACGGGCTCGTTGGAGAGGCATCGCATCCTCAGTGAGTCCTTCTGTCCCGAAAGCCGATCTGTGCTTGAAGTTTGATCCATCACTTCATAAAGTCCGAACTACATGAAGCACTCTCATTTTCAGGTTCCTCCAAAATGGATTCCCCCATTCTATCCCATGATAGCCGTCAGAAGCCGGGGGAGTCTCGCACCTCTTCTCGCCCAGGGCGTCCGGCTGTAAGTGATATGATGTCATCCACTAATTTGAACGCAGGTGCTAACATTGCTGAACGGGTGTGCCAACAAATTACTTTTTACATTTAAAATGATAATAACAAAAAAATAACACGCATGTCTTTAGTTTGATCACATTTGCCCTACATATTAACCCCTAATTGGATATTTTCTTCTTCCCTAAACATTCCTTTTTGACTTGTTCCCCATCATGCTGTCCTTCTTCCTAAATCCGTGTTGACATTACCTCAATTGTAGAGTTACAAGAGAGCTATAGGAGAGGTTAGTACTGAGTGTGTATGGATGTGTTCATTCATCTGCATTTACTTGAAGGAAATTTACAGATTGTGTTGCATGTTTGGTCACGCATGACGTTTTTTTTTTTTTTTGGTTTATATTGTGACTGTTGTTACTCCGAACATTTAAAAATAAAAGCTTTGAACGTCATCCTAAAGTATCATCGGGTGATCTTCATTTTCTTATCACTTGTATATTAACCAATTTTATGTATCATAAAAGCAGAGTTATTTTTGCATACAAGTAAATGGTGATGTATATTGCAGGATCATGGCCTCTTTGCCAAAGAGCGTGCTGAAGAACAGCCGAGGCCCCCAGTCAAGGCCAATGATTACTCGTCCTCCTCTGAGAGTAGCGAGAGCAGTGAGGAGAGCGAGAACGGAGGAGTAGAAGAGGAGGAAAGTCCCACTGATCGGTAATATTGTCATTACACACGGGCAACTTGGGAAAATGGTGGTGGTCGGGAAATCTGTTCACCCTTTATTTGATTTCAGTCACAGGGATGCAGATACCGATTCAGTCAACACCATGGTGGTTCATGAAGATGAGGGCGAGGAGGCAGAAGGGGAGCAAGCTGGAGGTTATGGAGATCAGACCATGTTGGTACAAAGGGTGAGCGATTTATATGTGGAATGAGGCTGAAAGTGCACCATGAGATAAAGGAAAAATAGTCTTTGGAATTCACATCAAATGCTGACACGTTTGTTCACCTGGTCTATTTATGGAAATATAAACCCCGATAATACAGAATAAGATGAGCAGAAGCCATGGCAGCATTTAACGGCCATGTTCCATTTAGCTAGACCACAGAAATAAAATGCCTTACACATCAACATTGACCAGCTACCTCAAAGCTCTAAGAAGGTGGCTGCTCCACTACAAATAAAAAAAGAATACTCCAGAAAAATACGACTAGTGTTTGTTTTGCAAATGACAGAGCAATATTATTCCATCACCAAAAAGTTGGCATTGCCCATAAATTAGTTCCTGGCATGCAAAGAAATAATCAATGTGATTTAAAAGTGTTACGTTAATATTTTTCTTCAGTACATTATGCAATTCCAAGTTTTTTGCAAAATATCCAAAGTTGTGTGTGTGTGTGTGTAAAATGTGTGTAATTTTCCTTGTTTCTAAAAGACCCCTGAGAAGCGGAGCCACAATGGATACACTAACTTACCAGATGTGGTGCAGCCCTCCCACTCCCCCACTGAGTCCGCCACTCACTCCTCCCCTGGGAAGGACTCCGTGTATGATGTAAGAGTGATGCAAAGTCTATCTGACCTAAATACTTGGTTTATTTTGATGTGTTCTGTATGTACAATAGTGCTTGTATTTCCGCCTCATACAGGACGTGGAATTTAATGACACTCATCCTTGCTCTCTTCCCCACCAGTATCAGTCCAGATGTTTGGTCAAGGCACCTGGCAAGTCCTCCTTCACCACCTTTGTGGATCTTGGAATGTACCAGACACCGGGAGGTACCGCGGATAACATTTCTGTTACCAGTGAGTCCAAAGGTTTTTCAGTGTTTCTTGGACGTTATACAAGACTCCTTCAATTGTACTGCAATATAAATGATTTATTAATCGAGCATTGCTTGGCAAATAGTATTAACATTATGTAATTAACTCGCCTGTCATGTTTAGGCTCAAGGTTTGAACAGCTGAAGATGGAGGTGAGAAAAGGTTCCATGGTGAACGTGAATCCCACCAACACACGCCCCCCTACTGACACACCTGAGATCCGAAAGTACAAGAAGAGGTTCAACTCTGAGATCCTGTGTGCGGCGCTTTGGGGTAAGACGGTGCTGCTAAAAACATATGATGCCTGAATTTTGACATTTGTACTCTTATGAATTATTCATGGTGAAGAGAAAAATGTTTAAAAAAAAAAAAAAAAAAAGGTCGCAATTTAAAAGGTGTAAGTGGGTGCATCACAAAATGAGTGCTTTCTTGGTTGTCCATGCAGTTTAGATGCTCACAGGCTAGCTTGCCCTAAACTACCATGTAACGTATGAAATTGAGATCTCAGGGTTGCTGCTTCTGTGACACAAATGAAGTCTCTCCATGGGAGAACAAAGTGCATCTGCTTGTATTATCAAAGCTTTTTTTTATTCAAATCGATTCAATTCCCTTTGATCTTTTCTCAAAAGCTGTTTAGCATAACATCTCGCCTGGTGATGCCTGATTAATAAGAGTTTTCATGTTCTGATAGATACAGAATCTGCACAAATTGAAATTGGAGTCACTGTAAAACCTGCTAGATAAAATTCCCATCCAAGCAATTGGTGCCCCTTTACGCATTAGGTTAGAGTTGTACTCTAACTGACCGTCCTGACGGCTTGTGTTAACTACAACTATAACGTGTCTCTCTAGGTGTGAACCTGTTGGTGGGGACAGAGAATGGTTTGAAGTTGCTCGACCGCAGTGGACAGGGCAAAGTTTATCCACTCATCAACTCGCGCAGGTTCCAGCAGATGGACGTTCTGGAGGGCCTTAACCTGCTCATCACCATTTCAGGTCATTACTGCTGCTCACTGCATCTGGTTTTGGGTGGAAGCATTTGTGATGACATGACAAAATGTTGTCAAAGTCGTGGCCCTCCCGCTAATAAACACTGTGACCAAATTAGCCACCGGTTATGTCGTCCAATTAAACTTGAAGTAACTTGAATGAAATTTGAACTCGGTTGATAATCCAAAGAACGATGTTTGAAGGACGACTGCCTTGGTCATTATTAAACATGATCTTGAATTATGTGGCGATGCAGTCTGACAAAACCATATTTGAGGCACACAATATTGTGTGCGTCCGTGTTTACTTTCCACGATTCCATACGTATCTCGATATATTCAAGTGGAATGTTTCGATGGCATTTGGCCATAAAAGTCTGTTGTTGGTATTTTGTTTTTTGGGGTTTTTTTTGGGTGGAGGGCGGGATTGTAGTCAACATTTCCCCTTGACTTTAATGGTGTGAAAAAAACAACACTGTTTATGACCTTTCCACAAATATGAAACGTGATCATTGACTCAGTTTAGAAAAACATAAATGAGTCTCCTTCTGTCCCACTGAAGGCAAGAAGAACAAGGTGCGCGTCTACTACCTGGCCTGGCTGAGGAATAAGATCCTCCACAATGACCCCGAAGTGGAGAAGAAGCAAGGCTGGACCACGGTGGGTGAGATGGAGGGCTGCGTGCACTACAAAGTTGGTGAGTGACAGACTTATTATTGCTTGTGACAAATTCTCATGAATGCCTTTAGCGGGATGAATTATTGATTGGGAGTATGCGATATCAAATGTCCTTGTGGTTGTCTCCTCTAGTGAAATATGAGCGGATAAAGTTCCTGGTGATTGCTTTGAAGAATGCTGTGGAAGTGTATGCTTGGGCGCCCAAGCCTTACCACAAATTCATGGCCTTCAAGGTAGTGTGAGCGCTCGCGCGGGATCACTTTAAGATGATTGTCGTTTCGTGTTTATTTACTTCTTGCAAACGCGCTCCCCTTAACCAGTCGTTTGCAGACCTGCCACACAGGCCCGTCCTTGTGGACTTGACTGTGGAGGAAGGTCAGAGGTTAAAGGTCATCTACGGTTCCTGCGCCGGCTTCCACGCCATCGACGTGGACTCTGGAAACAACTACGACATTTACATCCCGGTTCATGTAAGTCGTGCAGTTTTCCAGTCGCACCGGTCTGGGAGATTTGAAAGTCAATCAAAAGTCACTTTGGTGCCAAACAGATCCAGAGCCACGTGACGCCGCACGCTATCGTGTTCCTGCCAAGTTCCGATGGCATGGAGATGCTTCTGTGCTACGAGGATGAGGGCGTCTATGTCAACACGTATGGACGCATCATCAAGGATGTGGTCCTGCAGTGGGGGGAAATGCCGACTTCTGTTGGTACGGGATACAGGGGGAGGGGGGGAAATGGACTCACCAGCTTGAATCAACTAGTTGTTAACTATGTGTTGTCATTGTTGTTTGCAGCGCATATCTGCTCCAATCAGATCATGGGCTGGGGAGAAAAAGCCATTGAGATCCGTTCTGTGGAGACTGGCCACCTGGATGGCGTCTTCATGCACAAGAGAGCTCAGAGGCTGAAGTTCCTTTGTGAGAGGAACGACAAGGCAAGAAATAAGAACACTTAAAGTCGGTGGGGGGGGGGGGGAGTAACAAGATAAAAAAGTACTTGTTACTGTACTCCAAAAAGAAAAAATCTGCTATCTGTACTTAACCAGGTGTATTTTTTTTCCAGTTTTCATGAGCTAATTTAGCACTTTTCATTGGCATTTCACAACATTAACAAAGACAGCAACGCGTTTTGATAGCTTTTCCAGTAGGGGTGTGCGTCGCTCTAATAAAAGACAATTCCATACGTAACTTGATATGTTTTTAAGTGGAACGATTCAATTTGATGCACTCAACATCTTTTAAATTGGAACTGTGTCTTTCACACACAGTCGAGTTTATTCATCTTTACTGTTTCAATCCAAGAGGTAAAAATAAAATGTCAGTGCAAGAGAAACACTACATTCAATAAAAAATAAATAAATGATAAAAAACGAGTGGTAATTACCATCCTCTTTTCTGTTACAAAGACGTCAATATCGTCATTACAAACATATATCTCAACCATCCTCCGATGACTCGCGACACCGTCACGTCTATTCTGATGCTTTCCTTTGGTTAAGAGACCGAGAATTAAATAATAAATAGAAAATGACGTCTACGCTCTCCCGGCTGTAAGGAGACAAAGACGCAACAGCGGTAGAAATGCGGTTATGCGCTCCGTCCTTAATGGGTTAAAGAGACTAAAAAAAGAAAATGGAGAAAGTAGTTTGTGTGTTGTTTTTTTTTTTTCATTTTGCCAAGTTATCAAAAAATGGCAAATAAGTGTTTTTTTTTTTCTTTTTACTTTTGTAGTAAAGTCCAATTGAATGTATCAACTTTCTGCTTAAAGAGAAAATCAACCCCCTAAAATGATTTGCAATAATATGTTCTATGTGCCTTCACTAGTGTAAACATGGCGTTCTGATTAATATTGTGTTTGTGAAGTATGAGTTAAGCGGCAATATCCACCCGCTTTTAGCCAACTCAGGGGGCGGCCATTTTGTCACTCTCTGTCAACAGAAAATGACATCGCAGTCGCTCAGGGCTCAGGTAACGACCAATCACGGCTCACTTGTTTTCTGAAGCTTAGCCGTGATTGGTCGTTAGCTGAGCCCCGAGCAACTGTGGTGTCATTTTCAGTCGACAGCATGTAGCAAAATGGCCGCCCCCTGAGATGGACAAAAACAGGCGGATTTAACTGCTCAACTCATATTCCACAAACGTACTTTTAATCAGAATGCCGTGTTTCAACGAGTGGGCCTGAATAAAACATATTTTTGGAAAAGAAACTTTTGGTGTTAACTTCTACTTTAACATGTTTCGTAACGTAAGTATCTGTACTTCTACTTAAATATGAAGTTTGAGTACTTTTGTAGCCTCTGCCTAAAATGATAATACCAACAAAAGCTGTCTTTCATGTCTCTTTGTGCCCGCAGGTGTTCTTTGCCTCGGTGCGGTCGGGAGGCAGCAGCCAGGTGTACTTCATGACCTTGAACAGGAACTGCATCATGAACTGGTGAAGGGCCAGCTGCTCCGCTCGCGGTGCAGCCAGCAGGATTTGGAAAACGGAAGCGCATCCAACATTCTCTTACACACACAGGCGAGCATGCTCATTCGCAGTAGTACACATATATACACACACGGCACACAGACACACTGATAGACACACGGATTAAAAACGCACACACGCTCTGATTTAAAAAATTCCCAAAAGCAGTCGAGAAATGTTTTCAGATCAGCTTCACGGCCCCGGTAAGAATAATTTCTCAGTGTATCCGTAATGAAAAGTCACTTGATGATCTCCAATTGTTTATAGCATTTATTTGTTTCTGCTGTTTATATCCTTGTCTTGATTTCCCTTAGTTGGTGGACCATGCACATTTGTAACTGCTTAGTTAATAATTGTGAAGTACTGTACTGTACATTCCTAGATGGTTCTCCAGGTACAGAAGGAGGTATTTACCAACGCTGTATGTTAAAGTTGAGCTGTAAATAGTGCCGAATCATCTGCTGGTATAGCCTCCATTCATTGTGATGCCACACACCATGCAGGCACAGAAAACGCTGGCACACTCATCTGCTGTGGCTTATGTCTCCCAGTTGTTTCGAGGCTTGCGAGCATTTCACGGAGGCTTTAAAGGCCGTCACGCAAAAGGGAAAGTTGGGGCCAGCTCATCAAAAATTAGAGCGGATCTGCGAGTCTTGCTCGTGCTCATGTCTCGGTCACTTTAGATGAGCGCTCCTTCGGTTCGAAAGTTGTCATAAACTGCGCAGTGCTCTGTGACAGACTACTGTGAAATGTCCTACCTTTTTTTTTTTTTTTTTTCTTTTCAGCTGAAGTGCACCAATCAGCCTCCTCCAACTTATATTTAGCATTTTTCAGAGATTTACAACAAATTTGATATTTATATGTAGTGATTCTGAATTACTGGTATCCTTGATTTTGCTCTACTGTAATGATATTTCAGTATATCCTGTTATTGTGCAGTCTTTGAGGAGAGCACGTTAGTGTATGTGGCTGATCGTGTTCAGCCAGTGTGACGATATAACTTCAGAAGCCATCTCCTCTATTGTAAAATACTCGAGTTGTCGCGTGAATCTGTTATGAAAAGTAGTGCGCCACGGCTAATATTTGTTCTGAGCTGATAGAAATACATCATTTGAGTTTTATAACAGAGACTGTGTCTCATGAGGATACATGGCTGAAGGTCATGGTACTGTATACACTGCTACATGGGGGATGAATACAGGCCAAAGGAAGCGATCTTGTTCCATTGAGAAGACTCTTACCCCCCCACTAAACGGTCTTCTCAGGTTTGGGCATAGTGACACTGGTTTGCAATAGAAACACTGCAGGAGGTTTTGACGGCATTAGCTCGGTCAACATGAAGCGCTTGGCTGTGAAGAATTGAACAGGGCGCCTATTAGTTAGCAGGGATTTGTTAGCGTTGAAAAGATGGAGTTGTTACTCTTATGGCACATTCACACAGTGAACAGATGTTTGTGTATTGTTCAAGCCAAAAGTGAGATATAAATATACAATAGCTCGAGCAGACACTCGAGTGTGCATGTAAGCCATTGAAGTATAATAGTGTATCAAAGTTGTTTTCCCCCCTTTTTAGCAATTGTTTCTAAATTATTGTTGTTGTGCCATGGCCTACATTTCACACAGGACTATTGGCATGTGTGTTTTCTGCGGTTATTTTTATCAACCTGCCATGTTTACAGTTTAAGCAGTGCCTTGGAGTTGGGACGACAATGTTAGAGGATATTGTAGGATGGGTTTAAGCCTCGCCCCCAGTCTCTTATTAACCGGAACAAGAGGTGTAATTTCTACCTTTGTATTGATTATCATCTGCCCCCTGAAAGTGCACTTAAATCATTTAAATGCGTATTGACATGCACATAGGCAGGAATATTCAATGACTATTAATTCACAAATTGGCAATAATGATAATTTTAAATGTCTAGTTAATCCCATGAAAGAATTAAAAAAAAAAAAAAAAAAAAAGTCCAGACTGGAGTGGGAGCCAGCATAGAGCAAAGCCATACTTGTGAATTGTCTAGTGACGTCCGCTCGTAGATTGTCGCAGCAAAGATAAAGCTGGCGCTTACTCTTCAATGTTGCTAATGTAACGTAGTGATGGGGAAAGTAGCCTGACTATATTTAGAGGAGTATATTTTATAAGAAAATAAAAAAAAATGTAAATTTAGTCTGAGAAATAACAGTGAATGTACTTCTATCTAAGAGAGATTTGTATTTATATAAAAATGTGTGCCGCTCTTATTAGTCAAAGCACAATGTGTAACAGTATATTTTCTCAGTTGGTCGTCAGGTAGGAGACAAGCGAGTCGTCACCCGTGTGCGTGTTGACCACGTGATGGTGGTCGTTCTGATGAGGGGGGCATGGGGGCGGTCAGTGTTGGGTGGGGGTGTCCACTGTCTGCTAATATCCACGGGCAGTGACGGGACTGGGAGTGCACCGACATGACACCTTTTGCCAGGTCACTTGAAGGCTTTTGGTTTCGCAGTTGAAATGTGACCAGAAGAAATCCAGTTTTATCTTGGGCTTCATTCCCAAATGAATGCACTGTTGCGTAATACTCTTAAGATTGCTCTTCCTGGTATGATGCACAACAATCACAGCTGACAGTTTCATAACAAGAACACGAGTTGTGCTATAAACACAATCAAAATCAGGCTCTCAACTGCTTCCATACTAAATTTACTGAGTCTGTTATCGGATGTATGGAAAAGCACAGTGTCAGGTCTTATTTGCTGCAAAAATGATGTTTATCTGCATTTCACCAAGAGAGCTTGGAGGCTAGAGATTTGGGCAGAAGTCACGCTTTTATGTGGACTATAATTAAGATTAGTGCATCTGCAACTTAAAATTGCCTCTTCGGTTTATTTTTTCCCCCACAGATTTTCAGCAGATGCCATTTAGAAGTTGGTTTACAGTTTCATTTGAATTGAAACATGAATGTTTGGCCACGTATAAATGAGTAGGCCCAGTGACAATCTGGTCCTCTTGCATTCAAAGTTTCAATTTCATTTTCATGTTGTTTACAGTTTCCATCCCAAAGAAGAAATCCATCTTTATTATTCTAGTGAAACCATTATACAGCTTTTTTTTTTTTTTTTTTTTTTTTTTTTTAAAGGCCCTCTGGCGCTAGTAATTTCTTTAATTTATTGCTTGAGTGATACTGGTTCATCATGTCGCTTTCCAGTTTCATGCCAAGAGCCTTCAAAACCTCACATCAGAGTGTGACCATGAGATTGATTGTTTCTGGACAGTTATGATGCACAAAAGTGAGAGAAAAAGCAATACAAGCATTTGATCAATTCATCCCAGTGTGGCTTCAGGAAGTAATTTAGCAGCCTTTGGCAGCCAAAATGTTGGCTGGTTGGTGACTCATTATAGATTTTACTCTTGGTTTGCTTTACAGCATATATTATTTTACCTTCATTTCTTTTTCTGGGGGGGAACTAAGGGATTCAGACATTTTCTGTTAGTTTTTCACAAACAGTGGCTGTGATGCTCAATCTTGCTTTGCTTTTACAAAATCCCACAATTGCCTTTATGAGTTAGGCATATTGATAAGTGGAAGAAAGCTCGCCATCTACAAGAGCTTGTGAAGCAAATCAATAATAGTACAACCCAAGAACTCGAGACTTTTGAACATACTTTTTTTTTTTTTAATGGCGGTAAACATTGCAGTGTTTTAGTTTGCAAGTGTTTCTTATTTGTGAGAGGTTAACTCCTGAGTGTATTTCATAAGCTCTTTAAAACTTTGAAAAGATTGTGTTTATGTCTAATACAGAATAAAAATCTCTTCATCTGACACTTGTCTCATTTTATTGTGCTGTGTTTTCTACTGAACCGTGCTTGGTTTGTCATGCTTTCGATTCACTCTAAAACAGTCATTTCCAACCCACGTTGTTTACCTGGGTAAAGTCTCCACTTTAACTTAATTGGTCTGAAAATCATTAATTTGCTACTACAAATAATTAGGGACGAGCAAGAACTGATAACAGGTATCGGACCGTTTCCGGCCTGTTTTCAAGGTGTCAAGTACTGTACTGGTGAAGGCTGACGATCGCACTCACTGGTACCCTCTTGTGGCTGTTGCAGGAAGTAATGGCATGCACGGCTGACATACGTTTTTCGAACTAAACTGCATCCATGTCAATTCTCTCATATGCCCATTAAGAAGCAATTTATCTAAGATTATGTATCTTTGTTTACATTAACGCTTACGCTGCATAAATTGGTGTCTTACTAGCAAAATGTACACAGTTGTTTGCTAACAATTTGGGTGGTATGCTGACTGACAGTCTCCATTATGGGCTTTCATGCACATACCTATTTACCTGTTTTCATCGACTGATGAAAATGTTATTCAGCGCATTAATAAAGACTGTTTTTCCTGTTGAATGCAGTGAAGGCAACAAAGGGCTTTTACTTGAGTTTTAACACTGCTTTACTGCGAAAGAATCACTGCCTCATTCTTGTTTTTTGCCACACGATGACGCTACAAGGCAGCTCGTTGCTTTGTGCTGCTTCAAAGGTTACAATTTGCATGCATTTATCATATAGCTGAATAGTAGATTCAAGATACATCTAGGCGAATTCCACGTATAACGGTCTAAAAATGGAAGCTGCTGAATGAGCTACAACTGTACCACAAATTAACAATCTGTGTGTGGAAAGTAAATACTGGATTTAATCATTTTCATCGTTTTAGCATTCAATTATGCTACTCTTAAGGTTTTTTGTATTCTTCCATACTTCTATACTTCTATGTTTATATTGCTTATAAACATCTGACTTCCAAAAGGTGCCTCTCAAAACAAAACAAAACAAGTTTCTCCCACGTTCACACAGGGGCGGAGCCAGAACGTGGCTAATACTGTAGGTGGGCCTGGAAAAGTCAGGGTGGGCCTGAATATTTCCCTCACTGAACACAATCCTCCTGTCCCGACATATTGTATATTCAAATCAAATGAAAATATATCTATATATATTCAAATCAAATGACAAACTGAATAATATGAAGTTCAAATCTTCCTTAGACCACCACAACGATGCCGTTCTTAATATTCAATACAATAAAAAACACAACGAAACACAAATTATAAAATAATTTCATAATTTACAAAAAATGTAAAAGTATATATTTTTTCATGAATCTCACTGGGTGGGCAGTCTGTCAATCTGGGTGGGCCTGTGCACACCCAGGCCCACCCGTGGCTCCGCCCCTGCATTCACATGCTATGACCTTTAAGACAGTTAAACCATTGTGCAAGTCAACTGTTCCATTTAAATGTGACACAAATATATTCGCATCAGCGGAGCTTAAAAAAAGACCCCATTCACTGGCAGGAGAGGCTATCATTTATTAATATGTACAATTTTACCGTCATGATACTCAGATTAAAATTTGAATACTTGCTCCTGCTCCCTTCACTCATTTTAACAATGCTTTTACTTTATAGCCAAGTTCTCAAGTTACTTCTCCCCTTATTAATATTTCTATAGTAGTAATCCTTAAAGTGTATCTGAGGCACAAGGGGAGAACATGAAGAAATTACGTGTTTTTAAAAAAAAATCCACTGAGTATGGGGCATATAGCTATATATATATATATATATATATATATATATATATATATATATATATATGTATGTAACTAAAACATGGTTGAATTTTAAGATACATTGTTGGTTGTTTTACCTCTTATCTGATCAACCCCCCACCCCCCGTATTAATGGGCTCTGATTCTCTTCCACGCTCTGCCCGAAAAGCATCACTGCAACACAAGTGGCACTGAGACAGAAAGTACATAGTACAGTAGTATTCGTCTTAAGTGCATTTGGACTTCATTGTAAACAAAGACAGAATTGTCCATTGATGTTTTCTGAACTGTTGTCTCTCGAGGGTGGGGGGAGTGTATGTGAATGTGTGTGTGTGTGTGTGTGTGTGTGTGTGTGTGTGTGTAACATTTTAAAAGGCTTCAGGTCATAGTTGTGTGTTTTTGTTTAACACAAGAAAGCTGGAGGTTTAACTGTATTTGGTCATTTTTACATTGTGTGTGCGTGTGTGTATTTGAGTGCAACCTTGCAGCTGCAGTTTTGCACTTCAGTCAGCTGAAGGTAGCACGTGTGATTGGTGTAACTAAGTCTTCATACTATGTCTTATGTACACTTGTTGCACTTTGTTGGACCTTACATACAGTGCGAACACTTGTGTTCCAAGAAGTGTGTATGTGTGTCTTTAGTTCCAGATCTTGAGGAAGCTGTCCCAGGACCCGGTGGACACAGCCATGCCATCATCAGTCACACCCAGACAACTCACACGATTGTCATGGCCGGCCAAGACTCCTAGAGGAGGGTCGGTACGGACAAAAGAAGACTTGTTAACGTTCAAATGTTTTGCTCTCCAGACTTGAGCTGAGAAGTCTTAACCACACACAGAAGACAGCGGGCCTTGTGTTTCACAGTACTTCATAATCTGACACCAAAATAACTCTGTGAATGTGTAAATATCAAAGGCTTTACTGTTGGAAGTCGAATTATTAGCTGACATTTCCTGCTAAATAATTTACTCAATATGAGGATTTTATGACATTATTTCCTTATGACATTATTTCCTTATGACATTAATTCCATGGATTCAAATTCATAGTGTCCATAGTTTTTTTTTCATCCAAACAATAACTGCAATTGTCATTTTTCAGTTACAAACAGCGCAAAAGTAGCTACTTTTCGCAGCGACATAAGAATGTTGACACAAGCAGGCAGGCTCAGTAATGACTGGTTTTCATGTGACTTTTATATTTATGGCCTACAAGTGTTTTTCATCCAAATATTGACTGTTTTATTAATTCAAGGATATGAATTGCATGCACTGAGCTAGCCAACGCAGCGGCTAAGAATACGCCGTTTCGCGGCAGAAGGCATGAGGTGTTTTTGTTGTTTTTCACTTGACTATCGTTTATTTCGCTAGAAATATTTTTCACGCAAAGATTTACTTTGTGGGTCCACTGATAGTGTAGTGGTACACACGCCCGAGTTGTGTGCGGGCAGCGTGGGATCAATTCCCGCTCAGTGACAGTGTCTGTGTGTGCCCTGCGACTGGCTGGCGACCAGTTTGGGGTGTAATCTGCCTTCGCCCATTGATGGCTGGGATAGGCTCCAGTAACTCCCCGTGACCCTGTATAGGATAAGCGGTTTGGAAGATGACATGACATGACATGATTTACTTTGTCATTTTTTAGATTACAAACAGCGCGCAAGGAATTAATTTGCGCAGCGGTGCAAGAATGCGTCATCCCGTGGCACAAGAAATGCTATTGCTAAGTCAGTGCCGTATTTATTAGTATTCATTTGATTATTTTATATTTATGATCCAGAAGTGTTTTTATGCAAATATTTACTGTCATTACGACTTATCTAATGTGTTAGCTGGAGAACATTACAGCATACAAATTCTTGTTACATTGCCGATGTACATCCGGAACTGCCTTGAATATGCTCGGTATTGCCACCCAATAAAACCTTGTTATTCTAATATCTTAGTTGAAATCCACTAAATTCTCATACAGAACCTTGCATGGTAAATGGAAACACAAGACACCACAGTTAACTTATGTTGGATCTCCAAAATGTCTTCTGCTCCTACCTGCTCTGTCTCCCTTCATGGCGTCCCAGATGTTGCAGTTAAAGTCATCGTAGCCCGCCAACAGCAGGCGGCCCGAGCGGGAGAAAGCCACCGAGGTGATGCCGCAGATGATGTTGTCATGGCAATAGAGGCTGAGTTCCTGGTCTGCGCGCAGGTCAAACAGCCTGCAGGTGGCATCGTCGGAGCCCGTGGCAAAGGCGCTGCCATTGGGGAAGAACTAAGGGAGACAACGCCCGATGTGAGGTAAGCGGATAACTTTTACGATAAACATGCAGGAATTATCTCAAGTCATATTAGTCGGTGAGCCATTATAAACCATTTGGACTTTTGGAAAAGTATTGTGACTCCTAACCATTAATAATAGACATAAATAATAACAGAAATATAATTGCGCCAAAAAACACAGTTCAGTCGATTGGTTGGTTTTAATTACGGATATAAAAGAAAAAATTCAAAACAGATTTACAGTGTTGATGTTTAAAATGAAAGATCAAAAGCTTGAATATAAACATGTACATTATTTATTGAATATTTTCTTTTTAGGAAAGTTCAACATCATTTGCATTGCACTATTTACTTTGTACTGTATGGCTAGGATGATGTTTGCTAGCCAGAAGCTAAGCTGCACTTATTTGTTTGCAAAATAGGTGTGTGGGTAAGTCACATGGTGGTTACCATGCCTAATGTTGTGCATGGGAAGCCTCATAATCACCCCTTGATATTACATACTTGCCCTGGGCATTTGGTTTGAAAGGATTTTCAAGTTTTTGGGGATCATAGTTTAGGATATACATACAATGGTACCCACTGACCTGTGCTTTGAAATATATTGGCATACTTCTTCTGCCACTTAATGTTTTTTCGTGTGTTTGTTTTTTTATATCCTGACTGTCGTTCGGACACTCACACAGATGGCGTTGATATCCGACTCGTGTCCCGTGAAGGTCTGTCGACACATGCTGTCTCTGATGTCCCACAGTTTGACGGAGGCGTCGCACGCTCCCGACACAAAGGTACGCAGATCGGGCGCCAGGGACAGACTCATAACGTCACCCGTGTGGCCTGAGAACACCGTAGTCTGCTGGCTTGTCTCGATGTCCCACAACGCACTTGGGGCAAAAAGTGTGGCAGGTCAGACGACCGTAATTTGCAAAAAAGTGAGTCGCGGGACTGTTTACAACGTATTCAACTGACCAGGTGGTGTCTCCTGAGCTTGTGATGATTTGATTGTCGTCGATGAAACGGCAACATGACAGGTAACCTGAGACAACAGCAGAAAACGCACAGCTGTGAGGTGCCGTCTAAGCTAAAATAAGAAAGACTTTCACACATAACAAAAAAAGTTGGGATTTAGCCGACTTAATCCACTGTTTAATAGCGCCTCTCTCATCTTCAGTGGAACTACCGTGCACCTTCTTTTGGAACGTGTCACATGCACGTGCCCAGATTCAACCCCCCCAACCTCAGAACTGTGAGGCCTATGTGCTAACCACTTGTGCACTAGGTCGTCGCCAGTTGGCCTTCAGATGCAAATTTGAAATGCAATTAACAAAATAAATAAATAAATAAAAAATGCTAATACAGTTACATCGGACAGCATTTCATTTACTTGCAAATTTTACAAACTTTCGATGGGTTGCAAACTACAGTCCTCTTATGTTAGTGTTAGTATTATTGAGACTCAACATAAAGAACGCTAATACTAAGTTAAGGTACTTAAATACCCTGTAGAGTGAATTCAGATATTTGTAAGATAATTGCTGCAAATGTGCAAAGGCTGGAAAAAATCACTACTCAATTGTGGAGAATCAAACTTTGTTGTTGTTTGTTGTTTTCGGCATTTCAGGTTTCCTGATTTTATTTATTTGTATTTTTTTTTTGTTTTTGTGGCTAAAACAAGGCCAATGATGCACTTGGGCGTCCAGCGTGAATCGCCCCCTCCCTTGCTACATAAAAACCTGAGCAGCTTCAATCACACACAACCAACACACATTGGCTGCAATTACTCAGATCTAGATGACATGAGGTAACATCTCGCCTCATTAGCAGCCAGTGATTGATTAAGCAGGTTAATCAAGTCTCCTTCCCCATGAGGCAGCCAATCAAAGTGCACCTGTATCATCAGTTTGACACAAAGCTCTCACCTGTATGCCCAGGTAGTTCCCGGCTGATCCTGACGTTCCCCTCGCGTGTTTTCAGACAGTAGATGGAGCAGATGTTATCAAGGCCTCCGCATGCCACGTAGTTCCCAGACGGGGCGTACGCACAGGTCATTACCCAGGACGAGCGCAGGGGGATGGCGTGGATCTCAAAAAAAAAAACAAAAAAAATTTGTAAAAATGGTAACACATATAAGGTGACACGTTATGCAACATTTGGAGTCGTTACGGAGATAAACGTCGACTGTTACTAATGTAGGGAATTCTCCGAAGATGTCAGGATAAGTGTTACGACTGTGTGAGTGTGCTGAGTGTACCTTGTTAGTGGTGTAGCTGTCCCACACGATCAGTTTGCCATCTTGAGAGGCGCTAACAAGAAGCCTGCGGAGACACACATTACATCATGTGATGAGCCCTTCCACAGTCTTCTCCCAAAATGCAAACAGTGAGAAGGGAAATAAAAGCCTTGATCTGCACCTTCATATGGATCCTGAATAAAATGCAAGGGATCATTCCTCAGCCCACTCAAGGTTTTGTGGAAATGGATTAGGAAATAATGAACAAAAAATATTGTATCAAGAAATGTGTAATGAATTATACATTTTCCTTAAATCCTTTAACCGTCTATTTACAGTAATTTTGAGGATTTAAAAAAAATGAATAATAGTGTTTTATAATATTGTTATTGTTGTTCAAGGCTTCCCACTGATTTCTCTAATACAGTGTTTGCCAACCATTTTTGAGCCAATGCACCCATTTTACATTAGAAAAATCTTCCTGCATGCCACCAAACAAAAATGTTACTAAAAGTAAGCTACAGATACTGAAATGATGATCTCATCTGAATAAACTTGCAAACTGACTCAGTTTCAAATCAGGGCCAGTTTAATTTAGCTGATAAAGAATAGAATATGAACGGCTACAAGTTGATTTTACCATCTACCATCTAATGCCATCTCTGCCTGTCACTATTAGTAGCTGGCATAGAGAGATGGAACAAAGTTATATTTTGCTGGCATCGGGCCGAAACCTCCTTTGTCACAATTATATTTTTGCACGAATTAAGCGAAAGGAATCCCTACTCCAACCGACCCTTGGTACTTGAATAACTCCCCTAAGTATGGAAATATACACCACATCCAATAACAAACATAGCTAATGCAAAGCTTTTATCAAGAAAGGAACTTCCACACTTTAAAAGCAGTTGGGTTACAAATAACACAATTTAGGGTCAAAAAAGGACCGATCCACTATTTGGGTCAATTTGACCCAACTTTCCGGGTTGCTGTGTTTTTTTTTTAATCAGTAATTTTGTACAAAACAACCCCAAAAACTGTACGCAAAACAACGCAAGAAGGTGAGTCAAATTGACCCAATTTATGGATTGGTCCATTTTGGACCCAACATTGAGCTATTTTTAACCCAAGTGTTTTCAGAGTGCACATTTTGAAAGTTTGCAAGTATTTGGCCTCCACCGGTCGCTGAGGAATGCCATCGCGGGCTGCAAATAGAATAGCACCACAGAATGTAGAGAAAACCAGCAAGCGTTGCCCCACCTTGAGTCTGACCCCCAATGCATGGCATAGATCTTAGCAAGGTGGCCTCGAAGGGTGCGTCTTGTTCGCATCTGTATCCGCCCCACTGGATCCAGACCAGCAGTTATCTAGGTAGTACGTGACGACAGGTAGATTTCAAAAACAGAACAGCGAGATCTTTTTTTCTTCTTCTTTTGATTGATAAAACTCTAGCCATCGGTCATTCTGTCACACTCACCTGGGTCAAGGTGGAATCCCCACATGCTTTCCTGGCATCCTGCAAAACACCAATAAAAGTCATAACACATACAGCAAGTATGAACGGAAAGTATTTGTGATTCAAAGGAATACTCCACATACTCGTATCTGGTTCCTCAGCTGCTCGGCCTCTTGGCGAAGCTGCTCCAGCTCACTCATTTTGGAATTTGGTGTAGATGCCGCCTGGTAGGTGGAGAAGATAAACTTAAGAGATATCTGGTCATGTACCGCACAATTACTGGATACAACATGGGGTACACTTGCACAATTGACTCATATCCACTAGCAGTCATTCTCGAAGTGTGGTACACCTACCACTAGTGGTGCGCAAGCTCCCTCTAGTGGTACATGAAAGAGTCACTGCCTAAGTAGAGTTCAGTTGTATTTGACTTTTTAGTGCAATACATTTGCATTACATTTTTAAGATATATTTTAATTGCATCATTCAAGTACAGTTTTATTTCTGCCGATGGGGTGTTTCATAAGTCTGTGTCACTTTACGTTACGTTACATCCCAATGACTGTTGCAGATATGAAAGCCCAATTCATATTTCCTGAAAGCTATTGATCTTAAAATTTTGTAGCAAAAATTTGAAAACAAAATGATATTTTTTACATTACATTGACATTTTTCCACAAATGTTCAATACGAGAGCCTTTGGTTACATGGCATACATTGAAACGAATTTCATTTCTTGCCGAACGCGAACGAGCAAATCTGGATCGATTGTTGTCAAAGTCTCAGTGATCCGAGTCTTCAGATCATCCATTCTTATCAAACCCTAAGACACAAAATTCCTTCTTCTTTCCAGTGAACGACATTATCAGTAAATAGCAATGAAATCAGTGCAAACCTCGTTTTCCGCAAAAAGTAAAATCATCGATTGTGATGTATAATAGTCTGACAAGACCACTGCAGTAGAAAACTGGAAAATTTCACCTTCCAAGCAAAACCGATTTTATCTTGCTACCATTGCCAGTTCCTATGATGAGATTATGGAAAGCGACACAGACCTAACTACATAATACTACAGCGGCTTACAATGATATAAAACATACTTTTTAGGAATAAAATCTCACTTTTAATGAACTACTAGCCCTACTATGCTCCTGTACTTTCATGTTAGTCATGATGGAGGTTCTTTGAGACACATTTATTTTTCAGTAGTACTTGGTGAAAAAAATGTTTGAGAACTATTCCTCTAGAGACAACTCAGTAATGGAGTAGTGCAGAGACAACTTAGTTACTGTACATTAAACCCTCTCTGACAGTTGCATTCAAACCTGTGTTAAATTCGTAAAGGCAGATTTTGTCATATAGATCTATAGATTAAATCTCATTATGCGTAATTAATGAAGTGTCTGGTAAATGGTTCATCTGATTATTATTTTTCTTCAGCCCTGATCTGGACATTGGATTATTAAAAAAATAAATAAATAAAACCATGCTTTTTAAATCTCTAACTACTTGTGAGAATAAACCCTGTAATCTGTTTACAGCGGTGCCACCGTGCCTGGTTGAACTATGGAGTAATAATCTGCACAGACTAATCTGCCACAGAGCCAATGTGCATCACTAGCAGGCAGAAGATGCTGAGGGACCACTCCCACGAAAGCCAAGGGGACCTGTTACACTTGCGTACCAAGCCGGACGCACTATTATTAACTCTGAAGGTTAATATATCTCAGCGTGGGAGTGGAATTTTGCTTGAGGCCAACTGGCACACTGCAATACGGTACAAAGTGTGTATTTTAATCAATGAAGTGTCTTAAATTCTTGACTGCATATGAAACTGTAGACTACCAAGAAGCCAAAAAGGGGTGTCACCATCTGACACTTTTGCTTGTGTAACCATTAAGGAGCCGAGAAGGCTTGCAGTTTCCAAAATGAGGCCTGCAAACAGCCAATGGAGGACAAAATGTCACGTTTTAACATCTCTTTATTTACCTTTGATATAGTTTTTACTGTTGGCATCCCTCTGTATGGATGCATGATCAGCTCATGGGTCTTTTTTTTTTTTTTTTTTTTTTTTTTTAAGATAAGAGCACCCTGCCCCACCCCTTTGACTTGCACACCATGGTTACATCTGCAGCTGGAGGAGAGCCCACAGCTAACATCAAGAGTGTAATGTCAGGGATAGTGAGGCCCTGCTCACTGCAACAGTCAAACACGAAGGCCTCAAATAAACCAAATGAGACTGCACTACAGCACGGAAGAGCGAGAATGCTCCACACTTCATTCAAAATGGACAACGGGCCCACGGAGGCAGTCATAGCAACAAGATTTTTTCAATGCAGATGGATAGAGCACCATCATCATCATCATCATCATCATCATCATCATCGTCGTCGTCGTCGTCATCATCATCATCATCACCCAGCCATTTTACACATTGAAAACTGGCCTATTCACTTTAATGATGGGTGGCTACCTGTTAATTCCACCGATGCTCCTCTTTGATTGTCGTGAAAAAAAGCCAACTCCCTTGAATAAATAATATATATTTTTCAAAATCCCGCGGTTATAAGTATTTTATCTCATGTGGTTTTATATATGTATCTAAAAAAGGAAATATGCAGAGAAGATGCACACGAAGAGGCGTCAGTGGGCAGGCACACGGAGGAGGAAGAGGAGGAGGTCTTCACACATTTCCACACAAGAAAAAAAAGAGAGCAAAAAATATATATATAAAAAATCCACAGCTGCTGCGTCGCGGCTTTCCCCCTTTTTTTCACGCCGAACAAGTCCACGACCACATGTTGGTTAAAGATATTCTCCAGTTCAGTCCACGCTCGCGTCAAGCCAAGGAGCGTCAAATAGCACTCGCTCCGTTTTTTCTACTCCGATTTTGCTCTTCGTGACGTGATCTTCATTTCCTTCCTCTCTCAGTGGTTTCCTCCTCCTCCTCCTCGCCCCCTCCCTCTTCACCACTCGCCTAAACGGCACAATAAAAAGGCAAACCTGCAAAAAAGTCTCTCCTAATAAGATACCGGAGCCGTGTTTTTTTTTAATCAGGCAATATGTCGTGCTGGCGAGTTTTTTTTCTTTCTCCCGTTCTCGGGCAGACATCACGAGGTCAAGCCTTTGCACAGCAAAGGGATCGACAAAATAAATATTCAACCAACAACTGCATGTTTGACACACCCTTTAAACGTTATATTCCCATTTGAAAATCAGGATGATGATGTGATAGGACTGTAATGGCAGGCCTTCCAGTCAGACTTCAATTTGTGGTCACATCAGCTGACAGGGCCCACTGGGGGTTGCCTTTAGCTCCAACTGTAACTGTTCTAGATCTTATTCTAGCACAAGCACGCTAGTTTTTCTAAACGAGATCAAAGTTTTCATTTGCATTCATCTCTGCTGGTATCTCATATGATAGCTACTGAATAGCTGTCATATTTGAAGATTTGTTTTTTTAAATGGCTATATTTTTATTTTGTTATATAAATACTATTAATGAGGAAAAAGTGGATTTACAAGACAACAGTGCACGATAGCTTGTTTTTGTTGTTGTTGTTGCTGCTGCTGCTGCTGCTGCTGCTGCTGCTGCTGCTGCAGATAACCTCTGTGACTGGCACTGGCTGCAGTATATACTAACTGGCCACAACCTTAAGTACATATAGATTGTGAAATACAGTTCCCTCCAAAGGTATTGGAGCTGCAAGGTCAATTTCTTTGTTTTTGTTGTATACTGAATATATTGTGTTTCCAATCAAAAGATGAATATGAGACAAAAGTTCAGAAGAAGTTCAGATGTCCAGCTTTTATTTCATTGTATTTACATCTAGGTGTGTTAAACCAGTGTTTTTTCAACAGTTATTGAGTCAAGGCACATATTTCACGTCAGGCAAAAAAAATCATGGCACAACATTTAGCAAAACAATTCACAAAAAGTATCTATTATTGTTGTTGTCATTATTGCGTTTTAGGTTTTATGTGCAGCACTTTGTTACAGTTTACGATGTACTAATTAAGTTGATTTGAGAATTATTTTAATGAGAACAATCATTACAAAAGAAATGAACAATAACATTTTAATCAACCAATCTGAATAATATTACAGTGTCTCGACAGTAAATGCGAAGTGGGCCAAGACCAGAGCGGTCCCTTTACAACCCGCGAGCCATATTTTGACTACAGTTTGCATGAGAGAATGCAAGTGTCCCTAATGATGTGGCCCGTAGCAATCTGGGTTTTACAACATCACCCCCTGGTGTGCACATACACTACTACCTCGGAGAACATGTTCAACTTTACTCCTACGTAATATTGTATGAACTTTTAGAATGTGTAAAAATAAATTAATAAACATAAATAAATGAATGACTGAGTGAATAAATGATATGACCAAATGAATGATCGATCTCAAGTTTGCATGTGTGTTCCGGGTAGTGACGTAAAGGGGCGTGGATAATGTCGAAAAGTAGCATCGCTCTTGTTTGGAGGCTTCAAAAAATTGGAGGCGTCCCCAAGCTTTAAATCAGTCACATGGTCTCTTTTTCCGCTGTCCCATGACAGTTCCGAGCATTAATCGCAGGACGAGGCGTGTCATGCCGCCGTGTTGTTATTGGACATCTTCCTCCACAGGCCCCAGCTCTCAGCTCGGTGCCGACCTCCGGCCCGGGACGACAACAGCCAGCACCAAGTGGACGTAAGGCGGACATCAAACGCAAAACAAGGAGCTTTACAAGGAGGAAGTGGGCCACTGTTTGTCTAGGAACGGTCGTGGTAAGTCTGAGAGTCCTGGCTGGGAATGAAGCATGTCACTACTCGCTTGCATGAATCCAAATGTACGTTTATTCATTTCGATGGTGCATTTTTTGGTGTGTTTTTTACGCCGTTTGCTGCTTTCGCTTCCTGACTCCAAAACAGCACTGGCAAGAGGCTTTTAATTTTCTCGATGCCTCTTAAAAATGTAAACTTTTCAGCGTCCAGACCCGCCGCCATTCTGCGTAAATGTGACAGAACCGACTGTTTACTTGGACGCGCTGCAAACTAAGGTAAGGGAGCACCAGATGCCCCCTTTAGATGTTTCCAGGCGGTTTGCATCAACATCTGTAATGGGCGGCATCCTTTATTTTCAGCATCAGCAACAATACCAACCATTTAAACTGTTACAGATCAATATCAGTAACTACTGTGCGTGAAGCCAGCTATAGCCTAATATAACATGTTTTCTATGGCTTTCTAACTTCTGTGGCTGCGGTTTAACTTGCCACCTCCTTAAGCACACACCCACATTAGTGGTTCTCAATTCTGGGTCCATAAAAGATTAAGCAATACATTATTATGTCATATCATAAAGATAAAATTGCACAACCATATGGAGACCGGTGTGCCAATAAATTAAAGATACTAAACCAATTACTCTTCTTTAGCTTTAGGCCACTAAGAGCAAAGATATGATTGTGACTTGGCAGCCCTACATGTGCACATCATTTCTTTGTCTGTTATGCTCTTTTCTCATTTAGAGTTGTCCATGTGAGGCAAGGCGACCTAAGAAAAATGTTTCCATCCTGGAAACTCCTACTTCTGGTCAAAAGTTTCCAACAAGTCCTTAAATCTCTGCTTTTTCAACGTTAAAATGGGCACTATGTCTTTGGCAGTGTTCAGCATGATTGTCTTCATGATTGCCTTCCACCAGATTCCTTTTTTGTCATTTGGAACATAATGTGAAAAAGGATTCTCCTTGTGTTGTTTGTATGTTAATGATTGTAAAATGCGTTAAATATGGCGACCAGATCATTTGTGGGAACAATGCCAACATATTGTGATAGTGACTGTTATTGTTTGGCTAATTTCTTTTCTATGAAAAAGGTAAGGAATATTTTCATTAAAACAATTCCGGTGTCATTTGGGATGCACATGGTTATGTTTATTCGGTCTTGGGATTATGAGGACAGTCTTTGGAGGAATTACTCCCCCTTAATGGACCCCAAAAAAATGAGATCCCCTGATCTACTCTACAGTATATGATGGATTGTGCTATATAACATTATTACTACCAAAATATATATATATATATATATATATATATTTTTTTTTGTCTGTCTTTTTTTGAATACTGCCTGGGAAGCATTCACTACTCATGAATGTACGTACATACATATATGCATGCATCTATACATACAAACCAAAATATATACAAAAACACCCCTCAATATGATGCTGTTCAATTCAATACCACCACAATAATTAAAAAATAAATGCCAATTTAACAGTGTCATTCAAAACAAATTATTATTATTATTTTTCAAATTTTTTTTTTTTTTTTACCTTGTATTGGACCCTATTCTTATACAATCATATACTGCTGAGGCCTGTGTAACTACCTATACATAGTCTTCTAAATCGCCAATAGTTACAGTAGTTAGTTAGTTTGAAGACCAGAACAGAATGGCTATTGTATCTTTTCAGTTGATGTCCAACAGTCACAACAAGAGATTTTTTGTTTTCAGGTAGTTGAAATTCATGTTCTTTATCTTTATAAGGCACTTTTATAAATAATGTACCGGTATATGATTTTATGAGTGTTGATGGACCAAGCCATAGCAATAAACATCCTGCTAAGGGGAAACAGTAGGTATTATCCCCCAACAGTATGTGGAACAAATCAGGAGAGGCTAAATCCAGGCCTGCTTTGCTATTTGAATGATGTCAAAATCTCAGATAGAAGAAAAGTTTCATTTCCAGCATGTCTTATGTCGTTCCAGTTGCTGCTTGAGCAATTGGAAAAGAAGAAACTTCCAGTGGGTCCCAAAAAAAAAAAAAAAAAGAAGGAAGAAAGACATGCTGCTCAGCTCTTTTTGTACGAATTTAATGTCAAATGAGACACGGAGCTGTGAGTCATCCGGCTCCAAATACCAAACTGAGGTGTGAGCAGCTTTCATTAAGTGCGGCGCGTCACAAACATCACACGCTGAGGATTCCTGCTACTGTGCCATTGTTTGAACTTCGCTGCGCTTTATGTAAAGAAATAGTTTCTGCTGTCCACGCAGGCTGAAACTAATAAGAAAATGTGTGTCACATTGATTGTGTACAAGTAACATGACCGGTCAAATGTCTACATTTTTTAATCAGGTGACTGTTGTGACAGGCTGTTATGAATTTTCTTCAACAAAATACTGCGTATGACTTGTGACTGGTTGAAGGCATGGACATTTGGTTGTATAAAAGTCCTGTTAAAAGTACATTTGCTGCATTTGAAGATGCTCAGATGACCCTAATCAAAAATAATAAGTCATGGAGTGGTTATAATGTAACGCCACTTTGACGTCGTTGAGTCTCATTTTCAGGAAGCTGTGAACATGTGACAAGCTGTGGGTCGTTGACTTGAAGGAAACTAGATCACTTTTTGCTAAATCCTAGTACCCGCCTATAAGCCGGTCCGCCTCTGATTTTAAGCGGGCTTCCGTCAGTGATTCTGACTGCAAACTTCAATAACTCACCTTCCCCATGTTATTCATCTTTTGACCCCAAACTTGCTGAGACTGAATCTGCATCGCCTCTGCTGGTTACGGCCGAGTACTGCACCCTGGTCGATTGCTTCGAGTTGACCATGATTAACGAATTCATCATTTGATTGTGATTTTCACGTGACTGATTTCTGTTCCGCAGGGCAAACTGAGCAGGCGGCCATGTCAAACGAACGCACCCGCCTCATCACTTCAGGGGTGCGCGGTCTCACCATGGCGGTGGCGACATGCGGCAGCGTAGTGGACACGTCTCCTGACCCCACCGCTGGGATGCCAAGTAAAGAGCCTCGAAAGCTGAACACATTTTTCGGCGTGATGGTGCCGACCATCCTCTCCATGTTCAGCATCATTTTGTTTCTGAGAACAGGTGAGCGATGTTTGAAGACAAGGCAAGATATTTGCATGAATTTTGGTTTACTTGAGCTCATCTTGTAGGTTTTGTTGTTGGCCACGCGGGGCTGCTCCAAGGCCTTCTGATGGTGATTGTTGCCTACATCATCATAATGCTTACCATCCTAGCTATCTGCGCAATTTCCACCAACGGGGCCATACAGGGAGGCGGCGCTTACTGTATCCTTCCCCCTTTGGAAAATTGTATTTTTGGGCCGATCTTGTGTTACAACATCCCCGACTCCACTCATCAGACATGATCAGTCGATCGCTGGGCCCTGAGTTCGGAGGAAGTATTGGTTTGATGTTCTTCTTAGCAAAAGTGTTTGCGTGTGGAGAATACGTCCTTGGTCTGGTGGAGGCTATTCTTGATGTCTTTGGCGTGGATGCTGGTAAGTTTATTTTTATTTTTTTTTGCGAGTAGGATTATAGTTTCACATTCAGATGCTGTGTGTTAATTTTGAATTATCTGAAACATCAACTCATGCATTGCCTGCTATTTTAAAGCAGAGTTCTCCTTATTGACATCCATTTGAAAGCATTTTCACTTATCTTCCAAGACCCAAAGTCCTTTGACAATATTGACCAAGCATCCAAAAAGTTATTTTTTAGCAGTTTCTGACCAATAAACAAGCTTTTTGTGAAAAACATGTCACGCAGAACAGTGACTTTGATGCTAATTTTCTTGATTTTGTGACATCTGAAACTATAAAACAAGATTTTGATGGCAAAAATTTTTTATTTATTCACAGATTCACAACTAAGAAATGTGCCATGAGCGTTGCTGACTGAAGACATGGCTTGATTGCGGCTTTTTTACATAGTCTTCGCCATTCACTCCATGATCTGTGTCAACAGTACATTTACATCCTCTGTTTGAGTCGGAGGTGCCGAAATTTCTCTGACTCCCAAAGCATTTTGCTCTTTCATATCTTCATATCTTTATCTTCAACTCAAAAGCTGTGCTGATCTAAAAAGAAGTAGATGCCGCCATCTACAGGGATCTGTTTGTCACTTGTCACTTTGTAAACTTGACAAATAACATTTGTCAGTGGCAGCAAAAGGTTGGATTCCAGTTGACGAATCTTAACATCAATCGATTTAGTGTTATCTTTTTTTTTTTTTTTAAATAATATATGAAAGCACATTTTTACGGAAGGAAATTCTCAGCGTAGGCATGCGGTATCTTAATTTCCATCAATTCTCTTATCAATTTGACTACCTTGTTCAAACCAAAGGAGGTTACAGAACGAAAGAGAAAGATCTGCACGAAACCCCTTCACAGATCAAAATACCCACAAAATAAAGTGACTATTGCTCATTGATTGTTGAGTCGACATGAACGTCATTTTGCTCAAAATGCTCCTGAACCAAGCTTGAACCTTTCCCCGCTTAATCTGTTTCACTTTGCAAAACTAAAAACCGGTGTCTGCCAAGTGGCTAATTTGATTACTTTTCCATTACATCAATCAGGACCTAGCGAGTCCACCAAATCACCTCGTTAACAAAATACGATCAAATTCCTCGTCTTGAGCCTTTGTAAGAAAAACGCACATCTCCATGAAGATTCGGTTTGCTCTTGTTTTTTCTTTCAGAAACGTCCATGTCCGAGGGCATGCGCGTGCTCCCTCAAGGCTACTGGTGCACTGTGCTCTACTCGTCGGTGGTCCTGCTGCTTTGTCTGCTGGTGTGTCTGGTGGGCGCCCACATCTACTCCCGGATGGCCTTCGGCATCCTGCTGCTGGTCACTGTCTCGCTGCTGTCCGTCTTCATCAGTTCCGTGGCCGTGAAACCTCTGGATTTCGTCATCACTCACACGGGTCCTGGCAATCAGACCCTGCGTTACAACGCCAGCTACACAGGCTTTAACGTGACCACGCTGAAGAACAACCTGGCCTGTGAGTCTTTGAATGCGCTGCACCGTTTTGGAAATGTTGACCGTCTCAATGTAGGCGTGACTTTTTTCGCCCTGCAGCTGGCTACGCTTTGGACTACAGCACCAACACGGTCATGTCGTTCGCCACCGTGTTCGCTGTTATGTTCACCAGCTGCACCGGAATCATGGCTGGAGCCAACATGTCAGGTTAGGGGTGATCCACGACTGCTACTAAGGATTAAAACTCTCCGCGCCAATGATCGTTCTTGTCACTGAAGGGGACCTGGAAACTCCAAGCGTGTCCATCCCCAAAGGAACCATCGTGGCCGTCATTTACACCTTCATCGTCTACGTCCTATTCTTCGTTTTGGTCAGTGCCACTTGTGACAGGTGGGAAACTGAAATGAAGCTTTTTTTTCCCCCTCCACTGCAATAAAGCATTGCTGGTGTTAATGATGATGTTTTGTCTCTAGAACTCTTTTGATTCAGGATTATGGTTTCCTCCAGCGGATTAATATTTGGCCACCGTTTGTGACCATCGGGATATACTGCGGTGCTCTGTTTGCTGCAATGTGCTCCATGATAGGCGCATCCCGTATACTGCATGCTCTTGCTGTGGACCATCTCTTTGGTACTATTTCATCTCCCCAAGACAAGCAGCACCATTTTTGTCCCAGCTCCTTTTTTTTTTTTTTTTTTTTTTTTTTCAAAGCAGATTATTTATTTATTTTTTTTCACAGGTTTGCCATTAGCGCCTGCTACTATCACCACAAGCTCGGGGAACCCGTGGATGGCAGTGCTTTATACGTGGGGGCTAGCACAGGTTAGCGAGCCCTCTGTGGTGTTTACTGTGTTTTTTTTTTTTTGCAGAGTCACACATTGTCTTAACTTGCTTTTGCGTTACAGTGTGTGGTGTTTGCAGGCCAGCTCAATGCTGTTGCCAGCTTGGTGACTGTTTTCTACTTGCTTGCCTACGCAGCTGTTGACCTGGCTTGTTTGGCTCTTGAGTGGGCGTCGGCGCCAAATTTCAGGTACTGACTGTAGGCTGCACGGAAGGTTCTAACCAGTCTGTCATTTATCACAATACTGTAATAATGTTGCACGCATTATGTACAATATTGTTTTTATATTCCCACGCTTTAAATTACAAGATCTCAAACCATTGTCTCGTGTGTGTGTTTGGAAAATGTCCTGACCCCGCTGTCTTTTAATTTGAAATTTTACTGTACTCATATTAGTATTAATAGCATGCAGATGTCAACTAGTGCACTGTTTTGCCCCACTGCTTACATTTATTCCTTGCTCAAGGGCAGCAGTAGTCAGGAGGACGCAGATGAGCATCTCTCCAGAAACTAGTTGACTTTTTTTGGGGGGGGCGGGGTTAGCAGCAGCAGAACTCAAACCAAGTTCCCTCTGGTTCTAAAGCCCTTACAGATAAAATAAGGGGAAAGTGACGCTTTTTCATTTCTACAACAGCTGTGTACCAGCACAAGACTGAAAATTGACCCGGGTGTGCGTCAAGGAGGTTTCTTGCCCGACCTGATTGCGGAAGGCGGTCGCCAAAATTAACCATGGCAAATGTATTTTTTTTATTTGCCACGTTTGCCTCGTTCCCCGGTGTAGCTCTGCGAGGTTTCAAGGCTCTCCGCGCTGCAGCGGTGTCGTGCGCCATTACCATTATATTTGTGACAGCTGCTGACCTGGAAAAATAGCTTGAGAATAGATAGACCCCCTCCAAAAGTGAAATTGAATAGCCTGGTGGTGGTTGGGAAGGTTTCTTAACACTCTGTGATGATGGGCTACTGTGGCCGCGACTGCATCAATATGAAAACATGAAATTGAGGCATGTCGCTATCTAGAGAAGGGCTAAAAATGCATCTGCTGTTTTATGCCATTTTGGTGTCTGACGTGGGCCTGCGATGTGGGTTAAGGAGGTTTTGTAACCCACCTAATTGGAAAAGGGCCTTCGGCGTTGCCCCCTGGTTATTGATGGACCATGACTATAAATAGACTTGGCAAAAGTGGGACTTTTTGGGCCATTTTTGGGTCAGTAAACGATACGACTTTGGAAGGTTTCCACGTCCTCCGTGAAAGGGGCCATGGCCAGAAACACAATTTTGTGGACCTAAAAATAACAGCAGAAATGGACCCACAGGAGAGAAAAAAAAAAAAAGACACGTTCATGGCGGTTGCATATCAAGCATTTATTTTCACTCAAGCGCTTTCTGTTTCTGTGTTTTACAGGCCAACCTTCCAATTTTTCTCATGGCACACATGTCTGCTGGGCATCCTAAGCTGCTTAGTCATGATGTTCGTCATTAACCCCGTCTACTCGTCGGGCAGCATCGTGCTCCTGTTGCTCCTGCTCCTTTTCCTCCACTACCGCTCACCCACCAGCAGCTGGGGCTACATCAGCCAGGCCCTCATCTTCCATCAGGTGACATGCATGTGCATCGCACTTCACTCTTCAGTTTCTCACTCTCTGTTGTTTTTTTTAAAAATTTTATTTATTTATTTATTTATATTTTTAGGTGCGCAAGTATCTACTGATGCTGGATGTGAGGAAGGACCACGTGAAGTTCTGGAGGCCACAGGTGTTGCTGATGGTGGCCAATCCGCGCTCTTCCTGCCAGCTCATCCTGTTCGTCAACCAGCTGAAAAAGGGAGGACTGTATGTGCTGGGCCACGTACAGCTGGGAGATCTGGGTAATGCTCCTCGTGGGACATCGGCAGCTAACAGCATTAAGCGATTCTTATCTTTTCCGTGAACAGCCGCGCCTGCCATGCGCGCGCACCCACATACGACGCAAATGCAAGTCGGCAATCACAATGACTTGAAGACTCAAATGACTCTCATATAGCGTAAGAGCGTGCACAACGGCCTATCGTTCATTGACTTCCCGTTTTCTTTCTATGGTTACCTCGTCCTATGTACATTGTGTATTTCGACATGCTGAAGCTGCTACTTCCTCCACTCTTTGACTCTCCAACTATACTTGGTTTGAACTCACTCCCTGCTGGAAAGAAGCAAATGAAACCTTGTGATATATTATTGAAAGCAGATGATTTCACTAAACAGGAAGTAATAAATATGACTGCAAAAAAAGTCCTCCTAGAGCACCATGCTTTATTGGGCCAAAAAAAGTAAAACAACTTTTTTGATGATTTTTTAATGTGTCAGTGATGTCATTCACAAATTATGTTCACAAACAGTAATGATTTTAAATGATTTGATCAAAATTCAGACATTTCCATTTATTGTGCAGCACAATCGTTCTTTCATGTCCCATGGTCACGCCCCCTGGTGGCGGCCAGTGGTAGTTGTGAACACAGATGTTCAGCTCTGTCCGCCCTGGACATTTTTCATCAGCCTCTGTGCTGATGAATATTTACTCTGTGTTTTAGATTCCCTGCCATCAGACCCCGTGCAGCAGCAATACAACTTCTGGCTGAGCTTAGTCGACAAGCTCGGCGTGAAGGCCTTCGTAGACCTGACGCTCTCGCCGTCCGTCCGACAAGGAACGCAGCATCTTCTACGCATCACGGGCCTCGGTAAGAGAAGATGGACAAGCATCCTGGATTTTAGTAATCACCCCGCAATGTTTTTGTTTCTCTTCAAGGCGGCATGAAACCCAACACTCTGATCTTGGGTTTCTATGACAGCTGCACCCCCGAGGACTTCTTCCTCCAAGATACCGCCTTTTGTGGCACATCCGCAGGACAAGGCACAGAAGGCGAGTATAATTTCGGGGTTGACCTGCCTTCATTACAGGCCCATTTCCCTCCCGTCCGTCACGTCGAGAGCCCTCGCTGGCTCTCCCCCGAAGAGTACGTGGGGATCATTTCCGACGCCATCAAAATGAACAAGAACGTGTGCCTGGGACGGTATTTTTTCCACTTGGAGGGAGAGGGGAAGCAGAGCAAAGTGGACGGCTCGGAGCGGACCATCGACGTGTGGCCCCTCAACCTGCTGCAGCCGGGCTGTCGAGATTATCAGGACGTGTGCAGCCTCTTTTTGCTGCAGATGGCCTGCGTGCTCAACATGTCCAGTAAGTGGCGCCACGCCAGAATGAGGATCTTCCTAAACGTGGAGACCGAGTCCAGCGACCAGGGCTGGGTGGTAAACGAAGAGACCTTCCGAGAGTTGCTGAAGAAGCTTCGGATCCGAGCGTCCATCAAGATCGTCCCGTGGGACTCGGTGGTGCAGCACCACACCGAGACGGGTATTGAGGAGCAGAGCCACGCCCTCTCTGACCACTTCCTGTCTGCGGTGAACTACATGTTGATGGAACACAGTTCTCAGGCTGCCGTTCGCTTCCTGTATTTGCCACGGCCGCCCGCTCATCACAGCCATTCCCAGACGTACTTGGCCCAGCTGCAAGCGGTGACCAGCGGCTTGGGGCCTACGCTCCTCATCCATGGCGTCACCCCGGTGACGTACACGGGTCTTTAAGTCTTTCCTGGCTGCTCATGCACTGCGTATAGAAGCACTTGTTACATGCGGATGCAATGGTTCAACAAAGCTTAACACTCAACAGACACTTCATTAGATACACCGAATGAGGTCCAATACAAGCGATGGATTAAAAATTCAGCCTTTACAAAATAATAATGCTCACTTTTCACAGAGCGTTTGATTATTTCACATTTAACAATATGCTTATTCCGGATGTTGTAAACATACTGTTTCATTTAGATTTTTGGGGGGGATGCAGTACTTAGAGGTGCAGGTCCATCTAACGGGGTGTCTGGTGAGTGTAGGACACGACATGTACATTCTAAACTGTGTGTTACTGTCTGCCAAGTGTAAATACACACTTGATTGTTTCACATTCTTGTAGGATGTGTTCCTACTTTCATGCACTTGAACGGCTTTGGTGATTAATACAATGTTTACTGGCCTAACTTGTAGTCTGCAGTCTGCTGACCATTCAGGTCGACTGCGTTAAAGAGCCTTTAAAAACAAAATCACAATTTTGACCAATAGGGGTCCTTTTATTATCCAAATATAAAGTTACATTTTCAAGGTTGTCGTTCAGAATTTTGTGGTATTTAAAAGACAATATTATAATAGTCCATTGTCTATTTTAATGTATTTATTTTTTTGAAGGACCAACTTATGCAACGTCATATTTTTGCAGTTGAATTGATTGAATTCATCAATGTAACCTCAAATGAGGGGAACATTTTCAATATTTACACACGAATGGAGGACAACTCTGGTTGTGTTCCGGTGGATATTTTGTTTGCAGGGTTTTGCTTGGGTGGCACAAAACATTCTCACCCAGACTTATATAAGACCAGGACCAAATTAGGTCAAGATTGTAAAACGAAGTGCAAAGTTACTCAGTTATTGTATCACCTCTACAAAGTAGTTAATACAATTTCTTGGTGTGTTTTCAGTTGTGTTTACCACTGCATGTTACCTCACTACAAACAGGAAATTGCCTCAAAAAAAAAAAAAAAAAAAGCCGCTAACGTGACTCAGCTTTGCTTCCCTCCCATGTTGTTTTTGTAGCAGTTGATGGCAAAAGTCATCTCGTGTCTACGTTAAAGTCTTTACTGGAGACCAAGTTGGTGTTTGTCACAAAATACCAAAAGTGAGGCACACTGCACAATCTAAGATGATCAAACACAAGAGCTTTATCAAAATGTCAGCCTTCACTTGGTAAGGTAATATTTTTCCCACGTCGTGACGGTAATGATTGACATATTGAAAGTATTAAAACTGCAACTACAAAAATGAACTTATTGTCCATCAAGACTGAGATTTAATTTTGTCCAGGCAGATTTTCTGATAAAGCTCCTAAGGTGGATCTCATTAGTTGATGCTGTGGCCAGTGAGTGTATGTGTGTACAGTAACCTTTGCTTAAATGTAATAAAATATTGTCGCCATACAGTACATACAGTCTGTCTTTGTAATTACAGGATTGTTATTGACAATAGTTTAGACAACTCTTCAAATCAATGCTTTCCAAATCCCTACAAAATGTGTCCCCCATAAAAAAACAATCTGAAAAAAGAAAAAAAAAAAAGATGCTTTTGCATGTGCTTTTGATAGAAAAGACATTCACCCTCATCAAAGTGTAAACAATGCACTACTGGAAAAGAACTTTGATTACTTAAATATAAAAATACTCCTTATTAATGCAACCCGCTTATTGTTTATACTGAATACTGTGATGAAGAACAGTATACCCAGAAGATTAATCAGACCCCCCGTTGCCAATAAAATGTGTGTGTTAATGATTACACCCACTAGTCAGTGACCCTACCAAAACAGCTACATATGGTTTCATCCACTGTAAAGTGCAGACAAGAGTGCATTGATTATTCCTTTACAAATCTGTATGAACCCCCTTGCACATTCCTCTTTGGACTTTTCTCTGTTGTGCTGCGCCGTGCAGCTTCGCCACGAGGAACGAGGACATACGCAGACAGTCGGGCATGAGTACGCTGATAGCAAAGCTCTGAAAGACAAAAATGGGTGTTTTTTTTCGGAGGTCATTGTGTGTTAGTGATGATGATGATGATGATGATGATGATGATGATGCTGACCTGCAGTGCATGCAGCAGACAGCCGCTGGTGTAGCTGGAGTAACCGACTGTGTTCAAGGCCTCTCGAGCGAAAGCTGCAGCACTCTTCACGTTGCCGCCGCTTTTCATTTTGTTCATGTTGGTGGACACCAGGAAGGGAACGACGCACTGTGGAAGTAAGATGAGTTTCTATTATCTACTTCAATCTTATAGAAGTTCCCCTGCTTGTTCTCTACTCACGGATTCATTCACCCGTTCGCAAGTATTTATCTGGCGCCCTCTTGTGGCATTTATGTGCCAAGGAATTATATTGAAGTTGAAGAGCTACATTTAGACAAACGTTGTGCATTACCGCTGCCTCGTGGAATCTTGGTGCAAAAGAAGTACTGTATGTTGAAATGAGTTGAAGAGCTTCATTTAGACATAAGTTGTGCTTGGCCACCATTTTGTGGCATCAATTATTATAGACAAGCAATTATAAACCTTTTTGGGTCAATTACAGTGGGGAACCCAATGTTTGATGAGTTAGGTCTGACAGCTGTTTTAAACTAATTTTGACGTGGGGGTGAGGTGGGGGCGGTGGAATCCAAAACTGATCTCAGTTTTTCTCTTTAACATCAAGTGAGCCCATTTTCTTACAAAATATGAAATAAATGGGTATGTATTTGAATAAATCAAGATGAGAGTAACTTTGAAAACTAAAACAAAAAAAAAAATCATAAAATGAAATTACAACGGTATGTCCATGGTCACAAGGTTAAGAGAAAAGCCAGCACTAATCATTTGAATTCTTACTATGCTAGCTTCCTGTTTGTAGATATCGATGACCTACTGGGAGCTGCACACACCTCTCACCGCACTGTCTCAATTTTGACTCGACAAACAAACAAGTTGCCACGTAGATGGGGATGAGTCCAAACATAAACTTACTACAGCAAATCAGTAGAATTTTGCTGTGGAGAAAAAAACGTGATGTGCGAGGGAAAAAAAAAATGGCTGCAATTTTGGAATCGGCATGCCAATTTTGGTAAAATCAAACAGAATTTTTTGCTTCCTCCAAATTGTTCCCCACATTATTGGCAGATTTTTACTATTCACATTATGTATTGGTCTATTGTAGTTTATTGTACAATGAGTTTTCCAACATTAATGTTTAGGAAGTCTAAGGAGCGCTGTTCTGCAAGTCAATGCGATTTTCAAGGTTTTTTTCCCCTTTTTTTTAAGAATTGAGTGTCACTTTGTTTACCTGTACGGTAATCCCTTCCGCCTTGTACTCAGCATGCAGACATTGAGAGAAATACACCACAAACGCCTGCAATGAAAAAAAGCAAATCACAGATGAGCTTGAAAGAGTGAAACAAAGACGCAAAGGTGAAAGTTGATAGCACACCTGAACAACAATGCACTGTACCTTGGTGGCAGAGTAAAGTGCCAGCAGAGGCTGTGGATGGATTCCCATTTGCGAGGAGATATTGATGATCAATCCTGTTCTTCTGCAGTGGGCATGAGAGGCAACCATAAAACGATTAGTAATCCAGGAGTAAATTCTCTTAAACGTGTGACACCATCATTAGCATACCGTTCAAGCATGCCGGGCAGAACTAATCTTGTGGTCTGGAAGAAGAGGAAAAACAAGAGACCTACTACTGTAAAGTGCAGAAAAGACCAACATGACTTGTTTTATCATCACACGATCTTACTTGAGCAACAGACAGCGTGTTACAGTCGAGAACCTCTGTGATTTTCTGGTGACGACAAACATGCGGGGGAGAGAAACTGGGTGTCAACAACAACTGAGAGATGATCCATGTGTAACAGTAGAGTGTAAACGCATTAAAAACAGACCTGTTCAGCATCGGCAATTTCGAGAAATGAGGCAAAATCGTCAGAGCAGGACATCGCCACATTGTTAACTGTGGAGCAGATATTAACAAGCACATTTAACATTCATTTTCTGCTTCATTTCAGTCAGTCAGTATAGGCTCTTTTTTATTTTACATATTTATTTGGGCAGATATGTAGGTTTACAAATCATTGTTTGAAACATGAAAAGTTCAAGTGATAAAGCCACAGGTTAGTTTGCATTATGGTCGTAATCTGTAATAATTTATGATTTGTTGACTTCACTTGTTTGGTAGAATTATGTAAAAAAGTGTAGTGAAACGCTTAAAAGACTGCATGTCAAAATGTTTAATCAATGAGGCTAATTGAAGTATATTATTTCATATTAATTAATGGTTCATTTGCCTTTATTTTAGCGTAATGCTAAACTATAACACCAAAGAATGTATGGATAATAAATCAGGATTTTTTTTGTTTTATTGTGATATACATTAATTCAATCCTTGTGTTTGTTAAAAATACATGACATATTAAATCACAGTGGTCTTATTGATGGGGGAATCACAATTAGTTGTTGAACCACAAATTTATATGGGAAAAGTCTGCTTGCAATAATACTAATAATGGTTATTTTACCAACTTCCACCAAATATAGTCAAATAAGATATATATATATATATATATGTGATTATATATATATATGTCTATATATAATCACACATATATATATATATATAATCACATGCCTGCTGTACTTAAATACAATATTTGAATTGTTGTTTACTCTCTAGCCTGCCTCTCTCTCTCTTTATTGCCTTTACCCAATACACACACGCACACACACACACACACACAAACAGAACCAGGAGTATTGTGTTGCTAGGCAACAAGCATCCACCTCTCAAAGCCCCCTTTGCACTGGAGTGAAATGTCCCCCCCTCCTCACTCCTAACATTTGTTTAAACTCAATCTTGATTTTGGCCACTTTAAAGTCTGTCAGGTAATGCTAATGCTACGTTAACGCTAATGGACTGCTGCTTTGTGTTAAAGATGCACGCGACGTCTGGTTATATCAACTCGAATTATTCTAATTTCATAGATTTATGTCATCAACATCCCATTCACTTGCATGTCCACTTACCCAGAATTCCAATCTCCAGACCTTGTAGTTGTTTGGCTATAAGCGGGTAAATATTATGACCGTGTGTGAAGTCCACTCGGATGGTGTGAGTCTTTCGACCATACCGACCCTCTGCGGGAGAAAAAACAATCCGGTTTTACGTTTGTTATGAGGAGAATAATCATGATTTGAAGGATGTCGTGCACATACTAATTAGTGCCGTTTGTTGTTATTTTACTCACCGATCTCTTTGGCCACCTGTCGAAGCTTCTCATCACATCTGCTTATTAAAACGATATCCAGGCCTCTTTGAGCCAGCTGAAGGCAAGCACACACACATGCACACAATTAGATTAAATGCGAACCATCGGTGCCTACTGCTGTTTTTTTTTTTTTTTTTTTTTTTTTTTCTCCATCAGGGATTTTACAGGATTCTCAAAGCCTCACCTCCATGGCGTACGCTTTACCGATGCCAGATGTGGCTCCTGTGACAACTGCGGGAGAAATTAAGAGAGAGGTTTTAGGACTTTTTCATAGCCGGCAACATTTTTTTGTCCTTTTCTGTGATGATTTTAGTGAAAGGAACTACTGCATTGTCTAATTTGGTATTTTTCTTACCTTACAAGATAAGAAAGATGAACAGAGAGGCTACTTATTATACAGTCTACTTCATAACTTATGTTCACACTAAAAGTTTAAATACATTCTACAAACAAAAATAAAATAAAATTTGAACTTTACCTGCCCACTGCCCGTAAGCCGTTAAATCCACTTGCCAAAACTCAGATAAAATAAACTCTCTGAATCCGCAGTAACATTTCCAGGCTGCTTTTATGAAGTAGAAAACTAATGTGAATCCACCAATAACGACCAGGGCTTCAGTCAAAGACATTTTTGCACAGTCAACAAAGGTGGTCCAACTATAACACTACATGAGAGCAAATAACAAGTATTTATGTTCCTTGATAACCTGTGCTCCTCCCTTATTGCTCCACCTCTTAAGATGTGTGTCATCGCCTTGCATGAATTTTAATGTCAGAAAACATCGGGGGGAAAAAACACACACAATTAAACTGGACGCATAGATTCATACAGGCAAATAGGAACATCATAACTAACGTTGCAAACTCCCAAAATATTGTAATGAGCTTGCCAAACGACATTTGTTGACAATCTGCCAAGCAGTCAATGTTGAGGATAGTCCCTCCTTTCCCATGATGCATCTCCACATTTTGTAATCACCGTGCTGAACATTTGTTGTGAAAAAGCCCATGTAAGAGATAACCGTGCCTACATCACAATGACATCATCAAATTGAGCCGCTGAAGTTCACGTCTACACACTGCCAATCTAATCACAGCAGATTGGAGCAGACGTTTCGTTTACCTCATTAACAATACGTACATGCATCCATTTCCTGTACCGCTTTATCCGACAGCCAGACGACTGCCTGGCAGTCATTCACAAAATGAAGAATATTACACTGCACAAAGTCAAGCTCTGTTTTTAATGCCGATACTCTGCGTCTAAAACGTGTTTCCAATGCAAGGTAGTGAATGTGTGTGGTGTGGGATACAATTGTACCAGTTTACAATCTGCCAAGTTCACATCAGTAGAGACAGTCCTCCCCATTTATATGAAGCAACGTCCGTACATTGATAAGCTTGACAATGCTCCTGATTAAATGTTTGAATGATAACGTTTGTTGAGAAAATTCCTGACTGAGTAAGCTTACATGTTCACAGTCCAGGCATTCAATCCCAGGAATTAATTTCTATTTTTCTCAAACGTTAGGGTAAAAGAGGGTCTGAAAATGTCTGGCAGTTAATGAGTTGGGATTGCGTAATAACACAATACTATTGGGTTTTGTTACACATTTTCACTTTTTATTGGATTATTTTGAAATAAAAATAATCATAGCAAAATAAGGAAATTTCAGAAGGAGAACAAATGTCTTCCACTTCCGGGTCACAGCTTTCAGTGTTTTTTTTCCCATCATTAGAGAAATGGGCATTCACGTAGAGCTCCGATTCTGGATGGGGGACAAAGACAGACAATATTTGATATCAGTCTTATACCATGAAATGTGACATGGGCTCCTAATTTACTTAACATAGCCTATTCTCGCTAGGGCTGAACAATTTAGAAAAAAAATATATCTAAGAGCAGTGTTTTTTTCCCCCTCAATAGTGTGATTTAGCATGCTATTATTTTTTCAAGGCTGAAAAATGGTAATGTATTGACATGCAAACATGCAGTTAATACGTTTTTTTTTAGGTACAATTTTGAATTTGCATTTGACATTTACATGCAATACGCTTCAAAGTTTTTGGTACATTTTGTCGTTAAGTTTTGCTTAGAACATTTTTGACTTTTTTTCCCAGTAATTTGACTATTTCTGTGTAATCTGATGTTTTTCAACATAACTTAAGTTTTTTTTTCCAAAGAACGCCTTAATATACATGGTCGTTTTTTTTCACAAAAAACGCCTTACTATACATGGTCGTTTTTTGTTTTGTTTTTTTAAACACCTTACTATATACATGGTCGTTTTTTTTTTTTTTTCACAAAAAACGCCTTACGTTTTTAACAAAAAAAGGCATTACTATACATGGTCGTTTTTTTCATATAGTAAGGCGTTTTTTGTGAAGAAAAAAAAAAAAAAAGCAACCATGTACAATAAGGTGTTTTTTGTGAAAAAAACAACCATGTATAGTAAGGCGTTTTTGTGAAAAAAAGAAAACGACCATGTATAGTAAGACTTTTTTTTTTTTTTAAACGACCATGTATAGTGAGGCCTTTTTTGTGAAAAAAAAAAAAACATGGATAGTAAGCCGTTTTTTGTGAAAAGAAAAAATGACCATTTATATAGTAAGGCGTTGTACCCTGTATGGTAAGGCGTTTTTTGTTTCAAAAAACGATCATGTCCGGTCCTTACATTTGTAATAACCTTCCATCGGATGTTAGGCAAGCACCCTCTCTGTTCATTTTTAAAACCCGTTTCAAGACACATTTCGATACATATACACATTTCTATTGTGTATGAAAGCATTTCACTAGCGTGTATGAGTGCATTTCACTAGTGTGTATGAAAGCATTTCAGTAGTACGTGTGAGAGCTATTCCTGAATTATGTCCCTCACAACCCCTCATAACAGGAGTACGTGCCTCACACACTGAACAGTTTCCAGCCTCAACTCAGGCATACCCCCAACATTCAGACTATGAGGATACGACATTGTCCCTTTGTAAACGACATGAATATAAAACAACGCTTTTAAATGTACAAAAAAAACTCTATGATGTTTCGGAAAATAAATTGCACCTCTTGCTCAACTTACCTTTATTTATAAAACCTTACTAAACAGAGGAAAGATTCGGAATCAGTGCAAAACATTCATCTAAAAAAGTTTACTTTCATCTCTGATTTTCCTTTTTTTTTTTTAATTATGTTATCTGTCTACATGTGCTGCTACAATGCTTGTGTTCAAATATTAGTAAAAAAAAAAATCAACCGAAAGATAGTTTGCGTCTCAAAAATCAATCACTGGATGATAGATCATTATAATGTATTATACATGATTTTGAAAGTAGTAAAATAAAATGCAGAGTATTTGGGAGCCCAAATCATCTGGGATAGGCTTGAGCTCACCAGCAACCCAAATGAGGATAAGGGCTCCAGAAAATGGATGGATGGATGGATGAATTTTGTGATCTGTGGCCATTGCTCACGATGACGATTTTTATTTGATTTGCTGGGAAACTGAAAAATCAACGTTTCATTGAAAAGGCTTGAATTATGATCCTGTGAGCCACTAGAGGGAGCCACAGCTAGCACTGAACTTTGACAGGACAGACATGGGGAAGGCTCCATCATGTACTGTACATGTGACTTAGATCGTTGAAAGTTTATAGTTATGGTTTGTCTCAAACCAAATCACAAACAGAAACAAGCATGTAAGCTGAAAACACAGCACAATCGAATTCACAATTTTACATGCATGCGTTAACACTGAGTGAAATTCAAGACTATTGAGTTTGAGTTGATAAAAATGAATGCTTACATAAGCAAGACTATTGTACAAAGTCATTGATAAAACTACCTGAATACAAAAGCATACCTAAAAAAAAATCTACCAATTAAAAGAAACAAACAGCATCACATAATCAGCCACAGAGAAACAATAAAAACAGCATGCACGCATACATCCACGGACAGTCACATAAAACACAAACAAGGACACCCACGGCCATTTTGTGAAGTTGCGATCCTGGAAAGACAGGCATAGTGCCACCGTTGTGGTGCCCATGTTAATTGACTTGGCCAATTAAGTGAGGTCAATGCGGAGGCAAAATGTCTTAAGCCACTCTTTGGCTCCTCCTACAGGGTTTGATTAATTCCTGGTGGCAAGAACCAGGAAGAGAATAAGGAATTCCCGGAGGGATGTTCTTATAAAATTGACAACGTGTGACAGCATAAAGCCAAGCACGCACAAGAAACATCAGGAATACGAGTGGTTTGAGGGCAACAATTTCTGTCAAAGTTCAGAGGTTACGTTAAGTTCAGCAGTGCTGAACGCTGCCATTGCTGCCGCCTCATCTTTGGCGCAAGCTGCTTCTTTGCCGAGCGTGGCCGACTTTACTTGGCGAGGCTCCCCGTCAGTGCCGTTAGCCATGTCACTAAGAGGCTTGCAGGCAGCAAGATGAGTTTAGCACAGCCTCCCCTGACTAATCTGATTACTGCAGCGAGGCAGCTATCAGTGCGCCAGTCAGGACAAACACATCATCGCACTTGCATGTGGAGGAGAGCCAAAGATGTGGAGGTCCACAATGGAGCCATATTGAATGTGTTCGTATGCTGACTTTGGGGCTGTTTTGCACTTATCAAAACGGGAGGTTCATTTCCAGGTGCTGTAAACTGGAAGGAAGAGTCAAAGCAGACGAGGCCTTGCCTCAGGTTATTTTCAGCCATCACCTCCAGATCATACAACACTTGAGTGCCACAATATAGATAGATGGATATAGATATATGGATAAACTATATATATATATATATATATATATATATATATATATATATATATATATATATATATATATATATATATATATATATATATATATATATATATATATATATATATATATATATATATATATATATATATATATATATATATATATATATATATATATCATGATGATGCAAACTGGGAATCCCGTCCATGGCCCATGTACATCCCAACTTTCACCTCACCACCTTGAGCCCTCCCCCCACACTTACTCTGCCCACGCTAGTGTGGATTAAAAGCTAAAGAAGGCAGAGAAGTCACATCTTGAATGTCCTCCCCAGTCCTTTCCATTTTCCTTTACCTGTTATCTTGTCCTAGCAGTCTACCCCACTCCTTTCTAATTTTTAGAAATGTTTTTATTTTTCAACTTGCTCTTGTTCTCATGCATCACCTGAGGTTTGGGGAGGGTCCCAGGCCCCGGACAGGGAAGCAACAAGCGACGGGAGATTTAACAAATGGAGATATGGAATTGTGGCTGTATTTTTAAACAGGAACTTAAACTTGAAGGAAGATAGTCATTTTTTCATTTTCTCTTGGATGACTTATGACATTTGTTACAATACCTGGAAACGAGCTGGAATTTGGATGGTATGCAGCATTGACATGGAACCTCTAAATAGAGAACCAATCCAGGTAAGATGTTTTCAATTCTATTGAAATGTCCAGTTAACAATATCATCATCACTATAATCGGAAATATTTTTAAAGAACGATCCTCTTAAGAGCCTGGTTTAGAAATGCTACTAGTGCATGAACCTGTTAGCATCATCGCCAGTAATCTTTGTCAAATATCAAATATCTTTTTCATTTATTTATTTAAATTAAATTGGACCATGCAACAACTATGCAAAAAAATATATATTTCAGAACGCAAGCAAAGTTAAGACAAATGTACTGTTTACCTTTGTTTAAGCAAAGCTTTAAGTCAATTCACTGTAATTGTGCATGTAATCACACTGTGTGGGCAATCATTTAATAAAATAATAATAATAATAAAAAAAAAAAAATCAGGATAGCCAATGCAAATTAAGAGACCATTTTCAGGAAGTGGGTTTTAAGTGGGTTAGTCAGACTGATTCTTTGGATGGAAAAAGCGATGCAAGACCAGTCGGACGATAAGGCCAGATTTACCTGTATAGCCGCAGCGGCGCTAATAGGCTTGCTAAGCACATGCGCGTAATTCTGAATCAGGAACATCACTTTAGCGACACTGCTCTCAAGGAGGGAGGTGGATGTTAGTTTGGAATTGGACTCTGTTCAGAGTTTGGGACAAACATCATGTCTGAGTTCTGCCAATGTACCCAATCACAAACTTAGTGGCTACCCTACATTAGGGACAGGAGAGTGCCGCATCCAAGCTAATGCATTTTATATTTAATACAGCGTAGGGATGAGAAATTGCTCTCTTAAAATGCTGTAATCAGAGACTATTTCTGACATAATGTGCAGCTGCGCAGGGTGGCAATTCCACCCTCCTCCAAAAATACTGCATGAAATGGTTTTCTGATGTGGTTTTCTAAAGGCATGAACTGTCAGTCCTAGGCGGTTGTATGGGGAGTTTGCACCCCCTTGTGGAATTGCCGTCGGTAGGAGACGCACATTACTGACTCTCAGTAAATGAACATCTTCGGGGGAGCATTTCCTCCTCAGGGCAATTCATTTTGCCAAAGGGCCCCATGAGAAACGGCAATGCTTGCCCAGGGCTAAGCCAACATGCTAACCTCACCGTTGTATTATTTTTAATGTATTTAGAAAAAGTCAGTTGACACTAATTTCATGTACCAACTGGCAACTCATTAATTAATTTTCCGTTTCTAGTCTGGACTCACAGATATCTAGATAAGTGGGAAGTATAAATATTATTGGCTGTGATGTTTAAAACACAGTGATGACTTATAATGCACCCAATGCGTACAGTTATGAAACTGTAGATTTTCATACAGTATTGACCCTCTTCCCTCCACAGTGCTAGTGCTTTCTATTCTCTATTTTGGAAAAATATTGCTAGAGGATTTGGAAAAGAGGCTACGTTTGCAACACTGAAGACAAGTCGTAGCTCTTGCTTGCTAGCTTGCTTGTAATAGCGTCTACACTTATGCACATTAAATAAAAGCAACAGTTTCAAAATAAAATCACCATATGACTTGACTTTATGGCAGCTGTGAGGGCTGTGATTTTATGAATACTACTCACAAAAAACTAGGGATGTTTGTCTTTTGGGTGAAGTTTTTGGATGAACCTAAAATGCACAAGAACCTTCCCATCTTTTGAGAGTAGTCTAAAGTTCAAATTTATTCTGATTAAATTATCAATTGCAGTAACACAAGGTTCACGTTTTTAATCTTTGTAACAATACGTGTACATCCTTAACTCTCTCCGCATATTTTCCCGTTGCCTGGAGGCAGTGATGGCTCGGAGTTTTGTCGACATCTGTCCATCGTAGGACTCACGGACCGCTGAGTGCCAAGGGAGAGCCTCCCACCACCCGCTGTTGCACATCCAAGCCACGCTCACCATCTCCCTGAGAGGACATCCTGAAAGTTGTGCGAGGGAATGGCAAGTCACAGAGACCCTCGCTTCCTGCACAACCTGTCCTACCACCCTCGATGGCAGCACGATTCATTCAAACCGAGGCGCAAAAGACACATGTGGACAAACGGCGACGTAGCTCATAGTCTCTTTGTTTCCTCGTCCACGTCATCGTCATTGTTAAAACCGCAGTTGCCATGGTCCCCGGTGCAGCGTGTTAAGAGCTGTTGGGCAAGTTGGCTCCTAATGCCCTTACTCCTAATCTCTACCCTACCTTGTCAAGCCTGGGCAACCACATTCAAGTTGGCCCTGGTCGGACCTTGGACTTGTGACCCCTTTTACTCCAAAGCCCTGCCGGACACGGCGGCCCGCCTGGCCACAGCACGCATCAATAAAGACCCATACCTTAACAAAGGCTACTGGTACGACTATACGCTGATCAACGAGGACTGCAAGTCATCCCGTGCCATGGCTCGCTTCGCTGAGCTGGAAGGATACGGCGCGGCGTTCCTGGGCCCGGCCAACCCGGGATACTGCTCTTCAGCTGCTTTGTACGCTAAAGAGTGGGATGTTGGAATTCTCTCCTGGAGTTGCCTGAAACCAAACATGGGAGAAGGAGGGATGTATCCCACGTTCCTCCGCCCGCAGCCGTTGTCGTCACGTGTCCTTTTCACGGTGCTGCGCTACTTCCGGTGGGCCCACGTGGCCATCATCTCGGAGGAGAGCGACATCTGGGAGGCCACTGGACATGAGCTGGCTTCATCGCTGAGGGCTTTGGGCCTGCCTGTCAACCCTGTAGTGACCATGGAGGAGGGCAAGGACGGACCCAGGAAGGCCTTGACAAAAGTCCGGGAAACAGATCGGGTTAGAGGTGAGCCGCGATGCGTTACGGCAAGAACCTCAACGCTGATAACCTGCTAATGAAGCCATTTTCTCTCCACAGTGATCGTTATGTGCATGCCTTCTGTCCTGATTGGGGGCCAATCCCAGTACGAGCTCTTGATAACTGCTTTAGCCATGCGAATGATCGATCGCGGCTACATTTTCATCCCCTACGACACTCTGCTCTACTCACTTCCGTACAACGATGCTTTCTACTACACCCTCGGCAATGATACCAAGCTGAGGAAAGCCTACGATGGGGTTCTCACCATCACCATGGACTCTGGAGCCCACAATTTTTACCAGGCCTTCAAGGAGGCTCAGGACAGCTATGAAATCCGCAGCAGCACCGCAGCAGAGCATGTGAGAACATCTGCTCGGATCACGCGGGACTTTCAGGAAGCGCACTCATTGCTCACATTAGCACCATCTGTCTCCCTTTCTAGGTTTCTCCATTCTTCGGCTCCATCTACAACATGATGTACTACACGGCTATGGCAACGGAGCAGGCCCGCGCGAACAGCGGCAGATGGGTGACCGGAGAGATCCTCAGTGCCAGCGAGGGCGGCTTTGAATTCGAGGGCTTCAATCAGCACTTGAGGGCGGGTAGGGACGGTGAAGGCATGCAGGCTCGCTACGTGGTGCTTGACTACAGCGGGATGGGAAACTCTCTGTACTCCACTCATGCCCTGGAGGCTGCACACACAGACGGCAGGATTGGAGGCTTGAAATATCTCGGTCGCTCGATCCATTTTGCTGGCAGTACCCCCTACAAGGACTCCAGCTGTTGGTTTAGTCCTTATTTTGCCTGCAATGGAGGTGAGTGATGCTGCAGGGACATCATAAGAACCTTGCATTCCACCAAAGTGAACTAACCCCTTGTCCTTCCATAGGAATAGATTCTACTACCATCTTCTTTTTCCTTCTCTTTGCTATGGCGGTTGCTGGCGCTGTAAACGTCTTCATTCATTTCAAGTATGTGGGAAATTTGTCATCCATCCAATGTTTGTGTGGTGATGCGTTTTCATTCGTGTATCTTTCTTATCTAGGAGGAGTGGCAGAGTGGGCTTTACCTTTGGAGATGGTGGTGGATCCAACAAAGTACTCCTGACTTTGGATGACCTGGTTTTCATTAATACTCAAATCAGCAAAAGGGTCAGTTCTCAGAGCGTTTTACTGACTCCTCGCGGTTGTTGTTAGCTTGTTTTGCTCAGAGGCATGATGGGTGCGGCGTGGTTTTTGCATTTTAACTTGGACTGACTGTGTGAACAAGGGGCTTTTCTTGGTGTTTTCTTTGGAGGGTCAGTTGCTCATTCTAAATTTTAACTTCAGAAAATTATTTTAGTAAGACCCTTTGTAAGCAAAGTTAAATTTCATAATGCTAATACAGGGTGTCCCAAAGTCACAATACTCCTTTTTTTCTACTTTGTTTCAGTTCTCGATAACACGTGACGATTTGGGCTTTGCAGTTTTTGTAAGCGTACTTTACCATTCCCTTTTCCATGGCCCATGGCAGCGTTGCAAAATTGCCACCTAGCAAGAATTTTTTCTGTCCCTGACTGCAGTTCAGTGCCAGTTTCAGAAGCTTTAAAGCGAAAGTCAACCCAGTAGGCCCACTAGTTGAAACAAGACATTCTGATAAATATTGCGTTTGTGGAATAAGAATTAATCCACCCGTTTTTAGCCATCTCTGGGGGTGGCCATTTTGTCACTTCTGTCGACTGCAAATGACATCACAGTTGCTCAGGGCTCAGATGACCAATCACAGCTCACCTGTTTTCTGACGCTGAGCCGTTATTGGTCGTTATCTGAGCCCTGAGCAACTGTGATATCATTTTCAGTCCACAGAAGTCACAAAATGGCCGCCCCCTGAGATGGCTAAAGACAGATGTTGACTTCCCCAGGTGTTGACTTCCCCATTAAGGCTGTCACACTGCTCTGACGTCTGCTAACTACCACCACTGATGAAAACACTGAACTTCTAGCGCAGGCGTTTGCACAAACCCAGAGAAAGTCTATCCGTACGGCGACACTGAAACTCGGCATGAACAAAAGCTTGATTAAGTGGATGATTGAGAAGGCGATAAAGCTTTACCTGTATCGACTTCAGTTTGTTCAGCATCATAACCTACCATTTAAAGCCTTTGAACAACCTGAACATTTCTATGGAAGCGTAACTTGTACAGCCATCAAGCTTCTCAAACTCGCAATTGAACTGCAGTCGAGGGCAGAAAAACGTCATGCCAGGTGTCAATTTTTGCAACATTGTTCTGGCTCGCCAATTGATGAGCCAGTTGACTTGCATTAAAAAAAACTGCAATGCCTACGCTGTCAATTGATGGTGGTTTCACGTCTGGCCGAATGAGACCTAAAATAAAATCGAAACGATGAAGTGTTGTGACTTTTGAGATACCCTGTATAGGTCCACGTTCCTTTCCCTCCAAAATCCTTCTCTAGCATTTTCTCGGTGAACTGTTTAGATGAAACCAATACTTTTGTTAACGTAACAAACCATTTGCTCATTTGCTGTGATGTTGAAAGCAGAAGCTGAACGATGAAAGCATCATGAAAAGTCAATTGGACATGAAGACGCCTCACCACTCGGTGTCTGGTCGCAGCTATTTGGCGTCTACACCAGACAGCTCCAATGTTGCTGTATTTGAGGTGAGATGGACACGTGAGTTCTCTTAGTAGCTGTGTTTTTGTCTGCATTTTTTTCAAACAAAAGTCTGTGTTGTTTCCTGTAAATGTCAGGGCGATTGGGTTTGGTTGAAGAAAGGCCCACCTGGGGCTGTATCGAGCATCAATAGCAGCACTGAGTCAGTCTTCATCAAGGTCAGTGTTTAGGGGATGAGTGGGATGCTCGGCACGGGAATGCTTTGCGTTTCGTTCACATTGTGTCGCTCATTTTTGCAGCTCAGAGACATGAGGCATGAGAATCTCAATCTGTTCCTGGGACTCTTCTACGACTCTGGCATTTTCGGAGTGGTGACGGAACATTGCTCCAGAGGCAGCTTGGAGGAGCTGCTTATCAACGAAGACGTACGTCTGGACTGGATGTTCAAGTCGTCCCTGCTGATGGATCTTATCAGGGTGCGGGAGAAACAAAAACAACCACTTGTGCTTGTACTGCTCTTTTTCAACGGTGGCGCTACGACTCACTCGTCGTGTCTCAACAGGGAATGAAGTACCTGCACAATCGAGGAATCATTCATGGCCGCCTCAAATCTCGAAACTGTGTGGTGGATGGGCGCTTTGTGCTGAAGGTGACCGATTATGGCTTCAATGAACTTCTCAGTGCCCAAAGCATCAGCGTGGAGGAAGGAAAGCCTGAGGGTGAGTTTAGGTCAGGTCCTCTGTTTCCTTTTCGCTAACATTCATCCTCTTTTTTTTAATCATCATCTCTTTGCTTCAACCAAAAGATCTATTCTGGACTGCTCCCGAGCTGCTACGCAATCTTTCTCTGAGGAGAATAGGGACGTTTCCAGGGGACGTCTACAGTTTTTCCATTGTTGCGCAGGAAGTGATTTCCCGCTCTGCACCTTTTTGTATGCTGGACATGCCACCCAAAGGTGAATGGCATGTTAGTGATGTCAGACAAGATCTGCATTAAAAACAGACCACACAGTTTGTCTTTCTTACAATAAGTATTTTTCTTATCTGTGTGCTAGTCATAATATTAGCTCTAGTAGAAACGGAAATTGTGTTTTAAAGTTTTCTGGAATGTAACTCTGCATATTTTTAATCTCGGTATCATCGTATCGCATCAGTTAGAAGAGGGAAACAAGCATTACAACTGTGGCTAGAAATTCAAAGGCCGTGTTTTCATCACTATAATGCTACAATAGTCAGAGTGCATGATAAAAGCAAGACATTCAATCTGCGTGTGCGTCTCGATGTTATTGTTTATGGCAATGTTGTCTGTGTGTTTTGGCAGAGATTATCAGCAAGGTCAAAGAGCCCCCTCCTTTGTGTCGGCCCACCATTTCAGTGGACGAGGCCCCCCTGGACGTCATCCAGGTCATCAAGCAGGCCTGGAGCGAAGAACCCGACAGGAGGCCCACATTTCACGACATCTTCAAACAGGTGAAAATATACAAAACACACATCTGGCGGACACGATAACTGTACCCGGGGTGTCACTCCGTCTCCATTTTGTCTTAACAGTTTAAAAGCATCACCAAAGGCAAGAAGACCAATATTATCGACTCAATGTTGCGCATGTTGGAGCAGTATTCCTCCAACTTGGAGGATCTGATCCGGGAGAGGACAGAAGAGTTGGAGGTGGAGAGACAAAAGACGGACCAACTGGTGGCTCAGATGTTGCCCAAGTGAGTTACACCAACATCACACATGCAGGAGAAGATCATTTGAATTACCTGACTAAAACACATTTTAGCGAATTAGTCAGATTGTATGTACACTTAGCCAATTCAGTCACGCTTTGAACTGAGTAAGCAATAAACAAAGAAACGTCTATCTTTTATTTTTTTCCATCGTTGCTTCCTTCATGAGAACCCTTTCATGTTTATATTCATTAGTGAGAGGTGTGATACTGAGAAAATATGAAATAAGAACATTAGTCAACAGAAAGTTTTAATCAAAGATGGCTTTATGTTTCCCTAAATGTATTTTTGACACTGATTTCAATATATGTCTTTACTTTTTTTTTCTAGCACGTCATTTAAAATTTTTTTTTTTCGGTTTTTAAGTTTGACCTACTGTCTAAAAGCTTGAGCAATACGGATTTTACTATGCCTTGTAATTTACAGCTATGATGTTTCAGGGATAAAAAAAATCCACCTGTTGCTGACCCTGTCCCTTAATTCATAAATACATTGTTATTATATTATTATTTTTTAGAAAACATGATGTGCTTCAGGGAAAAAAACAAGGGCAGATTTGGATTTTGGAAGTATTCAATTTGATTAATACAAAATGTCAATTTAACATGAAAATTGCTATAAATTATAACATATATACATATAGGCAATGTTTAATAATGATCCACAGTCTCCTATGATCTAAGAAACTATCCACCCATCCATTATCCGTACCACTTACTAATCCTGAAAGGGGGAGTTTGCAGTGCTAAAATTGCTGGCAAGATTTCAAAGTGGCCTCACTTCACTAATCCCCTCACCCCCTCGAGTCATGTGTCCTAAGCCACGCCCATCACAAATTTACACAATTCTCAAACATGGCCAGAGAAAGAATATCTAGTTTCAACAAAATAGCAGCACCAGCTGTACTAAGCTAGCATTAGACCCGCAAACAAACCGATGTTAGCCACAGCTGCTACATCGGTAGCATGATTTATTCGTAATAGAGTGCTACTATAACATAAAAGTTTCATATTTTGGAATGTACAATCAATTCAAAAATCCAAAAGAGTTGATAAATGAAACGTACCTGACGGTCATAAATTCTGTATCGCTTCTGAATCGTCAGCTGCCTGAGCTCCCTTCGCGCCGCGTCTGTTTGCTAGTCTTGGGAAACTGAGGAAGGTGCCTCGGGGTCTCGTGTGAATGAAATCCATGGAGTCACTTTTACGATATTTGAAGTGACAATGCTTTTTCCTGCATTTTCTTTTTCCCCAGGTCTGTAGCTCAGGCGCTGAAGACAGGAAAACCGGTCAAACCTGAACACTTCAGTGAGGTGACGCTCTACTTTAGCGACATTGTAGGCTTTACCACCATCTCAGCTCTCAGCGAACCAATCGAGGTGGTTGACCTGCTGAACGACCTCTACACGCTCTTTGACGCCATCATCGGGTTGCATGATGTGTACAAGGTGAGTGCTGCGTTGTCTTTCCTGGAGACACATAAATGGCGTTTATTGTCTTTCGTTTTTGGGGTCTTTAGGTGGAAACTATTGGAGATGCCTACATGGTGGCCTCCGGAGTCCCCAATAGGAATGGCAACCGGCATGCGGCTGAGATGGCCAATATGTCACTTGACATCCTCCACTGCATCGGCACCTTCAAGATGAGACACATGCCTGAATTAAAAGTTAGGATCCGGATCGGCTTGCACTCCGGTGAGCAATGGCAGCTTAAAAACCATCCATGAAAATTAACAGAAATAAAGTAGAATTTGGTAAAATTGCTAGCTTTTCTGTAACAAGTAACATAGCAAGCTTGGTGAAAACAGGCTGACACAAATTCATTTGCATTTACGTACAGCACAGATTTTTGTGGGGAAGCCAATTGAGCACACATCCTCTGCACATACTTTTCATTAGTGCATCACCGATACCAGGGGTGTCAAACTCATTTTTGTCGCGGGCCACTCTTGTGCCATCACTGTGAACCCCAAATAATGCAACCTGGACGCCTCATAATACAAATACACAAGTAATTGATGAATAATACTTTGGGTATTTTATCGAGAAAAATGCAGATGATTTCTTTTCACGGACCGCATAAAAAGATGTGGCGGGCTAGATTTGACCCCCAGGCCTTGATTTTGACACCTGTGATCTATACTAATCATCCTACATTCTTTTTTTTATTACTGGGGTGAATATATTTGATTTTTGTTTGTGAAAAAGATAATGATTGAGAAGGTGCCCTTTCATTTGTGTTTCATCAATACAGTTTTTTGCTCAATGCAATAATTCCACAAAATATTATTCATAACTAAGACAAAGTATTTAAAAAAAAAAAGGCCATTCAAAATGGTTATTTATTCATATTGTGTCCCACTTTTAATATTTCCTCATTACCCCACAGAATTTTTTCTGAAAATTCTAAATCCTACCCACGGCAAGGCTTCAAAACATAATTACGACACATATCATTATTCAACTGTTGCCTGTAATGTGGCACATGGATGGGAAATAAAATACAATTAATGGAAAGTTAATTTGCGGCAGATCAGTACATATGTGGTAACACAAGCTGCTAAGGAAAGGAGGTATTTTTACCTCCTTGAGCCCCGTCTGCAACTTATTCCTGGAATAGTGAAGCACTATCCACTTAGGCTTCTGTCATCCAATTAACACACAGCATCCACCACAAGTCAGTGCTATTCATCCAATGATAGAGACAAGCTTTCATTTTTCAAAATGCATATTTAGATCATATTTAGATTTAGACTGGTATTACACTTATTACAGTCTACACACACACAAAGGTTCTTTTTTGCCATTATTGTGTGTTGTGTGTGTGTGTGTGTGTGTATGTGTCTCCCAGGGTTGTAAATAGTTTTGGATTTTTCTTACTGTAGTTATCTTTTATTATGTTTTGACTTTTGTTTTTTTTTAAGTCATTAGTTTAAATTTGTTTTTAGAATAGCTTTGTTCCTTTTTGTTAGTTTTTATTTTTTTGATTTTTTTTAACTTAGTTTTAGTATTGGCTTTAGGTTTTTTTTTAAATACTGTATATGAAGTATTTGTTGAGTAAATGATAAAAAAAAAAGTTAGTGTGTAGTAAAAATGTAGTGTGTAGTAGATAAACTGCAATTCTCAAACGACCACTTGACCTTCTTTCGTCTTTACCGACATACAGCAATAACAAAATAAATACAATTTGAAATTAACCGCGAAAGCTCAATTGACAAAAATGAAAACAAAGGACATTTTCGCTACAATTGTAGTTTTAGAAACGTAAGGTGTAAGTTTCACTTTGCTTTCTTTTTTTGTTTTTAAAGAATTTTCTTTATTTATTTTATTTCATTGACAAAAATCTTTTTTTTTTTCAATTTTAGTTTTAGTTAATTTGTTAGTTTTCACGAACTATAACAATCTCGGTGCGTGCGCTTTCAGGCCCAGTCGTGGCAGGAGTAGTGGGCCTCACGATGCCTCGCTACTGCCTCTTTGGAGACACAGTCAACACAGCATCTCGAATGGAGTCCACCGGGTTGCGTGAGTATGAACTCACATATTTCTAGAAGAACAGGAATATTGTGTGTGTGTGTGTGTGTGTGTGTGTGTGTCGGTGTGGGTGTGGGTGTGTTTTTTTCATCCTATGACCAACATGTGGCTGAGGACAGGTGTGTGCATGTTGCTTGAGGCTAAACAGGGCTTTAAGGGACGAGTCCTTACTAATCTCTTAAGACTATAAACAGAATTAGAGGTCAATTCAAAGTTTTGCTGTAAATAAGCCGGTATGCCCTGGTGGCCTGCTGCATGTTCCAGAAATGAAATACAAAAGTCATTTTCAAGGAGATGAACGAAAATGCCACACGCACAGATCATCCTGTGACATTTAACATCATGCTGGGTTGTAGTTACCTCTTAGTGGAACCTTTCAGGTGGAGCACCATCTGTCCCAAGAAACTGGTCGACCTCCAATTTGTACAGAGTTAGAAAAATGTTTTCCTGTAGAAAATAATGCAAATTTTTGAATGAATCCTTTCCAGTGTCAAAAAGTGCCACCATCATAAAGCCACAGGGACAGTGAACTCCTATTTATAAATTCACCTGCTTGTGTCTTTTGTGGTCTTTCTGTTATGCTCCAAATTGCCAAAAGATGGGGTCAAAGCCCTGAAAGAATGAATTGCTGTCAAGAAATGATGTTGAAGTGAAGTGAAGTGCATCTACTATATATTAGGGAGAACCTTAGTTTAGCCTGCGTAGTGAGTGGAGGCTCATTCCATGCCAAGTCACCCAGTGGGAAGAAACGTCAAAAAACCCAGCGAAGCAATAAATATGTAGTCTCGCATATCACCTAATCACATTTTTACCAAATGGATTTCAGTTTTGTTCCTACATGAATATTAACTGAGTTTGTGTGTGTGTGTGTTTTGTAGCTTACAGAATACATGTCAACCAGACCACAGTAGACATCCTTAACAGTTTGAAGCTGGGATACAAAATTCAAGTTCGAGGTTTGACGGAATTAAAGGTAAATTGGGTCAATCTCACTGAATGCTTTCAAAAACGAAGAATGCAAAGAATGCATGTAACTTGCTGATCTTTTTGTTCAATAGGGAAAAGGTATTGAGAACACATACTGGTTGGTGGGAAGGGAAGACTTCAAGAAACCTCTGCCCATTCCACCAGACCTTCAAGGGTAAGAGACATTACAGTTATTTTGGATGTGCACTTCTTAAGACATTTAATAGCCCACATCAAAATAATGATCATGAACAGAAACACAGTGGAAAGTAACTAAAACTATTGATACATTGTGTATTTGTGTAAAGTATCGCCGATACTACTTTTAATTTTCGTCCTTATCTGATTGGAAAGGAAATCAGCGGTCTCAAATATGGCTAGTATGACATTAGTTAGTGATCTGATACATTTTGCTCTCTTTTTATCACATTTGTCTGCATTTCCTCTTCCAGGGGAAGAAATCACGGCATCGGTTTGGATGAGATTCCTCCTGATAGAAGACAAAAGTTTCTGGATCGTCAGAAGAAGATGGGCTAGATTTGTGCTTAACGCTTTGCTTGTTTTTTTTGTTTTTGTTTTTGTTTTTTTTTTAAATCCATCCCCGTCGTCAAAAGAAGTGTGTGCACCATTATCAAATAGACTTGACATAATATTACAATATGTTCTGTTTTGAGGTCTAAAATGTGTGCTGTAAGATGAAGGGACTGATGTAAAACAGCTTCATTGCGGTCTTACCTTCATTTATAGTAATGCTGCACAAACTCATCGCATATCTGGTCTCAGGTATAGTGAGCGTTCCTCACACTAGATGCTAAAACTTTAGATCATTTCATTAATATTCAACCATCAATCTGTTACACCGTTGCCACATTCCGCATTACATTAAACATACATTAGCTCTGCTCAGTGGATCCTGACTACGGGGAGGATGTTACCAAACTCACCAGGCGATTATTGAATTTTTCAAGTTTGGTCCCAACACATTCCAGGAAAATGGTGACTCGTATGAAGTGCAAAAACGACCCCGCGGGGCCAAAACACCAACCTGAAAACAATAATCACATCGAATCACAATATATGTTTTACTGCAATACAGAATATATATTTTTGATGATGTGCGTATTGATTTTAACATTATATTATGTTCCTTACGGAAGGCAAGCGCTAAAAAAGAAGCTTCAAATAACTGAGTTTGAATTTCAGATCATGGTTATTTGTCATCGTTGGCTTGTATATACTGTTAATGTGTACGCATGGGTGCATATTGTTTGGTCCACAAACGAAGAGGAGGACAAGCAGCGCTCCAGATGCGGATGGACTAAAGGATGAAGTATGTATCTTCTTGGATAGCAGTAGTAGGACCTTCTTTTTATAGACTTTGAATCTTTTTTGCCAAATACACTAGATACCCCTAACACACCCCAAATGAAGTGGACTGTGCTGATTATTCTGAAGGGGAACTTCTTTGTGTTTATGTAAATAAATTATGGCTTCTGTGAAAATGCTTGACTTTGTTTTGCTGCCTGAGCCTTGATTGGTTGGATAATTACAAACAGTACAAACAATATTAAGTCCATCCATCCATTTTCAAAGTGCTCATCCTCATTTGAAAAATGTATCTTATGAAATTTCTCCATGATGCACATTTCAGGATTTTGTTTACAGGCACTTAAAAATTCCATATGTAGTGTTTTGTTATAGCCTATGCCCAAATGGAAACCATGTTATTAAAAACCTCCATCTAAAAAGTACATTGCGTTTATTATAGGTTATAACAGCATCAGGCTCATGCCTGTTATATTTAGGGGACATCTTACAAAGGAAAAAAAAAAAAAGAAGCTGCTCATTTCGCCCCCGTGTCAGACGTACATCGTGTTCCAGGCGCACCTCCTGTGTCCTGAAGCCGCCCTGAATTTTGACTGGCACAGGCTTAAACGTGCCAGTCTGACAGAGATTGAGAGAGTCAACTAAAGCAAGCCAGAAAACACCGGGAAATTTACAAAGCTTACTTTCAAAATAAGAGTATTCAAAGGCGGTAACTGGAATTACACTCTATGCGAGACTAAATACCAATAAAGGTGTCCATATAGTACTGTATGATTGCCTTACAAAAGAAACATACTACAGTACCAGAGCTGGGCATTTTACTAAAAATTGAGTGTCCGTTATTTGTCATCCGTGTGCAGCGTGGGTACCTTTCCATCATATGTCATTCGCCTTTTTTTTCAGGGGGGGGGGGTAGTAGTACCCGTCATCTATAGGCCGGTCCGCGTCTAATTTCAGACCGTCGGCAAGTTCGACTAAACTTTCACTCACTGTGTCTTGTCTTGCTGAAATTAGCACTTTTTTAGGGGTTCGCGCAAATGACAAACTGTATAGGCCTTCCATATACAGCTGATCCAATGGCAAGTCTGACATTTGTTACCATCAACCAGGGGTAGAGCCTCAATGTGTCGAAATATGAAACGGATGATGACATGGATTGTTTGAATACGACCAATTCTAATTAACCTGGGACATGTATTGGTCGATTGCTGGATCAAACTCCTGTTTGGAATTTTGCTGTTTCGCAGTTTGTTAAAGAACAGCAAGCATCAAAATATAACTGTTGGGCATGTGCAAGGTCAGAGCAGATCAAATGAAGTTGCCGTGTCAATCAAGTGCATTTTAGGTTCACCCTAAAAGTTCATCAATTGATTTAAAAATATTTTTATAGTTTATAAAACTATGGCAACAAAATACTATTAACAATATGCAGGCCATTTGTGGCTCATTGAACACAATATATACGATTACAGAAGAACTCAAATTAGCCAGTCAATCTGACTTTTATTGTGGCACACCGTGACAGGATGTCGTGTTTGAATCCGCCCAACTTGACCTGTGTGTCTGTAGACTGTGGGCAGCCTCAGTCAGACAGGTGGAGGAGAGGAGACGTCGAGTCGCCGCTCGGCTGAGGTGCACCCAGCGTATTTCGGACTTGGATCGGGCAGGACCGAGCCGGACTGCGGAGGACGCTGTTCCGATCCTCCTGCAGCTGCTGGATGGTGCATGGAAGCACACTCCGGCTCGGTTCTCCATCCTAATCACCGCGCACATGCTTGAACACTTCGGCGAGGACGCGGGGAGGAGGAGAAGGAGGAGGCATGGAGTTGCAATGGATTAATTAACGAGGACCACATGGACTTGTTCGTTTTTTGACATCGCGAGTGCTTTCTAGTCAAGCGTCGGCCATGGAGAACCAAGGCGCCGAGTTGCAGAATTTCGAAGACGTGCAGAGAAGCGGCTACCTCCGCAAGCACAAATCAATGCACCGGCGCTTCTTCGTGCTGAGGACGGCCTCGGAGCGTGGCCCCGCTCGCTTGGAGTATTACGAGAACGAGAAGAAATTCCGCAGCAAATCTCCCGTGCCCAAGAAAGTGCTGAACCTGGAGACGTGCTTCAACATCAACAAGCGGGCGGATTCCAAGAACAAGCACCTGATCGTGCTCTACACGCGTAGCGAGAGCTTTGCCATCGCCGCGGACAGCGAGGAGGTCCAAAACGAGTGGTACCAAGCCATGCTGGACCTCCAGTGCAATTGTAAGATGGCAAAAGTCGAATCATTGATGTTGCTCTCTGCTGTGTGTCTCCGCATCGGGCCCATCCTGCCTAAGGCTGTTTTTGCTCCCCATCTGTCCGCATGGGCCATTGGATGCACTCCATTTCATTTTATAACCCATGTTGTTCATATGTAGCTCCTAATCCATAGATGAATTTAACGCGTCTAATTATCGGCATTTAAAAACAATCTAAATCAACTGGATCCAAGTGAACTGGTGCGTTTAAAGGTTTGCATGTGCTGCTTGTGCAAATTTGGGATTCACATCCAACCAGCAGCTTATTCCGCCCCAGACAAATATAACACGTAGTAAAATCCCAAGTAAGGTGCAGCCTTATTTTTTGCATGGCGCAGAGGGCATATAGCAACCATCCACGGGATGCATCATATAGCGCTAGCCTATCGCGGAGCACTCCCGCTCCAGCCCGTGTTGTTGTTTTTCTGCACAGCCCCGAGAGCCCGCCCGCCTCTAATAACCTACATTTGTGCAGGAGCATCACCGTGCTCTCTGCGTGGCTGCATGTTGGAAAGGGGGGGGGGGGGGGGAGGGGGGGAAAGGGATTGAAAAAAAAAAATCGTCTTTCAGTGCGGGTCTCCTCGTGTTGTTTACGTTCATGTTCCAATGCTGGGAGCAGTACCACAACCCCTCCTTTTCCCCTCAGTGTGCACCCACTGACGGGCTTTCCCAGCTCTGCATGCACTATACATGAATGCTGTGTGATGACTGATGGATGCTCAGAGTCCCATTTTGTTCGAAATGATGTCTCAAGCTTTGTAACGCATTTGTTGAATTCATCTGTTTAATCTGCCTGAATTCATGGGCGTCTGCGTATTGCTTGGAAATAACCATTAACGTGGCTTGTAGTGGTTTCTTCAACATATTATATAGATTTCATGTTGCAGTTCTCCAAAGAAATGAACAGTGACTCTTGTGTGTCAGAAAAAATATAATGGAGCTATACAGACAACATAGCATAAATAAACTAATTGTAAAATTTACTCAACAATATGTTTGTTGACATGATTGTAGTTTGCAGTGGTGTAAAACTGCACCGCTTCAGGTTTCTAATCATTTGGCCATTTGATTTTTGCCTTTTTGCCTTTTTGAAAAGGCAACACACTATAATAGTGCATGTCGACCTCACATTTGAGAGTTGCTGCGTTCAAATCGTGCAGTTTGCATGTTCTCCCTATGCTTGCATCTTTTTTCCGCAAGTAAATATTTGCAGTTAGATATGCGTGGCCCGGTATCAGGCCGCGGATCGTTGGTTGGGGAGCGCGTGAAGACCTGGTGGCATCAGTAGAATTTATTTGATGATATCCTACTACTATTTTTAGTGTTATCTATATTTATTTCCATTCATCTTTTGGGAAAGGGTTCCTCATGTTCATTCACGTCCTTTCTTTTCATTTACAGGTAAATCTCCTGAAGACTATGGAAGCAGTGGAGAGTGTAGCTCTCCATCTCCAATTCCAACTTTCAAGGAAGTGTGGCAGGTTAAAGTTTGGCCAAAAGGTCTTGGACATGCCAGGAACTTAGTAGGCATCTACCGCCTGTGCCTAACTGACAAGACAGTCAACTTTGTCAAGCTCAACTCTGACGTGGCCGCTGTCGTGCTGCAGCTGATGAATGTTCGCAGATGTGGCCATTCAGAGAACTTTTTCTTCATCGAGGTTGGTCGTTCAGCCATAACTGGACCCGGAGAGTTTTGGATGCAAGTGGACGATTCCGTGGTGGCTCAGAACATGCACGAGACCTTGCTGGAAGCCATGAAAGCGCTGAGTGAGGAGTTCCGTCAACGCAGTAAATCTCAGTCTGTCGGGACGTCATGTGGCGGCGGAACCGCTTCAAACCCCATCAGTGTTCCGAGTCGCCGACATCATTCCAATTTGCCACCCAGTCAAGTGGGCTTCACCAGGCGAGCCCGAACAGAGACCCCGGGTGGAAGCAGTACTAGCACCTCGCCAACATCACGCCACGGATTCCCGCGAGCCCGAACGGCAAGCATTGGGGCCAGGTCGGAGGAGAGCGGAGCGAGTACCAGGTCAACATGGGCCAGTTCCAGCCCGAGTCTTAATGGATCCTGCTCAACTACGCCAACGCTCAGGCCCAAGCCCACCAGGGCCCCCACCCCTGCAAAGATTACCCTCAGCCTTGCGCGTTACACGCCTAACCCAGCTCCCTCTCCCGCTCCGAGTCTCTCCTCCAGTTCTGGTCACGGCTCTGAGTGTGGTCTAGTGGGCGCGGCGGTGGGAGGCATGACGGTGTGTTCCTACCCACGCGTGTCTCAGAGAGTTTCTGTTTCAGGTTCACCGAGCGACTACGGCTCCTCTGACGAATACGGTTCGAGTCCTGGTGAACACTCACTGCTCATGCCCAGTATGGCTGCCCATCACGGGCACGGAGAGGGGCCCTCAAGCTACATCGTCATGGGTCAGCGAGAGGGGCTCCTTGGTTCCCATCATCGCTCCAAAGGCAGGCGCATTCTTCGGCGCTCATCCAGTCGGGATTCTGAGGCAGAACGAAGACTACTAAGTAAGAGAGCTTCCCTGCCTTTGGCCACCCACGAGCGACTAGCTCAGCTTCGAAAAGACGATGATGAGGATGTGGAGGAATATGCCATAATGTCACAGAGTGCTAACAGAGAAGGCTCTGGCAGCTTGGCAGTGGGGTGTGGGCGAGGTGATGTGGCAGGGCAGAACAGAAAGAGATTTGACAAAAGGAGAGAAGCAGATGCAAGAGCTCCTTCGGATAGCGGCTACATGTCAATGCTGCCTGGAGTCACGTCGCCAGCTGCGGACGATGAGTACATGGCCATGACGCCGAACAACAGTGTGTCCCCGCCTCAGCACATGCGGCAGCCCAGCGCAGAGGGATACATGGTCATGTCCCCTAATAGCAGCGTCTCCACTGAGTTACAAGGACTGGGTACGTGGGATAGCAGGGGGAGCATGGAGAGCCGGGTTGCCGGCGACTACATGAACGTCTCACCCGTCAGTAGCCGCTCTGCCTGTAGCACACCACCTTCCCACCCTGAACAGCACCAACTACAACCAAAAATGTTTAATTCCTACTTCTCTCTGCCGCGAGCTTATCAGCATACCCTCTATAGTCGCTTTGAGGAGGATCCAAACAAAGGGGAGTGCAAAAATGACAGTGGTGATAGCGCTGGAATGAGTGGAGGAGCGGGGTACAACAAGAGAAATAAAATGGGAGTGGGCCCAACCGGAGGCTTCCAACTCTCCATGTCTTCCTCTTCCTTCTCCTCAAGCTCGGCCAGCAGTGAAAGCCTGGAGGACAAGTCCACATCAGCGGGGAAAGGTTTAAGTTTGTACAAGAGTGCAGGAACATACACCAAAGATAGTCGTCACTTACAAAAACGTGGATCGAGCTGCAAGAGCCCAAAGCAACAACGGAGGGGCCGCCCCCTCAGTATGTCTTCGGACATTGCGAAAGCAAACACATTGCCTCGGGTGAAAGAGAATCTGCCCCCGATGGCGGCTCACAACGTCGGTGAGTATGTCAGTATTGCTTTTAAGGAAGACAGTAAGTATAATGGCGGGAGATGTGCAGGGTCAGATCGAGCGCAACCCGTCATTCACGGAACTCTCCGGCCCTCAAACCAGCCACTCCTTGCTCCCGACAATGCTGCTAACCTTCCTCGCAGCTTCTCTGCACCGTTGTCCACCTCTGCTGAGTATGTCAGCATGGATATAGGGAAGTCATCAACACCCCTAAGGTCAACATTCAGCCCCGCGCAGGGCCCACCAGCTGTCGCCCCCAAGGGCCGACTTGAACACGGCACATCATCTCTGGCAGCAGACGGAAACTCCGTTTATCGATCCAAAGGAAAGATGTCAGGAGACGCCCTTAATTCGTTGATTGATAAAAACATTTCCGATGCCAGCCTTTCAGCGAGACCTGCCACCCACTCAGGTCCACTTGTGTCCATGGGGGAGGAAACAGGGTTGGGCTTTTCTCCAGTCAAGACCTTCCAGTCTCCTGAACATGGCAGCAGACTTGTCCGGGCCGACGCTCAGGGTCGGCGGGGCCACCACTCAGAGACCTTTAACTCCCCTCCCTCTGCACCTCGTCACCCACCCTCCACTACCAACATCTTCCCAGAGGGCGGCCAGCCGGTGGGCCACCGGCACACTTTGGACTGCTCACTGTGGGAAAGCGGTCAGGCGGCTAGTTTGTCTGACACGCCGCCTCCACAAGCCTCTGCTGAACAAGGCCTTAACTATATTGACCTTGACTTGGCCATTAAGGAGAGCCCTCAAGTGGGAGCTGAGCGTTCCTCTGCCGCTTACAACATTGGCGCAGGCGCTATGGGCAGTGGTGCCGGCTCTAGCCTCAATACGTACGCCAGTATTGACTTCTATAAGTCAGAGGAACTGAGAGCACACCAAATTGGCAGACAGGATGATCAAGGTAAGGGCTCATTGGGCCGCAGGTTCGTTTGGAGTTTACTCGTATTTATTTAGTTCTTTGAGCGGGTACAGTAAACCGCCGCCATTGTCGGGCGATAGGGACCGAACACCGCCGCAGATAACGAAAACCTGCGAGTAGTCGACACCTCCACCAAAAAGATTCATAATTGCTTGTATAGTTATCATGAAAGCAAAGTAATATAAAGTTCAGTTTACCTTATCTTAGTTTAGTTAGGTCGGCCGGTTAAATGGACGGACACCGGCAGATAGACAGACGGACATACTTGGTTCAGTCTATTTACTGTGCATATTAGTAGTACCCACATCCCTTAGCCTTCCAGAGTTGACAGATCACTAAGTCTGAAGAAAACATACCGTCACCCATAAAGTTGGAATGAGATGATTTATATAAATACATTAGTGAGCACTTTTGACCAGGTGACTGAAGGGAGCGAATTTGCTCCAATGAATTACTAATGTCAACAATTGCAAACTATTTGGTTACAAAACTTTTTGACTGTCATCCAGCTCGATGCGAACTGCAGACCAAACTTGAGTGTGTCTCTCAGTCCGCTGCTTACATTAGAGCGCCTAGTCACTAAGCTGTGGGTTGTCTGCAAGGTCTCTTATTATGACAAGTGGGTGTCGAGTGAGAGCGAAGCCAATTGATGTGTCTGCTGCTGGTAATGAGCCTTTCACAAACGGTGATAGACAGAGGGGAACACGGGCCAGGTATTTGTGTTTCTGTGTGGGCGCGCTGTCGACCGCGCCGGTTCACACGGCAGCCTCGAGGTCTCCCATCATGCCATGCACGGCTCAAAGTCATGTAATGGTTAATGGTTTTGATGGATGGTCTAGTGTACTGAAGCACATTAGAGACGAGTGGCTCTCTCTTGTCAAGAAATAATATCTTTGCGAGGCGAATTTACACTAACCTGACACTTTATCAGTTACGCCTGTACAGTGTGATGACATACTATATGAGAGGTGTCATATATTTTACAATAGTACTGATCTGTTTTGTTTATTATTATGGTTAGAGTTAATAATTGCTCATCTCATGTGGCTTAATAAGGTACCCAAATGCATTTGAAGCGCCCGAGGAGTGTACATTACTCTATAGAAAACCAGGAACATCAATGATTCATCAGGAACACGCAATTTGTGCATCTTATTTATTCAGACATTTCACATTTTCATAATTGATACCTCTAATGCATATGTGTGATCATAATACTGTAATTGGCCACTTATTGTGACTGGGGACAGCGTGTTTATGCATTTAACATGAATAGTTAGGAAAGCGCTTGTAATATTCCGTCATTGGCCCCTACACGTTTTTCCACTGAGACTGTTGATTGGATGTGCTGCTTCTACTATACGCTAAATGTTGTACTATGCGAGATACGGCATGCAGGGCACAATGATAAGCGCCTCATCACTCACACAATGCTGCTAATTCTGCTCAACACTTACATTGGAATTGCTTCCAAGTGAAATGTTTAATGAACATCATAACTGAATTCCGATGTTTGTTTACCCACCATGTATTCATTATATTCTTAGAGTTGCATCAAGAGCAAATTGTTCTGCTGCAGAACTCTGAAAGTAAAGGTTGGTTTAGTGTTGACCTCAGTGACCCTTTCTCACTTTGATTTACTTACATCAATAAGTATGCAACACAACATCTGTCACCTTTTCTAGAACTTAAGAACACCATGGCCTGAATGAATATTAACCTTCACCAGCCTTGCTTTTCTGTTTAAATATAGCACAAGACTGTAATGATGGGCGCCGGCGTTGCTGAATCGCTGCTAATGTTTTTTTGAACAAAAGGGTTATTGTGATCATACTCGTAGTTGACTGATCTGATTTGTCTGGATGTAGAATTTAGAATTTTTCCATGATAAATAATGGAAATTGAATAAATTAAGAGTCAAAACTGCCACAATCTTTTAATAACTGCAAAGTCTTTTTTTTAAACCAACATATGAACATGTTGTTAATAACCCTGTCAAATTTGAATGATTAAAAAAAGAAAAAATTAAACGAGGCTTCAAAATCATGGAATTGTCTCCACAGATCGCGTGAAACCCACCCGACTGAAAAATTTGAAAAAACTATCTATCTTATGACGACACATCCCTACATGTTTAATCAGCGAAAATATACCTGCTTAAAGCCTTCAGTGGCTGGAATATACCTCACAGTTCATCGTGGGGCCTTCCACACCGCAATGAGAGTTGCTAAGCGCCAGCTAGCTCACATGCTAGCTTCGAAGCTAATAAACGTCCAGGCCTCCGCTCGGCAGGTGGACAAGCGGCGCGCTCGTCAAACGCATCGCTTCAAGAATTTAAATAACAACACTGAGCTGATTTATAAATTGTGGCATCCAGAGAAGATACATTTTGGTGGAGTAGGCATAGCTAGCTATCTACCTGCACGCTGTAGTGGCCGAGGTTAGAGTGGCAGGGGCTTATGCCAGATGCCCAAATGTCACTGGGTGCTATTTTAGCCACATCCCCCAAAAACCTGAGAAACTAAAATGTTTACAAACAGTTTAACACTATAGATCGCCATCATTCAGTACTACGAATCAAACAAACAAATCTCTGAATTCACTTTCGAGGATTTTTGCAAGAAATGGCACATGGATTCATTTCCCTTTTTTTTGTCATTTCATCTGATTTTATTGACAAAAAATTGTTTTTTTTTACAACCATTAGGGAGTTTAATTGTTGATGATTCACTGTATTAAGAATTAACTGATTAAATCCACCTCATAAGAATTTTGGAAAAAGAAAAAAAATAAAGAAAAAGATATCTTCTCTGAAACATTGTGTTTTTTTTAGTTCCACACCATCACTTTCCTCTTAGGAGGGGAAAGGAGCAAGTGGTCAGCCTGAGTCAAATTGATGTATGGGCACTTTTATCCATAAGTGTCCCCTGAGGTACAAACTAGTTGCTTTATGAGGCAATTCTTTAATAAAGAGAGGGTCGTTTAGTCTCAGTGGATCACTTTGGGGCACATTCATGGCCACTGCAAGCTGATTATTGCTACGCTCATTTGTTTTCTTGATAGCATGGAGCTGATGCAATTGCATAATATTAACACGTGAACCTACTGTGTATTGGGCCCTTATCATCAAAATCATTCTCGAAAGATATCACGCATCATGTGATGTTTACACAAGCAGATTAAATTAAAGTATTCTTTTAAGCGGCGTGAATGAGAATCGTTAAAGTGAACATAAGTCGATCTGTTGTTTCCCAACTTAAATTCCTGCCTGTGTTTGATTGTTTTCCTCCAGATTGTTGATTTGTGCTCAAGTCTAGCACGGGAGCAGCGTGATGACCAACTGTTGCCGCAAAACAACTGTATGCAGAGTCCAAAACACTGGAACTCTGGGAAACCATTCCTCAACCGTCTGCCATGTTCTGACAACCAAACATGTGCCAAACACACTACACGCACGCACACACGCACACACACACACACACACACGGGCTAAGGAAAGTATCTGTTTGTATGCCTTGCTCTGATCATCCAATGTGAACTTGATAAAGGATTATGTGTGATTATGTGAGTTCACAGGTCGGCTTTATGTCCATTTGACACGATTAAAGCACTATGACAATCGGGCAAAGCCATAAAGTCGGTAAAAATGTCACACGTTTGGTTTGATTGCCTCCAAGAATGACATCATTGTGATTGGTAGCTAAGCAAATGTAATGAAATGTGATCATTCAAGGCTCAGTAGTGACGTCCATTTAGTTTATGGAGCCTTATTGCAGCTTCAAGTCCCAAAAGGCTTTGTTTTTGTCCTGTACGTAGCACCATCCTTTGTCCATTTTCTGAAAACGTGTCAAGGAAATATGGCTTTCACACAATTATACACTTTGTCAAATTTGCCAATTTAATACATACAGGTGCCATTAAAGCCATAATGCTTCTTCAGGACCTTTATTTAGCTGTAAAGAAAAAAAAAAAAAGTTTTATTCCCACGTACCACTTTGGCTGTGACATGATGTACAAAAAAAGCAGACAGAAGATTCTTTAAATTCAAACACAATTGACTTGCTGGTCCAAGTTCAAAGTCCAATTAGTGAATTCATTGAATTAAAAAAAACAAAAAACTAACATTTATACCAGTTAACATCAACAAAACTGCAACAAAGTAAAACTACTAACTGGAAGGGCCTTGCAGATCAATACTGTCACCTAGTCGCTGGAATTCACAGTTTGGCAAACCATTTGAGCATTGACTCAAAATCCTACTAGTACGCGAATAGTCCTCACCGGTTAGACAATTGAGCACACTAGTAGAACGAATGTCTTACTCGTGATGTTTTTTATCCCACTAGTGCATTACATTTCTATAGATGATCGGGCACTAGAACAAACACATGCTCCTAGTGACGCAAACTGCACTAGCTAACAGCATGCTACTAATTATGAAATTACATTTATTTTGCTAGTGTGAAATAGAAATTCTGTAGTGGAAAAAAATGTCACTATAGACATTCATTCCACTAGTGCACCCTAGGCACTCCACTAGTGCACTGGATTGTCATAGGCTACTAGTGAGGACAAAGAGCATACTAGCACTCATGCAATTCAGCGCACTAGTAGGATATGGAATAAATAAATGCTCATACAACTTTCCTTCGGTGCGTACCCGGCGGCAAGCTTTATTAGAACACATTTGTGCTCTTGTGGTTGTTTTATGGTTTGTATTGTTTAAAAAATTGGAAGCCTAAACGGTTTAGTCCTAGTTTACTGGTAATTACTGTCATTTTGGGCCACTTCTGGGGCTGTCGCACACAATTCGACCTGATGCTCATACAGCCCCTGATGTGATTCAATTAACCATCTCCTGTCAAGTCCCCACTCTAAGATGCATTATTGCCAGTTGCCAAGGCTTTTTATGCTGCATGCATCCTGGTACAAACAGTGCATAACAATTGGCAAATTTGCATAACATTCTTCTACAGCATTGTTGGTCAGCGTGTCCTCAGTACAACGGAAAGAACCTCACACAAACGGAATTCTACAGCGGTGCAAAAGTTGCCTTCAGTCCCAAAAAATTAGAACGTTAATAGTACTGTACAGTTAAATACATGACAGACAGGCTTTTAGAGGTTCCCGTTTTAGCATTATGTTTTGAAACAACGTGTAGCATTTCCTAAAGGAAGTGTGTACATTATTTTTTGGCAACTGCTTTTTAAAAAAAAAAAAAAAAAAGAAAAAAAAATAGAATATCTGTATATTGTACTATGGTTCATGCTACAGTATACAAGCAAACAGCATTTAAAACACTGCAGCTTGTTTTTCCTCATTCGCATAACAGTTTACACGAATATAATGTGACACATGTTATTTAAGATATACACTATACATACAGTATTTTGATGAATACTATTTAGCCTAGATATCTATATACTCTTTTATAAAGTGCCTCTTTTTTGATTGTAGCTGTTTTACACAGGTAATCTTAAAATGGGTTGTGAAAATACAAGAAAAAAAAAAGAGTAAACAAACAATGATATCAGTAAATAATTTTTTTAATTGCCTTACTGTTTATCTGAAACGTGAAAATGATCTTTTTGTTTTTTGGTGCCTAACAGTTAAAGCCACTATGTAAGCATTCCCTCGCACTTGTTTGACTTTGTCAAGTTGAGGTTTGGCCCAACAAAGTGAAGCAAAAAATAATAATAATAATTAAAACAACTCCAGAACATGGGCTGCTATTTCATCCTAAAAAAATGTTACTGGACAACATGAGGATTCTAAATTGTATACATTTGAATTGTAAAACCTATTTTAATGACTTTCTGCATTGTTTTTACCTGACAGCTGTCATTCTCTTGTATATAAAATACTAACAAAGCAGGCTCATATTATATTCTACTGCAAATGAAATGTATGTATTGATTCAGGCTTGTGGTGTATTTTGAACCTCAAAGCAAATCAGTGGAGGTCATTTGAACTCTTCAGAGCAGCTAAGTGTTTACCTGGGCTAGAACACTACGAACACGCTTGTATGTGCTCTTTTTCTATATTATGGTGTGGATTCAGTCTCCAAATGTGTGACTATAGTGCTCCTTTCTGTCTTTACTCAAACCCAAGACCTAGTCCGGTTCTCTCATAGCTCTCACTATTTGTATTATTTCTATCGGTTATGCTGCTGTTGGATTGCCAAATTGCCAAACAATCAAAAATACATTATACAGCATTTGTAAACAAATGTTAAATCTGATTTCAAATAAGTAATTCTTTCCTTGAAGTGCTACGGGGCCAAAATATGTTTTTAATTTTGCGATGAAACATTTTTAAAGAGTGTTTTTTATAAAGTTCATGTGAGTTTCTGACTAGTTGCATACCATACCCAGAGCCATTGAAGTCCGGTTTGGTCCAGTTGCAGCTTAAGTGAAACATTAAACACAATATACAATAAATCGGGATGTACTACATCTCTGGTTTAAAACGAAGGTCAGGACACAACGATGCCGAAGGCTTCACTAACAATGATGACCAAACTCAGCATGTTTCTGGTTGTGTGTATACAGGGTACAAGGGAAGAAGGCTTTCTCCATGTATTTTTCACACTGGTAGCTTTTCCCACATTTAGAATCGTATTTGTGATGGAAAAGATTATACTCAAGCACATTATACAAACCGTAAGACAAATATTGAGTTAATGGGAATTTTATTTGTTGAGTGAGTATACGCAGACTGGAAAGTGGAAAGACACACGCAAAAAGTGACAAATGATGTTAAGAAGTTGTGTTACAGAGATATATTTTTCTATATATTCACCGTTGTTGTCTCTTTACATGACTTCTTAGCAATCCTTTGACACTTTCTTCTGTCATTTCCAGCTAAGAGACCCATTCAACAAATACAGTGGACATGCAAATTCTACACATTCCGGTTCAAATGCCATCTTTTTGTAATATCAAAAAAACGAGACTAAGATAAATTGTTTCCAAACCTTTTCCACCATTAATGTGACATATAACCTGTGAAAATCTAAAAATAAATCACTAAGATAATGTGCTGGCACAAGTGCACATTCCCTTTCATAATTGGGATGAGGATATGTTCAGAATAAACAAATCATATTAAAACTCATGTGAAATGGGAGTCAGCACGCAGCTGCCAACATTTGTAGTACATGCGATTGTTTACTTCCAAGCACAGCAACATGCCCAGTTAAATTTATTTTTACTTCCCCAATTGAAAAGATTTTTAAAAATTCACTTGAGTTGTACTAGTTGTCGGTCATTTTTTAATCACAAAACCTAGCATTTGAACAGGTGTGTGCAGACTTTTCAAATCCACTTTGGTACACATTTTGAATTTGTCTCTTCGTCAGTGTCTTTCAAACAATCCCATTAAATTATTGACCGGGTTATTATTGACCTGTGGTCTAAATCAGAATAGCCCGCCACTGCCAGCGGTTTGTGCTTCAAAATGACAACTTTACTGCCTGTGAGACTTCCAGTATAATTAACTAACTAGTTGACTCGGTTGAAGTGCTCCTTTATAATCTACTTGTTATTTCTACAGCGCTACTCTCCTAATTAGGGATTATGGATCCTCTCTGACTGTACCTCATAATCTGGAGACCATGAGGAGTGTAGACATAACAGTTGGTAGTTAAACCCCTCACAGTCTAAGAGCACGACAGGACATCAACAGATACGAGGAAAATATCGATCAAAGCTCTTCGCCGTAAAACTGCTTGTGAGTGTCGGACCAGAATCTAAGTGTGGGAAATGATACTGTATGTACAATCAAGATAGCATCTGTAATTACAATTGAAAGAGCATTCTATGTATTTTAAAGTTATTGATACTACTTTGATATTGATGTACAAAGACTGAACAGGAACTCTGTAAAATATCGTGTATAGAGGAGTTCACTGATGAGGGTTGGGGCGGGACAGTTGGGGTGCGTGGGGTTCATTCAATTCATGACAAATTGTTTCCAAACAGAATATTGACGATACTTGTCTGTGATGTAGACAACCTTAATGTTTTCTTTTTTCTATATATAAAAAGGCAAAGTGGGGAAAAAAAAGGACATTTGTGAGTCTTTATTGACCATGTGTTCTAAGTCAAGGTTGCAACATTTACATTTAGCAAGCGCAGACTCTTATGAGGCAACATTGGTCGGACTTTTTAAGGTATTAGCCAGACTTTTGTGTTTTTAATCCCAGACTCCTCTGGCCTAACAGATGGTATTTTGGCAAGATCATAGTATGACAAAGGTGCGTTTTACTGTGTTGCATGTTGTCACACAGGGCTGAGCAAGTTTACCCCAAAACTAAACACAGAACAAAAAGAATTACACATATAAATACCACACATTCTTTTTAGAAACACCCCCAGTGCTAATGCTAATTGTGGAGGGAAAATACTATTGACGGGCTAATAGACAATTTGCATTGTGTTCCGAGAGTGATATTCCTTCAAATAATGATTATTTACACACAAACGCTGTAGTAACACATAAAAACGGGTAAAATAACAATAGTGGCGGGTATATATTATGCCTAATATGGGAAAAACGAGTTATATTAATAAAGTTCAATCACTTTCTTCTTCTACACTTTTTATCTATGTCACTGCATCACACTGCCCCTAAGAGGTCGAGATTTTATTGCTCTTATTTCAATATTACTATTAATTACCATTAATACTCATTTATTTCTCGCTTTTTCTTTTAAGTTATATTTAAAGTTGCGTTGCGGTAGTTGAAAAAGCACTAAAGTTTGGCATAAATGAATAATTGTGTTTAGTAATCATGATTTCAATATTAATCAACATAACCATTATATTTTTCCCATGATCACCCAAGCCCTACATTAAATAACTGTGAAGTCATGAACATGGCTACTTCGTTAAATGTAAACTTAATTTATAACTTTGTACTTTTATTATCTGTGCAGCCATACTCTGAGTTCAGATGGTTTGTTAAGTCGTACAAGACCAAGCAGCACACCTTCCAACTTTCAAAGAGATTAAACCATAAAGTGATCAATACTGCTGTGTACAAACCATTAACAAATCCATCTGCCACATCATTATTTTTTAGTGACATGACACCTGCACATTGACCCCATATGCAGGAACACTGACTGCTCAGTTTGTTTGTATTGTGGCCCTTGTTGTACTCTTGATCACTGCAGCTGAATGCTGTGTTTGCACATTTTACGGCAAATGTGTACAGCTGAACTTTGCTCTGTGATAGACTGTGGTGTCAACTCGCAGACAATGCTACTGCAAAACATTGGACAGATTGTACAAATGATACTGTATTTTACAGGTTTTCCTTTGGCTGTTTTCATAGTGCTTAACACTAACATTTATCTAACATTTACAAACATTAATATATTTGCAAATGCTGCATTACCATGGTGGGAATTAACAACAGTACTCAATGTACTGTGTTAATGTACTTACCGGTAAGTAGAAATTTCAGATGTAAAGTATGTTCTTGAGTATTTTTTTCCCCTGATGACGTCTTAATTTTATTTACTACATTGGAAATACAATTTCTGTATTTTGTATTTGTACTCCTTGCTTGGTCAAAATAGGCTTTTCCCCTCTTTTTTTAACAACGTTTCACAAAATAAACAGCAGAGGGCGCTCGGATAATGTGTACCACCTAACGGGACATTGAACCGGATGTTTTCACATGCATTAATTTCACCAAAAGAGGCTCATTCACACTATTCTTTCCGATTACTCCAAACACAATTAATACAAAATCCAGCTGTATTTTTTTGTTTGTTTAATCGAACAAGATATCACGAAAATTGACCGGTCGTCAAGCAAAAGTGTATTACAATCCAGAACGGCTCAAGAGAGGACGGGGAAAGACTTTGGTGCATGAAATTGGAGCAGAGAAAGACCTCTTGAAAACTTGTCTACAAAGATGTGCTGCGATATCGTCCATTATTATTCTGATCAGCAGCGCTGTTCTCATCGCCCATTCATTCATCCATTGACGCCACACTCTGTTGGGGGCAAGATGTCGCAAAAGAGATAACATTTGAGATAATCATGCGTGCTCTGCAAATGTAACGTAGCATGCTCTACGTTAGCTTCAGTTAGCAAGTCGCCGCAGTTCGCCACTGAGGTCACTCGGAGTGAAAGCGGTCACTATCCCCAAAGGTAAGTGGATGCTGACCGGATACATTTTAGCGATTACGACATTGCTATTTACAGTTATTAATTTCGTTGCAGTATAATCGTAGAAATCGTACCCTGTTGTCCTATTTGGATTGCTACTTCAGTCACATGAAGGCCCATATATATATAAATAAAAGTACGTATTCCTTCATTAACGCTAATTAAAATGCAAAGTAATATATGTAGTAAAGTTTACTATTTAAATGAGTTAAAATGCACAGTGATCCATCGCCCCCACCTGCTGGTAACCTTGTAGTAATAATAATAATAACACATTTTATTTGTATAGCGCTTTTCATATCACTCAAAGACGCTTCACAGCAAAAATAAGTGAGTAAAATAAAACCTGCTGTTAAAACAAAAATAGTTAAAACCAACAGACGAAGAAAAAATAGCAAAGATTAAGTGATGAATTTTAGGTAGTAACAATAGTTCATGTACTACTAACCTTGCAATAACAGTTGTTTAGCAAGGCTCGAAAAAGCTTTTGTCCTTTAAGGATTCGTTTTGCTAATCAATTACTTCATTTCAGGCTTTCTCATTTTGAGGAGCAATTTGTGTCGGTTAATCCCAGGGACCTGAAGCAAATGCCAATGTAACGGAGAGATGACTGTAGGGTTACGGATATGGTCAATTTGGGGCAGTATTTGAGACCAAAATGACTTGTCAAATGCATTTGGGCACACAAAATAAATACGTTCTGTTGGTTCTACTCTGTATTCAACGTAATACATAAGCAACAAATCAACACTTTATAAAGTGTATAAATACATATTTACGAGTAGTAATTGAACCACGCAGACGGTTAATCTGTGACGCGATCACATGTTTTGTAGACGTCACCATATGAAATAACTTCATTTCATGGATGATCGATCGTCCCATTCACCCCCAAACATTTATACCTCCTCCCGCCTCGCTCTTCTGACAATCTCCTCGTCGACTGGGCCGTCGTGCTGGCATGTAAATAGGGGATCGAAGACTTGGGGAATTGCAAACAGAAAACTTAGATGAGCCACGTTGTACGTGTTGGTGACGTTAAGCCCTTGTGCCATCTTTTTTTGTGCAAGGTGCAAAACAATACGATGTGGCTCCAGTTTCTCCGAGCCTTGCTTACTTAAGTACTTGCACTGTATCATGCAGCACATGGGTGGAAGATGTATTAAAATAAAATGAAATAAAACTTTTAGGATAGGCTATGTTGTTTTGTATAGTAGATTAGTCCTTTTGAAAAGGATTTCCCAAACTTTTATAGTTGAGGTGTGTCAGAAAAGTGACAAGACTAGTGTCACAAAGGATACATTTAAAAGCCGACTATTCTTTCCGCTTGGAAGTAATCACCCTGGGGTCTAACGCACTTTCCCAGCCTTCTCTGCCACGCCTTCATGCACTACTGGAAGGAGTCTTCTGAGATCTTCCACAACTCTTTTGTCATTGCCATCTTGTTGTCCATGTCTTAACAACGTGTCCCCTTGATGACACTCTTGAGCTTGGGAAAGAGAAAAAAAAAAAATCACACCGAGCCAGGTCGGGTTGTTGGGTAGAGAGGTTACTCCAGGCGCAACAATGTTTTTCTTAGCTAGGATTCTCAGGGCATTGTGAGCAGGCACATGTTGTCATGGTGGAGCAGCCACAAGCTGTCCTGTCACAACTCTCTTCTTCTCGCGCACTGAACCAAACAAACGCTACAGGACAGCTTTATAGACTTGTAAAATAAAATATACATTTCACTCTATGTACAGTGAATCTATGATTGCCTTTTTTTAATCGAACTACTGAAATAATTTGTTTTCCGCAATTTATTGAGCTGCTTCCATACTATCTTTAATGTGGTTGTCAGGTGCCTGACAGAAAGAAAAACCTCTTCTGATAATTTTGGACACAATGGCACCTCATGCTGTGGTTCAGGCCGTCATCGACCTCTCTGCTGGAGCTATAGGTAACCTGACTCATTTTTGCCTCTTCCCAAAATTATGAAAATGAATCACAATATAATACAGTATCCATTACTGCACTGTGTGTTCCTTGTGCCTTGACTGCAGGCTGTTCCGTTTTATAGAATGTGGTGACTTACAGGTGAATGTGAGCAAGTATTGATACCTCTTTAAAGTGCACCCAAATAGCCATAGACATCTGTCTGGTTCTTTTTTCTGGCTCATTTGCCTCTGCTGTGCATTCGGCTGACTTATTGCCCTTCTCTTGGGTCTTAAACGTATACACTACAAGGGAAAAGAGATAAAATACAGGAGACATGGTTGGTAATTATTTGATTTACCAAGACTTTTTGGATCATCCCATAATTGTCTGTGCAAACAGTTTGAGAGAGCACTGACAACGCATTATCGAATGCTCGCCTTGCATACCAACCGGTTGTTCATCCGGCTGGTGGCAAAATGGCTCGCTACTGGCCACTCTTCCGTGGAACGAGACAATCTTTTGGGGGAGAGATGCCAGGACATTTTTAGGACAAAAGCTCCTCCTCAGGCCTTTTTAGCTTTGACAAACAAGAATATTGAACATTAGCATAACCTGGCTGACTTACAATATAAACAGACATCCTGTCTTGCTGAAAATTAGCATGTTTGGAGGGTGTGGCCCTGTCTCATACAAGAGTCAATAACTTGAGTAATAAAATTTAAAAATAAATGCATCTATCTTTTGTTTTGTTTTTTCATCTCTGCCAATAGGCTTTTTCCATGTTCGCTGTAAAATTAAGTTGGTGGCGATCCAGGAGGAAATAGTCCAAAAAAAAACAGAGAATGCCGAATTGGGATGACCTCGCTTGTAAAAAGAAGTGCCTCATATAGTTTGTTGAGCACGTCTGTTTGGACCACATTGTGTCCTCCTCCTAGGAGGAGCCGCGTGTGTCTTCAGTGGACAACCTCTGGACACAGCCAAGGTCAAGATGCAGACCTTCCCCACACTCTACAGGGGTTTCATCCACTGCATCACATCTACATACAAACAAGTTGGTGTCCGCGGTCTTTACCAGGGAACCTCGCCGGCTCTGATGGCCAACGTCGCTGAGAACTCGGTGCTCTTTATGAGCTACGGCTTCTGCCAGCAGGTCATCCGCTTCACAGCGGGACTGCAGAGTGATGCCGCGCTGAGGTAACGCAATGTAAACAATCAACGCCTCGGTCTGTAGTTGTGGGAAGGGGTAAGATCTGTGTGCCTCCTTCGCTTGCTAGCGACGTGCAAAAAGCGTGCGCCGGATCGGTGGCGTCCATCTTCTCTTCGCTGGTCCTCTGCCCTACCGAGCTTGTCAAGTGCCGTCTGCAAGCCATGTATGAAATGGAGGCGTCGGGAAAGATTGCGAGGAGTCAGAAGTAAGTGGTTTCAACAAGTCTTCCAGTTCTAATAGATCGCTTCAATACATCTAGCACTTCATTACAGTACACTATGTAAGAGGATGTTTGATAGAATTACATTGACCACAAGGAAAATGACCAGTTATAGTTTCTCTTTGCTGGTTGCTGTCACCGTTAACAGACTTAACAATATAGCCTGGTTTAAAAAAAAAAAATGAAATAAACACATTTTTAAAAATCAAGAAATTCACTTTTATGCAATGGTGGCACGGTAGATGTGTGGTAAGCATATCCGCCTCACAGTTCTGAGGTTGTTTGAATCTTGGCTGCCATCATCCTGTGTGTTATTGTCTGTCTACACGAGTTACCACACCGTTTGTGTTGAAATATCAGTTGCATACTACGCTATAACGCGGCAACATAGATGCTATTCATTAGCTCGTTTATAGTGTTTCCTATTATGTGTTAGCATTAAGCTAGTAGACTTAAAAACAAAGTTTTTATGTTTTAATATACACTAGTATTTCTGAAACTTTCCACTCAGTACCGCCAGACTTAAATATAGTATAGGATAAAAACTGTGCTTGAATTCATTAATTCATTTAAGATGTATTGCACCCAAAAGTTAAATAAAAATGTTCCTAAATAAAAGTTTAAAAAGAAAACAGTTCAAGATTAAATGCCAATATATTGAACTCAAAAGCGAAATAGAACTGAACTGTACTTGGCCAATGATTTGTTTACCACTAGAGGGAGCCCACGTACCACACTTAAGATTCACTGATCTACACAGCATGCATTGCGTTTTTTAATTTTTTGTTTTTGTTTGACAGTACACTGCAACTTGGGAGTGGCATTAAACATCTTGAAGGCTCTTTTTTGAATACGCTAATTGTTTTTAATCATACAAACTGCCGCTTGCTGTGAAGTGAGCTGAGTCCCCAGCCACCAAACAGCACTCAAAAGTCAGAAGTCAAAGAAAAAATTCGCTGACAGCAAAAAAAAAAATGGGAGAACACTGACACCATTGTATTTTTTTAGGTGGAAAATGGAGGAAAGTGCCTGTTTTTGTTTCAGCTTTCAGTTTGTGTAATAGGTAACAAGCTATATATAGGTTTAGTGGTCCAAACAATAATGTCGGCTGCATCAATTCAACTATGCTTGGTGGAAATGAGGTTTTCTAATCCATACCTCTGTGTCCTCTCTCTGCAGCTCGGTGTGGTCTGTGGTGAAATCCATCATGAAGAACGAAGGCCCACAGGGCTTCTTCCAGGGCCTGACCACGACCATTGCCAGAGAGGTACCCGGCTACTTCTGCTTCTTTGGCGCCTACGAGCTCTGCCGCAGTGCCTTTGCAGACTACATGAAGTGTGAAAAAGATGACATAGGTGAGCCCGCTGCCTCCGCGGTGCATTCTGGGAGCTCAATCAACATCATATACATATCATGTTTACGTCTTACTGTCGCGTAGGCGTGGCTCCAATTGTATTCAGCGGAGGTTTCGGAGGGGCGTGCCTGTGGCTGGTGGTCTACCCCATGGACTGTGTCAAGTCTCGAATCCAGGTCATGTCCATGACGGGCAAGCAGGGCGGCTTTTTCAAAACCTTTATGAGCATCACACGCACCGAAGGTAGTAAATCTTTATCAGTTCATCAAGTCTTTATCGTCTTAACAAGTTCCAATCATCTTGGTTCCTTCTGTTTTATTTCTTACTTGTAGGTATTAGAGCACTCTACTCCGGTCTCACTCCCACCATGGTGCGCACCTTTCCTGCTAACGGAGCACTTTTCCTGGGTTATGAGGTCAGCCGCAAGGTCATGATGAAGCAGTTTGATTGCTGAGTTGCACATTTTTAAACAAGTTAGGAAGGATCAGCGGTCAGGGCGTATTAGGGCCTCAAGACCTTACCCGAACTCTCATTGATGATGGTCATGTTTTGTTTTGTTTTTGTTTGCTCTTTCTTGCTCAAGTTCATCTCCGTTTCTTTTGTGTTTACGTTTTTGAAGTCGCAATGTTCATGTATTTTTAGAGCTAACAATTGTTTGTAACCTCTAGAGGTTCTACTGCCAATGTTTCAGAGACAGCTATTCTATGTGGCCTTGTGCACACTACATTCTCGCCTACCTCAGTGTCGTGTAATGCACAAAAATATACAATATTTTTAGCCTTTCTAAACATTTAATGTATGCACACACATGAAGAAGAGGAAAACACTCCCTTTTTAATGCATGATTGTTTTTGAGGTTTGAAACAGACCAAACGTGTTCACTGGTCTAATGACGCCACTGTAAGAGTTGATCTAACCTTAAAGACAAAGTCAACGCAAACATTTTTTCAAGAATATGTTCTATGCAAGCCCACTACTTGAAACAGGGCACTCTGATAAATATTGCATTTGTGGAATAAGTGTTAATCCACTCGTTTTTAGCCATCTCTGGGGGCGGCCATTTTGTCTTCTGTCGACTGAAAATGACAGCACAACTGCTCACAACGACCAATCACGGCGCAGATTCACAAAACAGGTCAGCCGTGATTGGTATATTCCACAAATGCAAAATTAATGACAATGCCGTGTTTCAACTAGCGGGCCTGCTGGGAAGATATTCTTGAAAAAAATATATGTTTGGGTTGACTTCCGGTTTAAGTGTTTGGAAATTCAATTAACGATTCATGTGTTTTTAGAAATGGAGTTATTTATTTCCTAGTTTTTCAATTTTATGCTTTTTGACTGAGTAGTTCTAAACTAATTCACGGGTGTCTTGGATTTCAATAACAGGGTGTGTTCTGACAAACTAAATTCATCTAACTAAACTGAAACAAAAACACTAAATTCTTACAAGTCTTTGTTTGCCTTCTGATTTCTTTTTTTCAAATCAATCACTCCTCTTGTAAAGTTCCTATAAAGGTACAGCCCAGCATTTGCCTCTTATAACTCCATATTTTGCCTTTCATTTTTTTATTTGAAGACTAATGTGCCATTTGCACTCCATGTACAGGGTTGTTCCAGTGTTTTGCAATCCACAACCAATCTCAGTCACATATCCTTGTTAATAGACATGTTTTATTAAGAAAATGCCAACAATTAAACTTTCAAGATATTGGTGTATGTAACTACAATGATCTTGTAGTTCTAACATCCATATTAAACATTTCACTGAATCAGCTTATTTTCCTGTGTTTCATTTTAGCATCTTGAACAGATTTTTACTGTGAAGCATTATTGCAGTTATGGGAAATATAATGTGTGTATGGCATGTTTGTAATTATAATGAATGTGTGACATTGTATGTCACACTTAATTTTCACATTTCTAATTTAGTTCATACACTATTCACAAACATTTAGGGACATTCAGCTTTCTGTAAAGATTACAGTGCATTTTAGGTTCAACCTGAAATTTCAGCCGAAAGCCAAATGTGCCTAACCTTTTTTTCAGTAGAGTATATTCAGCAAGACACTTGTGAACTAGACGTTTTATAATGCATGTGATGCAGCTGCTTGCCGACAACGGCCGCTTGTCAGCTCAGATTTTGCCACATTGCAGCTGCAAAGCAAAAGACAAATTATGCATTATATATGGACTACCAAGGTTCAGGTAGTAAAAGCAAATCATATCAGATGGCAGTGTTGTGTTCCAACCTGCCTGCGTCAGAATTCAGATGACAGTTTTGCTGGTGCAGGTTCCGCACAGGCAGCCGAAGAGGCCGTTGATCATCTGGATGGCACACAGAACCGCTTGCAGGCAACTACAGGCCAGCAGGGTGCCAAACAATCCAGTGTTGAACTGAACAATGTTCTTGGGCTCGGTGCATTTGCCCCACCACGTGTTGTCAGTCAGGTAACTTGGGTCACTGGGCACAAAGGAAGAGTTTTGTAAGCACCGCTGCCTCACAGTTCTGACGTTCTGGATTACAAACACTTCGCTGGCTCCCATTGCATTTTCATTTGATTTGTTTACTAATCTTAAAATGGCCTCGCCCCGGCGTACCTCTCCGAGCTCCTCCACTCCTACGCACCTTCCCGGTGCCTCGGGTCTGCGGACCAGGCGCAGATGGGACTATTTATGATTATCAGTCATTTAGGTCAACATTGGATCATTCATAAATCTTATGCCTACGTGACCAGTCTTAAGCGCCACCTTTTGTGGAAATGGTGGGGGGTGGGGGGGGTGGGGGGGTGAATGGTGTATTCACACAAGTTTTTTCTTGGCCCGTGCACTATCCCTCTACAAACTGTGTACCTTGGTTTTCTATTTTTGCCTGTCCGACTAACATTTCTTTCAACATGTCAACATGACAGGAATTGGTTGAAATAAGCTAGAGATAAGAATGCCAAATGAAATGTCATGCGTGGCACTCATATCAGAAAGTTCATCAGAGTGTTACCTGTCTTTGAAGGGCGTGGTCCATATCAAGATGACTTTACAAAGGGGGCCGTTCTTCAAACCCAATGCGGCCACACTCAAACTGTACAGGGCGCCGGCCACACCCACTGCGGCAAATGCAATTGATAAGAACATCTGAGGAAGTGAAAAGATAAGTAACGTTTTGGTCATATGGAGACTGAGGTGGACGAAACATCTCGGTCCTCATCTGGACATTGTCGATTCAACTAATGGCCGGGAGAACATCAGTTTCTGTTTAGACCTTCCACTTTTTTCCCTCAATGAACTCCTTGGTTGTTATCTTGCTGCATGTTTGTCGCCTTTTTACTTTAACTTGATTTCTGTAAAGTGAATTTGCTTGCTGTCATCATGTGTTGCGTCAAAGAAGACTAAAAACCAGGCCACAGATTATTTTGTAGTATCATGAGCATATAACAGTAATTCTTTCTCCCGCCTTGAGTGATTCCTTGACTTTAGAAAAAAAAAAAAAAATCTATGTTTACTAGACCGTACAACATTCTCCCTAAATGTTTGAGGTGCATCTCTGTATTTTGTACAATTATTAATATACAATTATTTTGTACAAATACAGTGAGTAGTGTTAACCTGACTCAACTCACCCCACAGCGATTTCCACAGCATCCTTGTTTTCCAGTCAGGTGGATGTAAAGTGCTGGTAGCAACACCTGAAACAGAATGGTATTCAACTTCATGACGTGATTTTCATTATGGACTAATGGAAGTGTGACGGATGCTATCTGGAAGGTGACTTAAATTCATGTTTACCCTTACAAGATCTGATACAGAAAGAGGTCCAACAAATACGGGAGCTCTATCAAAAAATTCCTACGTTAAAATGACAATGACACTCAGACAGTTATGAGGACACAGAGATACTTTGTCCTGCAGGGAAATTTGAATATCCAACAGCTGGTTAGGTTGACATTTACATATGAATAGAATATATTACTTCTACCATCTTCTGCCACTAGCAGTAAAAATGCAACATTATCTACTGCAAAATGTTACTCATTCGATTTTGTGAGCGCGTAAATATCAAATGTGCATTTCAGCCTGCGTGTTTTTCTAAAGGTGCACAAAAACAAAGGAATGTGCAACAACTTGCTGTCACACCCTTCAGGAACATATTTGTAGACAACTTACCATTACTCCCCCGCCAACGAGTCCTCCCATATATTTCACCTCCTCAGTAATATGTCCATCTTTGGCGTACTTGATGTCCCCATCAGGAAAGAACAACACGATGTTACAAATGATAGATATGAGCGCTAATGGGTACAAAGCCACAGCAATGCAACGCGAACATGTCCCCGTGCACATGTTGGCAGAGTAAAATTGCTGCTGTTGGAAGGGGAGAAAAAAAAAAAAAAAAAAAATCTGAATTCCTGCTCAGGACGTTTAGGCGGCTCCCTTCCTCCTTCCCCTTCCTATTGAGGACACTGACCCAAGTAGGGTGAAAGCATGCGTACTTGTATGTTCCCTGTGAGTGATGTTAGGGTGTGGGAGGGTGAATGACAAGCAGATACCATGGACAAACAAAATCTGGGATAGGCGGCAGAAGCAAATGTGACTCATTCGAGTTGAAACAATCGCCGTTTTGTTGAGTGCACGTTTCGATAGGTAACCTTTCACATGGCTGGATGTAAAACGCATCAAGAGGTTAAGAGGAAGTTGAAGTGCATTAGCCATGTTGACATTTGAAGTCATCATATCATGTAGTGGCATTGAAGAATCTTGGTGAGAAGACTTCACTTCCATCAATGCGCTCATCTATGTTGTGACTCCAGATTCACAGCGTTTTTTGGACTCTGAACACTCTGAAGTGTTGCGCGAACAATGTCATTGACATCGACTGCAGGTAAAACATTTATTAACAACCCCTGTGGTAAAAATATGAATCACACAGGCTACAGTTTCATGTGGATGGGGTTTGTCTGAGCATGTGCCAAGTACTGGAAATTTAGAGTATATGGGTAGCAATGAAGGAGGAAACGTACCAAAACATGTTTTGTTTCCTGGCAACCCACAGTCTGGGGAACTACGTTTCTTTGTTTAACAGACATTGCAGTCTTGAGTTCACCACATGTAAAGATTTCATTTTGTATACGTACGCAGTATTGTAGTCAATTCAAAATGTGGTCAAACCACACTTTTGGTCATTTAAAGTTCCCTAACTTTGCTGTTTCAGTCATTTTTGTGATTCACACTGCTATTGTTGTTATGAGAAATGGTGAGAGCAGAATCTCTGCGGGATTTGGCTCGCAACCTGATATTTAGTCGAACTTGTTTTTATGATACAAAAATAGAGCATCAGGTATACCAACACTTTGTTGTGTTTTTCTTTTTTTCATTTTGGCAGAAAATCCACCCATCATTTTCTTCCAATTAACAGAGGTTGGGTTGTGGGGCCAACAGCCAAATCAAGCAACACTAGATTCCCCAGCCACTTCATGTATTTCTTCTATAGGGATCCCTCCCAGTGGGACATGTCCGAAACCATTCACCAGAGAGACGTCCCAAGGAGGCGTTCAAAGGCAACTTAAGCAGATGCCCGAGCCACGTCATCTGGCTCATCTCAATGTGGAGAATCAGCAGAAAATCTGTACCAAAGTTGCTATTTTCACAGACTTTTAATATGTAACATATAAACATATATGTATAGATATTGAAAGCATGTTTGCCATATAAACATATATGTATAGATATTGAAAGCATGTTTGCCACCACATCCCTTAACCACATCCCTTGACATAAATGGAATAGTACGTAATCATATTGGTGATTAAATTAAATGATGCTCCTGACAACAAATTATTTGCTTTCTGTTCAATGAAAGACTAATGCTAAGATGATCAAGATCTTATCATGAATGACCGTTCCCTCTTGTCTGGTGAGTGAATATGTGTGCTATCATTTGGTATAGGAGGTAGTTAATAGGTTAAAAATTAACTTCATATTGGCGGAGATTAGTCATGTACTAAAGAGGCAGGTCACCCTCTGTTTAATAAATGAATTGGATTAGAGTAAATGTTGTGATGGTCTGAAAGAAAATGGAATGTCCTTTTACTTAAAATTCCATAACATTATACAACTAAGTAATCAAATCGTTCATGCCTGAGATGCTTCCCTCACAAGAGACCATACATGGCATTGTTTCCTCATTTTTACAATGATATTGCCGTGGACATCGCATACCATTCGTGTACCATTAAACAGACAAAGCTTTTACGCCAGGCTCTCACTTCCGTAATTAGATTATGCATATCATCCTGTTTTCATCCCCTGTTATTACCAGACTACAATTCTAGATGTTGTTGACAAGGACAAAAGCATTCCTTTTGTTGTGTTATTTGGATGTAGGTATCCAGACTCTTGTCAAATACATTTCAATATTATCATTTGCAACTGTGGCAGAACCACCAATGACCCAGAATAATGTAGCATTGTAATGTAGGACAGAGTAAGTGCCACACATGGCCTTATTTTGTAATTTGTATTATATACTGTATATGCGCCCGGCCTAAAAAAAACATCCTCAACTTCATTTTCGTGCCGGCGTAAGTCTCTGGGCGTTCCGGAGCATGGAGTTGCCTCGCCCCCAGCTCAATTTGATAACAGAAAGTACAGTAGTCTGCGCTTGGTGTAATAAAAGGCAGCACCGTCATTTTTGTCTAGTTCAGCATGTTTCTGAATTAAGTAGATGTACTACGCCTCACTGGGCGTTCCTGTCGCACCCCCCGGCGCATCTGCAAATTTGATTACAAACTGTATACTAGATTTTAGACTCGGTAAAAGCAGGTCTAACTCGTGACAAAGGTGGTGCAACGCGATTCTGGAGTATTTGATCCAGGTGCGGGCAGACAAATCCTGCGCTTAAAATATGACACAAGCGTGGGACAATCCGTCTGAATCATTGTAGATATCAATTCATTGAATGAATTATAATCATTATGGGGTTGAGGGGACTGTTGCATCAATCAGTGTCATGCAATCTCTGGGGTAAACCCAATCTCACTGATGATAAAGAAGTCTTAAATTGGGGACAGTGATGAAATCACAGCAAAGGAAATCTTTGTTTCTGAGTCATCAGACTTTCAAGAGGCACGAGTGTGCTGGGAGGTGGGAGAAGTTGGCGGGGAACTTGGTCGAAATATGTTATGATTACAGTGAATGGAGGCTAGCAGATAAGAATGTTTCAACTGTGTGGGTGATGTGGACAGGAAGATAAAATTCGGAGCCATGGTTGGTTACAGCAGAGAGTGTTTTTGTTTATGGAAGGTAGAGAGGGCGCTGAAGGTCAAATATGGGGAGGTGGAGTGTGCGGGTGGCCATTTGTTCTGAGGATAGTATACTGTATATGGTCATATCCACAATTGTCCTTACAAATGATTATGGAGAGTACATTGTTTACAACACAACAAATTTCAGAAGCCATAAAAATTGTGGCATGCAAATAAATATACAATACCATCTGTATGTACCATTCATTCAACCTAGTCGGTACAAAGGATGTTTGTCCAATTGATTATTGCATTGATAAATATAGTATAGCAAAAGAAGGGTGCCGTTTCCTCCCATGCAGGGGGCAGTAAATTTTGGGCAACTTGGACCACTCCCCCTTGAGGTGTGGATAAGTGTTATGTAAAGCACACTCAACATGTCCACGTCTCCCGTCAAAGACTTTCTAGTCACCCATTTAATGCCAGAGAAATGTTATGCGGAGCTTATCGTCAACTTCAACTTGCACGGTGAGGCTTACTGTCAACACATTTGGCCGCCTGATGGGGGCTTGCGCAACTGTCAAGTATGCGAAAATAGTTTCATATTTGCGGGTGGAGGAGGAGGGGGGGGGTCGTTTCAATGCAGTGTGCGCTTTGCATTGCTTTACTTTTAGGAGTGTGCAGCTCTATTCATTTATGTTTCATATTAATTTGCAGTGCCATGTTTGACGTTAGTCGTCAACAAAATCATCGGACTATGGATTCTTTTGGACATCGTTTTTGGTAAGACTGAATACTCAATGATAGATGGTGGCCAAAGATGTGATCACTTTTGATTGTGTTCATTACACAATCATCCAAAAACTGATTTACATATCATGTGATGATGGCCCATTATTAAGTGTTCAACTATCAACACATAGGAAGACACTTTTCTACACTATAAAAACAACAGATTTTATTTGCTATTCATATGTTGAACAGGGGTATGAATTATAACAGGGTTATATCCACGTGTTGATTGCTTATGCTGTCAAACTTCAGGCCTGCAAGCCAGATTTGCTGCTCTGTCATTTTATGTGGCTGCGAAAGATTGCCACACATCTTACTCAACTTTAAATCATATTTAAATTTGCTCTAAATAGTACAACATGAGTAGCAGTGCATTTAACATTTTTGTTCCCTTGCTGTTCCCAAAGTGAACCAAACCACCACCTTTAAACCAAGGTACGCGCCAGATTTTTGGCGTATTGTACCCCTACCAACTACACATGTATTTTTTTTTTTAAAGCTAGGTGAGAAAGAATAAAATAAATAATATATTTTCGAGGACTTTAGGTCAACCAGCAGCCACATGGGGCTGCTTTTTTTTAGAATGTTTAACCTTGCCCCGAATCCAACCAAGTTCAGTATTAGTCTACATTGTGCTTGTAGCTCAACTCCTGCAGCTGCTAAAGATTCTATGGAGACGGAATGCGGAGGGCGTGAATTCAGCTTCCATCCTACTGCAACTTTACGCCTCGTCTGGACCTGTCCTTTTCGCCATGACCCATAACTTCCCACTTTTGTGAGTTTTCAACCAGAATGCGATGCCTATTGACAATATATTCATGCCAGGTGATACATTAAACTGATAGGCGACTTTTATTTTTTAGAATTAACTTCAATGTACTTGGGAAACTGTTCTTAGCATCGGTGAAAACAACAACCATAACAATACACAATGTTAAATGAACACGAGTGTCGATCAAGGCTGAGCAATGTTCTTTGTAAATGCATCAGTGTTGATACAACTTTTGTTCTTTTCCATTATGATTGTGGCAGTTTCTCAAATTTCACGCTTTGGCCATGTGACTCTGGATGCTGGGGCAGTGTGCCCAACTAGTATTTTGTCGCTGTCCCGAGAAAAACACTTATCTCCAATTTTGGAAAACTTTTTTAATTTTCCACATTAATGCAATGTCTGTAACGCAGACACACCATTCATGTAAAAATAAGAAAATGAAAAAAAAAATGGAGATAAGTGCTTTAAGTGACAGTGACGATTTGCTAGTAGCCTGCAGCTATGCATACTGTGTTAATAGCCATTACAACAACAAAAAAAGAGGTTACACCTTGTCACAGGTTTGTTCATGTTCGAAAGACTGCGGCTCTGACTTGACAGTCTTTTGATAGAACGTCATTTCCGGTTTGCAAATCTTTTTACTACAGTGCCTGGGGCGAGAGGCTTTTCTTGACCATCCAGACAACAATGATTCTTTTCCTCATCCTGCATTATTGGGGAGACACTGTTAGAGGTGAGCAGAAATACCTGCAGTTGTGAACCTGCCTACGCTATTCTACAAGATAAGAGAGGCATGCAAACCAACCACTACAGTCAACACTCCGACACTGTGACAAATTATGACAACTGTGAGTGTCTTTAAAGCCAAGTAATTGCTGCCTGAAGCAGCGATTATCAATTTGTTTTGCTGGCTCCCTCTAGTGGTAAACCACTGACTGAATATAAACGGCAAAATGTTACAGTGACATTAATCTTTCATTTTTAATAAAGCACTGTACATATTTCAAGTGCGGTTCAGTTGTATTTTACTTTTAAGTAAAATATTTTTACTTCTAAGTAAAATACATTCACCGTTATCCTTCAGAACTGTTTGTTTTCAAATACTGAGGAACACTTTATTAACCTATGTACAATGTGCTGTAATTCTGTAATTTAATCATTTATGACGGTAATTATCATGGTACTTGGAGAAGTATTTCTTCTGGGTGGTACTGGTGTAAAAAACGTGAGAACCACTGCGCAAACAAACAATAATAGCACCTCCTTGTGGCAGTACTTACTTATTGCTATATGAACAGACATTTTTAGCAATGGCATCACATCCGGTCCCCTATATGTTTATTTGGCAGGATTGTTGTTTGTGTTGGCTTACGGTAGTCTAATAGGCTTCCTGGGATCTTGTGCACCTGCACAAGTTATCTCAGCAATGCAGTCTTCCAGTTTGACAGCAACGATTGCAAGCAAGGTAATGGCATTAAAAGTTCAATTTTGGAGCATAGTAAGCCATTGACGTTTTAAGTGTCTAAGTAAAGTTACTGTGCAACGCGAAGACTGGCTTACTGGGTTGGTTGTTTTTCAGGTTCTCCAGGCAGGAACTAACTATAGTAACGGCCATACTGGTCAGTTGTCCTGTATGTCAGTTTTGCTATCCTGCACAGCCTCCCTGGGCCTCATCTTTGTTTCACTGCAGGTATGCAAATAAAATGCACACATTTCCTTTTGCACTCATCAGCAATGGCGAACACTAATTAATTGAATTTAACCTTGTTCTTGTAGGACACAGGAATGTCTCCCGCCACAGCTAGCTACCTCATGTCGGCCTGCTTCAGCTGCATCTTGCTGGCTCAGGTCCTCTGCTATGGGAACAACACTAATAGTGCAAAAAAGAAGATTGGGTAAAAACAGAGGAAGAGAAAACCAGACTGAGTTCTGAAGTTTTAATTAACAATTCTGTATGTGTCCGTTACAGATTTCCATTACGAGATGGTATTTATGACCATTAAATCAATGATTCATAGTCAACCGTTGTTCCAAAATGGTGAAGTATTTCCTATTCAAAATGGGACCATATTTCCAATAAGGTTCAATTTCGTGAAATGTCAGAAAAAATATGACACTGTATTTAACTAAAGTATGAGGATGATCCCGCCAACCAATTTTCTATAGGGTTGGTCCTCATTAGGGCCGCGGGTAATGAAAGCCAAACCCAGCTGACTTTAAACGAGAGGCGGGGTACACATTGTGCGGGTCGCCAGTCAGTCATGAGGAACATACACTGGAGACAACCAGCCATTCTACACCTTAGAACACATTTCAGTTAATGCCATGCATCTTTTCGGAATGTGGAGATGAAGATTGGAACCCAGAATCTCAGAACTGCTAATGCTAACATGCTAATCAACAGGTCGCTGCTGATACAAATGTCAAAATGTTATTTACAATAATGGGGATAGCAAAGTATGAGGATAATCATGTTATTAAAAAACTTTTTTCTTTCGGTTTATTTCAGCCGCTAAAGAAACCTGACTTCGGGGAAATCCTTTTAATTTTTTGTTGAATTGAATGTTTACATATGAACTGGGTATTGCAGTGAACTTAAGCGTTCAAAGGTTTTTCTTTTATCCTGTCAATTTCTTCAAACAAAATTGCTCATTTAAAAAAATATGGATTTTTGTTTGTTATTTCCATTTATTGACCTCGTCCTTTCAGATGTCCCATTCATGACCTTGTTGATCTGTTAGAGAGTGTTTTTTTTTTTTGTTTGTTTTTTTTTTAGATGATGGACCTCATAACACGATATAGCATTTGCAATCGCAAGATGGGCCATATTCTGATTGTTTCTGTAAAACAATACGGTCAACACTTCTGGAATTTCAGCAGATTGTGAAAATCTTTCAACTCAGCATCAACGCGCTGTCATGGGAGGATGCCTGAATCGTTCACTTCTTAGACGTTTTGGACATCCCTAAACCCTTCAAATTGACACTTAATTGAGCAAAAATTACGATTAAGTCATATGACTGAGCAATAGAGCTATTTCCCAAGGAAATTCCAGATAGAAGGGGGGGGGAGACAAAAAAAATGAAGAATATTAATTTCAAAGATGATTTATTGGCATTTCTTGACAAAGAGTAGTAGCCCAAATCAAGACATACTGCATCTCAGTCAGTGGACTTGTTACTGAATTTAACAGGCTATTAAAACAGTTAGGCTGAAGGAAATTCTTGTAAAAGCACTACACTAGCCTTATAGAACACATCATTCAAGCATTCAGACAAAATCATCTCCAGTGTTTCTCTGACAGTCAAATATTTTTGAAATGTTAGTCAAGTAAATCAGTATCCCTAATAATAGTTGTAATAATTAATTTGGAACTAACAAGGATTTTTTAAATTCTCGTTTAAAAAAGTCTCCAAACCCAATCCAAGGATACTTCTATGTCACTATCTTTTTGTAAGATCTTAAGAATATCATCTGTAAATATTTGTAATAACCTCATTTTGCTTCATCCAAATTTACTAAACTAACTTCACAGCTGCTATCTGATTTGATCCAAAGCAAATGTGTTCAGGTGAAATGGCACAGCAAATTTAGCTCATCAGGAATGTCCTGAACATTTCATTATTCAATCACATCTGGAAGGATGTGTTTGATCTACATGAATGCAAACTAGTTACCAAACAAAAAGTTCTAGAACCCACACATGTACAGTACTATCGATGCACAAGAATACTGACGTTCACTGCCGCCAGATATACAATAGACAATCTTAAATCCAAATAGGCCTTTGTTGTGATGATATGAGTTGCACATTTTACAGTACTAAAAATGATAATAGTTAATGACAGCACTTTGTCCAAACAATTGGGGGACTTTCAGAAATATGACACCTCTGAAGATAAAATATAGTGTCTCTTTAATTTGTATACATATGTAGACAAAGCATTTCATAATATAGGCGACTCTTTTAAATACGAATGTAACGAGACAACTCAAAATTGATCGAAAGAGTTAATGATGGGGCATTTCTTGTATGACTGACGTGAGCTCATGTGTCCCGAAACACTAATAAAGAACACACATTCTACAATAGGAATCCATCATCTAAATGTATGGTAACAAGCATTGGTCACCCCGCAAAGCAATTATGTTGAAGGCAATTGTAGCTCATAAATCATCCATGTAGACTTAGTAATCAACACTTTCAATTGGTTTGTTTACAAACAGAAAAAAATTGTGGAGTGTTTTTTTTTTTTCTCCTGGCAATGTGGACCACTAAAATGAAAATAAATAAATATATCAACAAAACTTGATGCCAACTTGTATGTTCAATCGAGTTAATCGATACTGTGCTATAATTAAAATGTCCCAAAATGGTCAGAAATGATTGATTAGCCTCAGCACTGGATACTGACTTGTGTGGAACCAGCAGGATTCTCTCTAGCAGATCTTGAATAGGCCTCGATAGCTTGACATGGAATGATGTAATATTGCAGTGAGCACGCCAATAGTATTGCCATCCATTGAATTCTAACAGTCATGAGCCACATTTGGTGCGGTTAAGTGCGGATCATTGTACATGCAGTGTGCAACACTTTTGACTTCCCTTTCCTTTTTTTTTTTTTTCACGCAATTGTCTTCTTTCTTAAATATTACCCCGGCGCCTTCCTTATGAGAAAAGGAAAACAACCCCTGGTTTTTCTTTAACCTCATAATATAAACTAATTTAATGAGGATTCCTTGGAACCAGTGGCTCGTGGCTTAATGACTCACCATTTTCAACTTGGCCCGTGTTATCTGAAAGGCTGGTACAATTTGCGCAGTTCGTCCCAAAAGAACAAACAAAGAATGGTGTGAGGACCAATCCGGAAATAAGAGGCTCCCAAACCTTTGTAGAGTCCCCTTAGCCCCTCCTTCTTCAGTGTCTTTGATAGGCAGTCAGTAAACCCTTTATAAAGCAGTCCCTAAAAGGATGAAAAAGCAAGATTTAGTTTTGATGCAATTTGATGACATGAAAATGTAATTTTGTTTTTACGCATTTAAATTTGGTAACGGCCGATTGAATATGGCAATTTGAAAATCGGATCATAGCTTGTGGATCAATTTAGTTTATTGTGTTGAAAACAATAGCCTTTTTGGGGAATAATTTTCTGTTATATTGCCTATAGGAAATACTTTCAAAAAAACGCCTTAAAATACAAAACAGTAAACTTGATTATTTCTCAATCTATCTACTTGATTATTTTGTTTTGTCTGCTACTTGAGGAATCCCTTTTCAGGAAAAGCAGTGTGTGCAGTAGAATAGCTCAGGTACTTTAGTAAATCCAAAAATAACTCTTTTTTTTATTAAGATTCGGAATCGAGATTTGTTATGAACCGGAATCGAATCAAACAACCGGAATCGGAATCATCCAAATTCAAACGATGCCCAACCCTAATAGGGATGCACTTAAGTGCAAACCCAATAGCTTGAATAGTGAATTATTATGCTGTCAAAACACCAATATTATATGACATATATAATGTAATAGTATTTGTTATTTCTTTGGTGCTATCTGAAGAGCCCTGGAGAAGCTGCTGGAAGTTGTGCTTCTTCCACACTTGTTACATTAAAACAAATCAAACAAAAAAAAGGTTTCCTTTCTTGAATTTATTTGCAATGGAGGATTTTATTGGCACTCAAAGTGCTCGTTCCATCATTTAATAAAAAAATACATCCCCAAGATGGCGGCCATATAGCAATGATATAGCACTGTATAGATTAAAAAAAAAAAAATCTAAAATCAAATCAAACATTTCCCGGCCTTACTAAGAAATCAGGCTTCTACTCAGACGCAATTAAGAATGTCCCCCTTAAGCTCCTTCTCTTTGCTAACACTGCTGTTTACATATGAAATGAAGGTAGCCAATGGACAAACACCAGTTCATGAATGCATTCATTTTGCCCTGAGCGTACTTCAAAAGTGCTTCAAAAAGTGGCCGGCAACCTCACCTTGCCCTGCTGATCCACCGGCTGATTGTAGAGCCTCGTGCTCACCACGTCGAAAGGCGTCATCGCCAGCACCACCGCCACGCTGCTGATCATGCCAGCACTCAGAGACACTAACCAGCTGTCCTTTGGAAACACCTTGGCAGGAAGACAAAAAAAAGAGTTCTCACATAGTTCAGGAAAGAAAGACAGCCCCGAACTATGTAGACCAAGGGTGTTACATTTGTTTCCACAGGCGTGAAACATCATAGTTAAGGTTGCCTTCCGAGGATAGATTATAATGGTGGAGCCACATAAAATTAGTATAATCGGTAGGAGTGTATCGATACATCCAAAAATATGGCTTTGTGTGTACCTTGGATTGAAGTTCATGGTATTGCGTAAAGTAATGAAATAGTATGCAAAAATATAAAGCTGCCTGTGCTTTGTAGAAACCGGATCCCATTTAATGAGTGCAAATGAAACAACTTCATAAATATTCTCTTTTTAAGAAACAGCTAAATTCACAGTTTCTCCTCTTTTAAAGAACATAGGGACGCACTTGCAAGTGCAAACCCAATTGCTTGAAGAGTGAATTATAATGCTGTGAAAACACCAATATATTTTTTACTTCTTTTACTGTTTCTCTTTGGACAGGAAGTGGGAACTTGCAGCACCATAAAAACTATCTGACATGTGACCCAAGTGAGTGCTATTTGGGGAAAAAAACATTGTGATTAATAAATAGAAACAAAAGGGTGTTGTTTCTCTGAGGAGGAAACAGATCTGACTAGTTCAGCCAACCCGATGCGGGGGGGTGGGGGGGGGGGGTGGGGGGGGGGTGGCGGGGAGGGAACTGGTGTAACGACAATTTCAGTCAGTGCCTGTGTTTTGGCGGCATTTTTTTTTAAAACAGCAGTTATATTTACGGCCTGGAAACTTTGGCATTGCACTTATGCAAGCTCTGTGTTTTGAGCACGGGGGTGGGGGGGGTGGGGGGTTTCGGTTCACGGAAAGGTGTCCCGTTTCTGTTCCAGAAGGCCGCATTGCCTGTGGCTTTGTCCGGGTTACAATAACTGCTTCCAGTGAACTGTTTATCGACTGTAAATGATTTCTGTTCAAGCTTATAGCACTCACAACCCCACAGACTGTTTTATGTCAAAATTGGCCTCAGAGTGTCTTTTTGTTATGTATAAACACACGTCTGGCCTGTACAAGATGTTCACATTTGGCAGAAAGCAGTCAAGTGTTCTAACCTGAAGATCAATCACCAGCTCTTTGGCAGAGCAGAAGGTGGACAGTTGAGATGCTGAGCCCACGCTGACCCTCGGTATGGCAGCGCTCCCACCCCTCCACAGTCCTTGAATGCCGTGTTCCTTATAGATTGCCACCAGGGCATGAGACATTCCCTTTTGGAGCAGGAACAAAAAAAATAAAAATAAGACATTAATATTCCTAACAAATGTAATCAATCCAGTGATTCTCAACCTTATTGAGTCAATGTACATATTTTGCATTACAAAAGTCTCATGACACACCAACAACAGTAAATGTCACAAAAACATATCGTATACTGAAATAACGATGCATGATGTGGATGAGCATTTAATTCTTCTGTTTTTTACTACATGCCGCAGGCATGGATGACAAACCAATTTGTTCTTTGAAGTAATAACTCTTTGAACTAATAACTTGAGTTTGTGGGCGGCACGGCGGTCGACTGGTTAGCACAGTTCAGAGGTCGTGGGTCGTGGAGTTTGCATGTTCTCCCCGTGCCTGTGTGGTGTTTCTACGGGTTACTCCGGTTTCCTCCCACATTCCCAAAACGTGCTTGGTAGGTTAATTGTACACCCTAAATTGTGATTGTGAGTGCGGATGTTTGTTTGTCTCTGTGCGCCCTGCGATTGGCTGGCAACCAGTTCGGGGTGTCCCCCGCCTACTGCTCGAAGACTGCTGGGATAGGCTCCAGCACTCCCCGCAACCCTTGTGAGGATATGCGGTATCGATAATGGATGGATGAACTTGAGTTTGTTTGTACAGGACATCAAAGGCAGGGGACGGTAACAGTAATTTTGCCTAAACTTGAGGTAAACCAAAGTGTTTCCCAGATTTCACAATGAGAATGTATATTTGTGATTAAATTGGCGCAATATTATTTCTGGATCAATACTTTTTGTGACCCTTTTATTTATTGGTGTGCTATGAGATTTTTGTCATGGAAATGCACGAATGTGCTCTGGCACAGTGTGTGGGAATCACCGATATGCGCTACCTGGTGTTTGTACTGATGTCCCACAGCAATGGCAGCAGTCGACTGACTCTGCAAATGAGTCTTTACCTGTCAGTGAAACCACAGATGAGAATACAGTTAACCCCCACAATTAAGGGAAAAAAGGAAAAGAAAAAGAAAGCAATAAAGTAAACCGTGACTGTTTTTGTTTTTTCTATGTACATATAACTTCCATTCTGCTCTTACGGCATTACCCTTAATAAATGCTGATGATTTGGAAGTTTTCGTGTGTGAATACTCTCCGTAACTTCTACAAACAACCCAGGCTAAACTAGATCAGTCGCGATATAGAAAGACATTTGAAATTTATTACTTTGAGATACTTCTTGAACACCTTTGAAATCAAAGTGCGCCAAGGTATTTCCTGGTGGCAGAAAGTGAATGGCTACTGCTGATTTGAACAGAAAATGACAAATGTGTTTTATATAATACATAGACGGCCGAAATGCAAATACTCCTGTCTGACAGAGGTGTCAAATCCAGGTCCAGAAAGTAAACTCTGCCACAGTTTGTCCTTAGCCACCGGTGCTTCTACTCAAAAGCTTGTTTATCCGCCTGTTGAGTGGAAGCACCTGGTGCGAAAGACAAACTGTGGTAGGGTTTACTTGGACCTGGATTTGACACATCTGTCAGATATGAGGATTTACATTTTGGCCGTCGATATAACATACATATGTTTACAGGAGCATCACAACGGGCGACTGACCAAATACACAGGGCTGCCCATCACGGCTCCAACCACGCCCGCCGCAGCTCCAGCTATGATGGTCTTGGTTGCACTGACTTTTCCATTCGCGTGGATGTAGCCAGAGGACTCGATGATCGCGTATGAGCCGAGTCGGACTCCGTTCATACAAAACTGATACCATAATCCAGGCACGAGGCCTTTCTGTAAACCGGACAGTCCTTCCACTTTTGCAATGGTATAGAAAGCGTGGAAGACATTACGGTAATAAACCCGATAGCTGCCCCTACTTTTAAGCTCTCCTTGCAGCTGCATGCGAGTCTTGACCACTTCCAGCGGGTTGCTCACTAGACACGCTCCGCACGCAGCCACTCCACTCAGGAGAAAATCCATTATGAGACACCTGCGTGGGGATCCGACGCAGCTTGAGCAGCACCTTTAATGAACCAGTTTGCCCTTCATCCCTGGCGGTGGCGAAAAGTCGGACTCCTCCGCTTCCACAGTAAAAGTAAACATGCCCAAATGTACGCGCATGCGCAGAGTCTGACGCACTGGTCGCCATCACTCGGAGCATGAGGGCTTCATGGACATCTCGTTAAATCAGAAAACTGACATACGAAAACGAAATGAAATAAAAAATGTACCCGTTTATCTTGGAAAATACACATTAGGGGCCATGTTATACGACTTAATTGCCGTTGCATGTTTAGTCAAATATTGTCTGTTATTAATGGCACAAAAAAAGGATATTTGTTCAAATTGTTACTAGCCTGCATTTCACATTTAATCTGATTTAAATTAAATCTACTTGTTTGGTCGTTCTAGTCTTAATTATTTTTCTAATCATATGAAAAGTAATTATCTTGTTTAGGAAGCTGAAAATAATATCGAATATATCCACTGAAATGTCCATCCATTTCTAATCATGCAAATATTTCTTGAACTTCTTTAATGCAACAACCGGAAAACCAGGTCCTTGATGATATGTGCCGCTGCGCTTAGCCTTAGCCAATGAAAACAGCCAGCTATTGTACTGTTCTGTAAGCGTTGTTACTATTGGTCGAGAGTCAGTTTGTTGCGAGACTGCTACAAAATTATCAATTTTTCTGATTTTGCTACTTATTTGACAACGTTTCAGTAAAAAAAATATTTTTGTTTTATTCCCTAAACTATTGAAAGCATAACTACCAAATGCTAAATAAATAAAATACTATAGAGTCATTTATTTGCAGAAAATGAAAATGTCAAAATACACAAATCGGTCCAGCGTCCAACAAAGGTCCAAAAGGTTTAACCTTGGTTTCATCAACACAAAACAAAACCCCCCAAACACGTGGAAACATCTGCCATGGTTCAATGAAACCAAAGTTGAAGTTTTGGCTTTGTCATAATTGCAAAAAGTATATTTGGCGCATTTCCCCATTTAACATGACCCCATAACATGACATTAATCTGAATGATTAATTCTGTACACAGCCACATCCCAGTTATAAGAGTGTACACTTGTGCAATCGGATTATTTCAAGCGCCTATTTACTTCCGCTCTTGAAAATATATGCTTGGTCTCATCTTTTTTCGTCACAAAAAAAAAAGGCATTTAAACAAGGGTGTGTGTGGACTTCTTATAACCACTATACCACTGTGTGGCGGTTAATGGTGATATGACATGGCTCAAGTTTAAGCACACCTTTACATTTAATCTCCTGAAGATGATTTAAAGCTCAGCTGGTTGTGGAGGCTTGGCAATTTATCAACAGTGCTTGTGCCAGCATAATAGGATTTTTCCCCCCGTGCTCAGTCTTAATTAAAACAAAAGCACTGAAGAACTACAACGCAGCATACAGATAGCTGCTGCATTTTGCCATGCTCGTGAAGCTAAATAGGGTAAACACCTGCCATTCAATTCAGTTCTGCAAAATAAATGCATTGTTAAACCAAATTAAGTCCAACTCATATTTGTATAAGATGCTGGAGGGACGATGTTTTCGGTTGGTCTGGTTGGTTTTGTGATCCCCCTTGGAAGAGCTGGTCGCAATGGCTGGGGAGAAAGAAGACCGGGGTGCTCTTCTTAGGTACCCCGCATAAGGCGAAGAAAATGGATGGATGGAAATACACCAAATCACTAAGTTGGGTAGGTTTGATCTTTCTCACTGAGCTGGATTAGATATGTATATGGTCTATTTCAATTTTAAAGTAGCCTACTGTATATTTCCACACGTAATACCATCAATATCTAAACTCTAATGTAAATAAATGTAAACCACTGTAAGTTAGTCAGTGACTCCAAAAAAGGAAACCAGCATTCTACTAGTTACACTAATAGCTTCTGTCAAGTGGCCCCGTATGTAATCCTGGCCACCAAATGAAGCACCAAGCTGGATTTCAGGTGCACAGTAAAGCTCCACCTGATGTGTCTTCCCTTCACTACACTGTGTGAGAGGACCAGGACACAGACTACATCGTGGAGCTGCTCAAGACCACCTATACTTGTCGTGGTTGATGGAGGAACAAAGAGCAACGAAAATAATAATACATTGGTCAGCAGTTGGCTCTGCAGCAGAAAGTTAAGGTGAGTGCTACTCAACATTCATCAACATGGATGTGCACATAATGAGGGGAATAAAAGGATGGTTACATTTTTCATTAAAGACATCGCACCTAAGATGTGTTAATAATAGCTATTTAATCATGTCATCATTACAATTTTGTACAAACATAATATGTTGTACGTGATCATTATCAATAAAGTTACTATTTAGATTAGCAAGTACAGTATTAAGAGGCACTGTCAGGGATGTGAATGCCGAAACTCTCAATTTTCCTCCTCTAAGTACAGCAAATATAAAAATCAGATTTTCTAAGGCCGCTCTCAGTCATGAGGTCTGAGAATAGACATCACTTGCTCAGGAGTGAAAGCAATGGATGGATGGATAGTGCATATAGAGTACAGTATATACATGTGTATTTTCGGTGTTATCCGAAAATATACAGACATTCATATTGAATGGATGATAAGATTAGATTTGTTTAAAAAGTAAATCCAAGAATGTGGGTTAATTACCACCGAGGCCAATCATCTGTAAACCGCAAGAATCAACAGTCAGTGTTAATTGGATTAAGCAGAAAGAGGGAGATCACTTGACACAAGTGTTCCAGGTCAAGGCGTTTGCACCCAGGAAGTCTTAATTAAACAATCCACTTTTCCTGTTCCCCTTTCTTGCCGGTATAGGGAGATTTTTCACTGAGACAGAACAATGTTTGAACTGTCTAAATTGTGAATACGTGCACAGCCTGATATTCTCTGTATGTTTAGTATTTGAACAGTAGGGTGCAGCACAGCACCAGTGACTGTTTCCTTTGAGCTCCACCTCATTTTGAAAATTCTCTAACATTTGGTACAGCTGCACAATTGAAAGAGATCCAGTGGAAGAGATCAAAAATATGCCTTTACAAAGATTGCATTGCTCAGTTGTCAATGGGGGTTTTCAGTAAATTATTGCGCTGGTCAACAAATGTTTACCTGCTGATTCCGAATCTTCCCTAATTTCTTCTGTAGCATATCAGGTTTTAATAATAATAATATGTAATATAGTAATATGTTTAGTCATATTCTTGAAGTAAGAACTAGGTTCAGAAACAGATGGATTTTTTTACTGAAACGCAATAAATTACAAAAAAGTCTGTATTGCGCAGGCTTTTATTGCTCAAACTGAAAAATTAAAAATGAAAATATGTCAAACTTATGTGCTAGGGAAAAAAAAGCAAAGACAGCGTCAAAATTACAATTAGGGCAGTTAAAATGATTGAGAAGCACTGGATTAGGGACACATAAAGGTGTCCGATTTTCGTGGAGGAGGACCCAAACGCAGGAGGCAAAATTGTGTGCAAGATTAATTAGTTAATTTAAAACAAAAGGCAAACAAGCTGCTGGGATAATAAACTAACAAAATGTTGAAGTCGCCAAAAAACAACAAGGAACAAAACAAACACTAGGACTATGACTAGACTGGACTTTGACAAGACTTACAAAGACAGGATACAACAGGTGAACCAACAAGGGCTAAAAGAAAGCTGGCAACTAAATACGAACAAGTTAACGATACAACGGGGAACACCTGGACAAGACACAGAGGGTAGGAGGAAGCTGGTTGGTTAACACAAGGGACCGGGATGACAAGCACGGGTGGACTCAACTTAACGAGAGACAGACAAGGAAAAACATGAAACTACAGTCAAAAACCAAACTCAAAATACAGACCATGACATAAAGGCATCTCTGATTAAATTTAGCTGTTGACCAGTGTTATTGTGGTTACAGTTTACAACTGTACTGTGTGTATTTGTCTCTTGCTGTTATGAAATGCGCTATATAAATAAAATGGTATTGTACTGTATAGTTTTAGATCCCCGATTAAGCATGAGAAGGGTAAATCTTTACAAACAATACAGTTCATCACAACTATGAGGGCTATAGCTTGATTATAGGTTTAATCAAACTGCATCTCAGTTCACACAGCGATAGTCGTTACTGTAATTGGATTGACTCCCTCATCCTTTGTATATGTTGCAGATAAAAGTTGAGTGAGCATGGACATCGGCGGTTTGGAGACGGTGGTGGCCAACTCGGCCTATGTGTCAGCAAGAGGGAGCGTGGATGGCGGGGCGGCGGCTACCCTGCGAGACAAAAAGATGCGGGCCAAGCTGAAACTCCCGCACATCAGAGACTGCGAACACATGAAAGCGTCCGTGGGCAAGACCTTCGACGGCATGTGTGTCAACGAGCCCATCGGCAAGCGGCTCTTCCAGCAGTTTCTGGAGAGCGACGCCACCCACAAAACTGCTGGGGAGCTGTGGAAGGACATTGAAGACTTTGTCATTTGCCAAGAAAAGGAAAGAGTTCAGAAGGCTCAAAAAATGGTCAATAAATACTACGAGTCAGCGTCAAAGAACTTCTGCAGCTTCCTGGAAGAGAAGGCTGTCACCCGAGTGAAGGAAGACTTCAAAAATGTCCACGGTGACTTATTTAAAGAGAGCGAGAAACAGCTCCTCAAACACCTGGAAACAAAGACCATGGCCGGCTTCAAGCAGAGCATGTACTTCCTGCGTTACGTTCAGTTCAAGTGGTTGGAGGGCCAGCCCGTCGACGAGGAGTGGTTCATGGACTTCCGGGTCCTCGGCAAGGGAGGTTTCGGAGAAGTGTACGCTTGTCAGGCTAAGGCCACGGGTAAAATGTACGCCAATAAAAAGCTGGATAAAAAGAGGCTGAAGAAACGCAAAGGCTACGAGGTAAAGGCACTGATGTACACAAGCAGCCAAGAGAAAGTTAGCACAAAAAAGGACATAAGAATGAGTACATTCAAACGCCTGAGTAAAGAGGTTTCATTTTTACGATGACGGCTAAGTGAAAAGAAGCCCGTGACTCTTTAAACGAGCCAGCAAAGAAGATCAGCGTATAGCCATTGAAGGATTATGATACTCTAGAGGAAGAGTGCAAAAAATGTTCTAGTTACTGTAATAGTCAGCTGGAAATTATTGTTCGAAAGAGACTGGCTAAAATGAAATGTTTGTCAACAGTTCAAAGTATCATAGTTGCAATACTTCAATATGACGAACTTTACCACATTAATTAGTAGGGATGTCACAATATTGGCACTACCGTGATATTAAAATTGCCACGATATATCGTTCATGTTGTTGTTGTTCACAATTTTAACAGCAGCAAATTTGTTTAAAAGCCCAAGTTGTTTTCCTTTTGTGTGCAGTTCCAGCACCTTCTGGTGGTCAATTTATTAGTGCCGTTTAATTTGATGCCACCAATGTTTAAGACCCACGCTAATCGCCAATAGGAGCGCATGACTGGCCAAGCCTATTACTTTGTGACTGCTGTTATTATGTACAAACACTGAATATTGTGATGTCTTTTTTTTTTCTTTTTTTTTTACAATATCGTGAGCTTTTATACAGTATCGTGAGCGTTCTACATATCGTCAACCTCCCCACTATATTGTGATAATCATCGTACCGTGAGGTTCATATTGTGATATTATCATATCGTGACATTTGGATATCGTGCCATCCCTATTAATTAGCCTGCTCAGAGTCCCAACGGGCTGAGGCCTATACCACCTGACTTAAATTGAAAGGTAGACAACACCCTCATCACCAGGAAATCCCAGAAAGATTGGACTGTAAAAAATTGAATCGGAACTAATTACAAGTGAAGAAAAATGAGCTATGTGAACCACTATACTACCAATGGACTTCTTTAAAAGACGTGAAAGCAACCACTTCTTTGGATGTGCAGGGTAATTATTCTCATCCGTCTAATGGTGTCCCTATCCATTTTTAGGGTGCAATTGTGGAGAAGCGCATCCTTGCCAAAGTCCACAGTCGCTTCATTGTGTCGCTGGCCTATGCCTTCCAGACCAAGACTGACCTCTGCTTAGTTATGACTATCATGAATGGTGGAGATCTCAGGTGCTTTATACAAACACTGACCACAGCGGACCTGTGCAACCGCATTTCCTGCACATGCCAGAAACTGCCACTGAATTAACCTACCATGCATGTTTTGGACAAGTTGGGAGAATCTAGAGGAACCTGGGGAAAAACAATGCAAACCAAGGAGAAACATGTTAATTATATCTATACTATACTGGCAATGAACTGGAAGGCAGACGTACTAACCACAAGCTCGCTGCGCTGCCCCAAATACACTCCCATGTCTGCTAATTAGTACAAGTATGGATAAACCTTAAAGCTAATATACACACTAGGCCGTCAGGTGCGTCACACTTTAAGTCAGACAGTAAGAGTACTTAAGAGGCTAAAGACGTCTTTGGACCAATATTCAATTAGTTGACTCCAAAGCTGCATAATGTTCTCCATGCTCCCTCAGGTTTCATATGTACAACGTGGATGAAAAAAATCCCGGTTTCAACGAGAAGAGAGCGTCTTTCTACACAGCGCAGATCATCTGTGGGCTGGAGCACCTTCACCAGCACAGGATCATCTACAGAGATCTGAAGCCAGAGAACGTGCTGCTAGATGATGCAGGTTCGATGTTTGGAGCAACGTTTTTTCCTACGTCTGCACAGAGCAAAAACGGCCATCACAACCATAATCAGATTTTGCTTTAATTTTTTTTTGTCAAATCATTTGAATAATTTGATTCATCATTTCAGCCCTAAACTCAACTTTGTACAAATGTAATATCTCAAGGGTACATATTTGGTACCTTTGAGGGTAAGTACGGCTGTCATAATTCACTGAAGGGGGGGGGTCCTCTTTTCTGAAACTGATGCTGAAAACAAAATGCTTCTTCAGATCTTAAAGAGGGGGCAACCCAAACACATTTTTTTTCAAGAATATGTTGTACGCAGGCCCACTAGTTGAAACAAGGCATTCTGATTAATAATGTATTTATGGAATATGAGAAATCCACCTGTTTTTAGCCATCTCAGGGGACGGCCATTTTGCCACTTCTGTCAACCGAAAATGACATCACAGTTGCTCAGGGCTAAGATAACAACCAATCACAGCTCACCTGTTTTCTGAAGCTGAGCCGCGATTGGTCGTTACCTGTGCCCTGAGCAACTGTGATGTCATTTTCAGTCGACAAGAGTGACAAAATGGCCGTCCCCTGAGATGGCTCAAAACGGCTGGATGTTGCGGCTTAACTCATATTCCACAAACGCAATACTAATCAGAATGCTTTGTCTCAACTCGTGGGCCTGCGTACATATTTTGGAAAAAAAAATATATGTTTGGATTGACTTCTCTTTTAAATGAGATGCTGCAAAACATAGCAAGACTGTAACCTAGCGCTACATGCTGTGGCTATTAGCTATTGATCTATTCAACAGCTGCATATATGGCATTGATGCAATCATGTGTCTTATAACTCAGGACACGTCCGCCTGTCAGATTTGGGCCTGGCTGTTGAACTTCCTCCAGGAAAAGACAAAACCTCTGGTTATGCAGGAACTCCCGGTAAGTGGAATAACCTTGAAAATGAGAATAAGTCTCTTTAACTATTCACTTTATAATATCCTTAAATGGTTGAAAAGGTTTCATGGCTCCAGAGCTGCTCCAGAAAAAGGAATACGACTACACAGTGGACTATTTCACTCTGGGAGTGACTCTGTTTGAGATGATCGCAGCCAAAGGACCCTTCAGAATACGAGGAGAGAAGGTTGCGATGCATCACGTGTCTTTCTACATGAATATGTTGCCAAATTTGCTAACTGTGCCTTTCTTCAGGTGGAGAATGACGAGGTGGCCCGCAGAATTTTAAACGATCCGGTTCCGTACACGCCCAATTTCAGCAAGGAGTGCAAGGCAATATGTGAAGGGCTGTTGGAAAAGGATCCAGGGAAACGCCTCGGATTCAAAAACAACGAGTGCGCTGAGCTCAAGAGCCAACCCTTCTTCAAGGAGATTAATTGGGGACGTCTTGAGGCTGGTGAGTTCTTCCACAAAATTATCAACACACTAAAGTACACTTTAAGTCTGCACATGTTTACCTTATCTACAAAGATAAAGTGATTAAGCTCAGCTACCTGATACTGTAGAAACTGAACACGCGTCTGTAGTCGTCAGTCAGAAACTCCACATACTTTTCAGAGGTTATTTTCACAACTTCAGGGACCCGAAAGGGGTGAAGTAGCTCTCTCCCCATGATTACGCCTCAAAACATGAGCCTGCCACCTCCATGGTTCGCCAACCATAAACTATTCCATCCATTCATCTGCATCATTGGTTGCTATGGGCATAAAAGAGGAGAAATTCATGGTTGGGGCATCCTCAAGCAAAGATCTATGAGGGTGGGAGGCAGTTCAAATAAATTTGGAACGGTGCATTTTAAAGCGGAACCCAAACATATTTTTTTCAAGAATATGTTCCCAGCAGGCCCACTAGTTGTAACATGGCATTCTGATTAATTGTGCGTTTGTGGAATATAAGTTTAGCACTCGTTTTTAGCCATCTCTGGGGGCGGCCATTTTGCTTTCTGTCGACTGAAAATGACATCACAACTGCTCACAACGACCAATCACGGCTGACCTGTTTTCTGAATCTGAGCCGTGATTGGTCTTTGTGAGCAGTTATGATGTCATTTTCAGTCGACAGAAGACAAAATGGCCGCCCCCGGAGATGGATAAAAACGAGTGGATTAACACTTATTCCACAAATACAATATTTATCAGAATGCCTTGTTTCAACTAATGGGCTTGCATAGAACATATTCTGGGGAAAAAAATGTTTGCGTTGACTTCCCCTTTAACAAAATAATCTTATCATTGGGAGTTTTTGTTTGAAAACATTCAAATTATTCTCTACCAGTTGATGACTTCAAAATTATGCTGAGTGTAATTTGCATAGACTATTTACAAAAATTTGAGAAAAAGATTTTCATTATGATTTGCAAGGCGTGTATAAATTTGATGGCCACAACATTAGGCACAATTGCCATCCAAATTATAACATTTAAAAAAAATAGTAAAAAAAACAACAACTTAAAAGTAAAAAAAATAAATAAAAATCATTGCGCAAGTGTACCCAATCAAGTGTCTGTTCACTGTAATAGGCCAATGATACATCGCTGGAATAGAGAGACCAACAAAGAAGAAAATAATAAATATTTTTTCCCCCCAATTTTCACCAAGGTATGCTGCCTCCACCATTTGTCCCTGATCCCAGGATGGTCTACGCCAAGGATATCGACGACGTGGGCGCCTTTAGTACCATCAAAGGTGTGGTTATGGACAACAAGGATACCGAGTTCTTTGCCGACTTTGCCTCGGGCAACGTTCCGATCCCCTGGCAGGAGGAGATGATTGAGACGGGTGTGTTTGGAGAGTTGAACATCTGGGCAGAGAACGGAAAGTTGCCTAATGACCTCGACCCAAACTATGTGGAAGCCAAAGGTGGAGGGTGTGTGATTCTTTAAAGTCATTTTTGGCTCAAGAAGACTGTCAAAATATCAAAAACATTTGAGCGCAATTCTACACCACTGTTAAAGAAAAAAACATGCGGATACAAGAGATGAGTAAATCTCTATTATTTAAAATTGATCATTACTATATTATCGTTGTATTTTTTTTTTTTTAATTCAACTCTTGTAGCAGCTCATATTAGAGTGTGGAGGTGTACAAGGAAGCAAATAAATGTTAGTATTATAGTGCAGTACTCTCTGAAACTGTATATATGTATGTATCACATTAATATAAAATCGTTAAAAAAAACTGCACGGAGCATAAATTTGTAATTATGTATTTCAATATTATGTAAGTTGCATGTGTGGACTGTTAGCTTTGGAAGCAGCATGTTTTCAACATAATGTATAACAACTAATGCAAATGTTCTTTGTGTACATCATAAGTAGAAACTCAATGAATAAAATCGTGCTCAACATATATATGCGTTCCTCTACACTGTTACGATCTGTGTGAGGCTATTGGTGCATGAGGAGTGCGACTACAATGAAGGATTGCAAATCAGCATTCGCGCACACACGCTCAGGAGAACACACGCCACGTGGAAATCTGATACAGCCCGACATTAACATATTCCCGTTACTTTCAGTTTGTACGGTCAGATATCTTCTATCATGACCTACTCTGGACACCAGAGTGATATGCTGCCATACTTGGACCGATTGAATTCTGCAAAGGATCCATTCATGGTCTTCAAATCACATTTATGCACACCTGACGGAGGCATAAAAAGCTGCAGTCATAGCGATGAATCACACTGATTTATTACGCCGCGTATTGAAGCTGTGACCTCACCGAAACTCTCGTTACATACTCAAATAATGACTGTTCCAGGGCATACACACTATTTAAATATCACTTAGCTGCGAGTGAACTCAAAGTAAGCCTTTTGCATACATGTCAGTTGTCACAGACTGCGTAGCTGAAAACCAAACGTTATCTCAAGTGGGGTTGTACAAAGGACAGTTTGTTTCATTGCTTAAAGATAGTTAGCCAAAGCATCAATACCAGAAAATATCATCACATCCCTGTGAGTCAGCAAAGCAGCCTGCGGATACAAAATATTTTGCCCTTATTGTATAAATTATATTCCCAAAATACCGTTAGAAATGGGGAGTTGGGAAACATTTGATTTTTTTTCAAGTGGCGAGATGGGCCAGGTATTTCACATATGAGGGGAAAAAATGAATAACTGAAAAAAAAATATTGTGTATAAAATTTGTAAATAATACATTTCTGAATGAAACAAATATTTGTACTGTATTTGTCGTGCCTGTTTTTAAATCTGTGAAGGTGTAGTTGGTACATTTGTCTGATTTCCATGCAGGCCGTGTGGGTTCAGTGTCCACTCGAAGTGAATAGACAAGTGGTACTGTAAATTGATGCATAAATTGTATAGATCTGACATTTTATTTTTATATCATTAAATAATTTTACTACTACCAATACAATATTTTTCCATTCAAGACTGAATTATGTATTGCCAATTTAATTATAATGAAGTAATTATTTACTAAACTATATAAAAATGCTAATTGTACTAGATATTGAAAAAAAAAAAAATACTCTAATTCAACCAACCAATTATTTTGCAAGGTAAGGAAATATTTACAAAAAAAGTAAACATAAAAAATATATTTCAATTAGGCCATTTTCAGGAAAAAAACGGGTAAATTAAAGAAACGAGTATTTTTGGCCTCATGATAATGCAAATGCTTGTCGGGGCATATGAAAGAACAGGTCGGGCCTTATGTGGCACCCACAACATACAGTTACCAAACCAGAGTACTATAGAGTACTATTATAATGTACCGATTGTGAATAGCGAAAATCGGTATATTGACCGTGTCACCAAACAAGTGATTATAATTGCCTATAATACTAGTTTAAACCTTTCATTTATCACAAACGATGATGCAAAAACACACAATTTAAAACGCATAGAAACATACTGTATAGTCCAGGTGTCACTAACGTGAAGCCGGCGGGACCCAGGTAGCACCTCAGGACCGCATGAGTAGCCCACGGATCTGTTCTAAAAATAGCTCACCAGTGATGGAACATTGTGATTTCCTAGGAATGTTGTAGAAGTGATCATTTCAAAATGTGAACATGGGCAGACATTTACAGAAATGTGTTGCATATTGATACTTGAATACAATCATTTATTAATAATGACATGATACGATTTTTTTTTTCCCAGAAGTGTGTTTCAAACTGGAAGCCCTTCGCGATAATCAGTATGAAAGAAGGACCGTGATTGTCGGACTTTACTGTAAGTCACTCATGAGTTTAAGTCACACCAGTTTCAAAATACAACATGAAAAAGAAAAAAACATTTAAGTCGCTGCAGAGTATAAGTCGCATTTCGGGGTGGAAATTTTATTTTACAAATCCGTGACCAAGAACAGAAGAGCTCGGAGTGGCCCCCAAAATCCCCGTTCCCTAATCATGTTGACATCAGTGCAGTTCTAAACCACTGGAACCATAATAAGAAAGGTAGAATTTTTGATACAGCTCTTGTATTAGATTTCATTGGATTGGACACATGTGATTTGATGCCAGTAAATGTGTATTTTAGTTCTTGCATATTTTAGGCCTACATGACATCTTTGGTAATTGCCTGTGTCTGGAACCCCCCAAAATGTCCTTCATTTTTCTATCAAGGCCATTTTCCCTTTAAGCAGGGTCAACGCGGACACAGGGGAAGGTACATTTCAGAAGAAGGGAAGGGCAAGGAAATAAAATATTAACAGGAAAAGGATTATGATTTAAAGCCTGGATGTCTGCTCAATATTGTAGGTATATGACAGAACTTTGAACTTTCCTGCTGATTACTTGACAATAGTAGAAAATTTACTTTTGATAAGATACAGACTACAACCACAAAAAATACAATAAAATAAAATAAAATAAAATAAAATAAAAAACACATTTTGGTCCCTACAGTTTTTTGCATCACAGAAAATACTGGTTATGACACCCCAAGACATCCTCTACATATCTGGTTGTTTTTGCACAATTCCATATTCTTTGTTATAAAGACAGTGTAAAATTCAGTATATATTAGAATAATTTGATATTGGCCAATTTCTCTTGATAGACAGCACTGTATACACTCCTGTAGAGGAAAAAAGAATCACCTAGCCAACAATTTCAATGAATCTTTTGTGTTTCCTACTTGTTAATGCTTAACCAGAGCTAAAATAGACACATTTGCCTCCTATAAATCAATCACCAACTGCTCTTTACCCTCTTTCAATGTCTGCCCTGGCCTCTCCAGTCTACTTAATTTATTAGTATTTGCTCATCGAACTTAAAATAACCTCTCGAAAATCCCAACCTCCCAATTGCTCAAAAAGGGAGGAAGACATGTTCATGATGAAATTCCAACTTGGCAGAGTAGACCAAAATATTTCCCAATTTCTCACATCCCACTTGGGTTGACTTCATTTATCTTGCAAGACAGGCAGGCAGCTTTTTGTTAAAAATTGTGACTATGATACAGTCATCCATTCAGCCATTCAGTTTTACCAAAGTAAAATGAAATGATCCTAAATGTCTTCTGAATTATGCTTGGTAAAATGTTTATATATAACATAAAGCGTCTCCAATTGGACAGCTAAAAAAGACTGCAAATCTAAACAGTGCCAAAGAATCACAGCACATTTTACAAGTATTTGCATAACATAAAGCCGTGTAATGTATTTTACAAGTTCTCACCTCTGCAAGATCAAAAAGCAGGTGGTGGGGGAGTTCCTTGTATGCTTACATTTCTATGGTAACGTGCCAGGCACGTGAAATGTAATCAATTTTGGGCGGGAATAGCAGACATATTATGTAGCTACAGCCAACAAATCAATGTTCAAATTAGTCCCAGTTTGTTTGAGTGCATGAGAAAAAAAAAACCCTGCGTGCACTCAAAAATGTACAGCAGATACAGAAGTTGCCAATAGAGCTCCTTAAGAGGCGATATCTTGGCTGATTAGATAGAGAATATTACTTGTAAAGAGCATAACTTTCAAAATGAGGGACATTATTGAAATTTCAGCACTTTCTCTTGGTTTTCTAGGCTGGATTATGGTTTTTGTATCATTGCAAGACCAGTATTGGAAAGAATCCACCACAGAAGGCAGCGTAATTACAACCTCCACAATATATGAGAATTTGTGGATGTCTTGTGCTAGTGATTCTACTGGCATTTATAACTGCAGAGACTTTCCATCCCTTTTTGCCCTACCAGGTAAGTAAAGTTCTTTTAAAAATGTAATTTCGGGTGGTAAAAAATATGGTGAGTTCTCAGACTTCTTCATAGATTACACTTGCATGTACAGTATCAAAAAGCTGATGATTTAGCTGTAAGTTATAGCTGAGTGTACATTTTCTTTCTTTTTAAACATCATTTGGGAGTGCTGCTTGGTATTCCAAAATAAGAAATGTACTTTGCTCAATACATAATGAGGCAAATAAGACTATTATGAATGTTTTCATTTTGAAAAAGAGCAGCAACTTTACTCCAGTAAAACAGATCTTTTCTGTATACATTATTTGGTTCAGTTGATTTTTCTTCCAAAGCTCGGTGAACAGGAATTAGAATGAAGACCTTTGTCGCTGCACAGCAGTCATTATTTTTGGATGTGCAGTATATGAACAAGTGTTTTTGTGTCCCTCCCTGACATTATCGTATACTGCATTTACTTTTGACCGTGCATAATTTAACACTAAAAAACTGCTATATTGAGCTTTAGTCTTCAACATTTTAAAATTTAAATTTACTATATACAGCTCATTTTTCACACTCTAAAATCAATATGAATCCATGTGACTTAGTATGAGGAAATTAGGACATAAAAAAAGATCACAAGGGAAAACAATTTTGTGAGTGGCACATATATGATGATATATATATATATATATATATATATATATGATGATATATATATATATATATATATATGATGATATATATATATATATATATGTATACACACTATGACTGAGTTCATAAGCAAAACGTATCGAAACTCTTTAAGTTTTGAATTCTTCAATCTGATGTTTTCATGCAATTTCACATTTTAGATTTCCCATAAAAAAGGATAAATTATGTCAAACCAGTTTATCATCAAATTTTACATGTGCAATATCATACTATCTCGTCAAATCCATAAATAAACAATTTCCGAATATTTAAAATGACTGTGAGTAAAAGTTTAAACCATGACAAATGCCTTCTGACAGACAAGTCTCTCTCTTTTTTTTCCAGACAAGTCTCTCTCTCTTTTTTTTTTTTTTTTAAAGCAAACGTTTTTTTATCAGTGGGTGGGCGCACATGTTGATGCGCCCTCAACCCTTGCGACCAATGACGTTCCCCATCATCCCTCAGGCAGCGGAGCCCAAGTGGGACTCCCATCAGTACTGACTGGGAATTATTGACAGTGTTCAAAGCGAGTGTCAGAAAGTGACAAATAGCTCTGAGTCTATAGACATTAGTCAGCAGGTGTCGAGGTTCAACCTCACGTCCCTTAAGTTGGGTAAACACGTGGACTTTTGAAAAGCTGAAGGAGATGTGCGAATAATAGAGGAAATCATAAGTGGGAAGTTTAGGATTAATCATTAATTTGGAGGTCTCTGGAGCATCCTAGCTCAAGGGTTGCTGGGAAATCGACTAATCACACTGAGAACGCTGGGCTAAAGAAAAACAACAGGTTTGTTCTTGAAGATAGTTTAGCCGAAGATAGTAGTTGCGACATTTGTAAGAGGTCTTTCTGGAAAGACAGGCTGGATCAAGCACAATAGAAATTGTGGAGTTATGAATCCCGTAGTGGAAGCGTTCGCCTTCTTTCTGGGCTTTCTGGGATGGCTGATGGTCGGGATCGCACTTCCAAATCGGTACTGGAGAGTGTCAACAGTGGACGGTAACGTTATCACCACGTCCACCATCTATGAGAATCTCTGGATGTCCTGCGCCACCGACTCGACGGGAGTTCACAACTGCCGAGATTTTCCGTCGCTGCTTGCACTAAGCGGTATGTGCTCCAAAATTTGGTGGACTATTCATTTGGGTTGAAAAAACAGTATTTGTGGAAAGAAGTGAAGAGCCAGAGCAGCAATTTTAAAAAAGGCTAACACAAAGAGATTTGAATTGAACTTTTCAGTGGTGATGATGAGATTTCTTGAGTTGTTTTTCAAACTTGACCACAGGGTCACCTGCGTGTCTTTGGAAACCGTCACATCGCTCAACAGGTGATGTTCTTTGGTAAACAGCAGGTAATATAAGATGGGCAATATAAAAATACAACAAGATGAAAGGAGATAAGCGAGAATAACCCTAGTAAAAAAAAAAAAAAAAGAAAAAAAGAACTGAATAATTTCTTCACGGCCTCTAACTCATAACCGTCAGAGTGGATATGCGGCAACCATGTGCTTTCAAGATAATATTGTTTTCACAATTGTGTGGTTTCATTCAGTGGATACTGCCGAATGGTTGAATGGAATACTTCTTTTTTGTTATTGTATTGTGGCTGATCTTTAGTGGCAATTCGGGTATTTTTTTAAAGACTTTCATGTTTGTGAAAACTTTGCCTGCAGAGGGCGCAACCTATGTTTACCACTGTTTTGCTACATACCTCGGCAATGCATTGTCATTTGTTAAAGATTCATTTTATGAATACTAAGACACATATAAAAAATCAAATGTTTGCTATTTTGCTCCACTCCACTCCACAATCAGTCCTGGAATTATTTATTTGCTGAGCTTGAGGCTTGCTGCAAGGATTGTGATTTCGTTTTGCTGTGTATGTGTATTGTATTACCAATAGACAAATTGTACCTTGTTTGTGTGCAGGGTACATACAAGCATCTCGAGCATTGATGATCGCTGCCATTGTGTTCGGGACATTTGGGCTTGTGGGAACTCTGGTCGGAATGCAGTGCTCAAAAATCGGAGGGGAAAACTATGTTCTGAAGGGGAGGATTGCTACAATTGGAGGGGTGTTCTTCTTACTACAGGGTAAGAAAAAAGACGGATGGATGAATAACTTCAATTGTACACAATAGAGCAGCTCTACAGAGGCCAAAAATCCCGGTTTGAAACAAAATACAGAAATTGAGATTTTAAAAATGTCCTGATCAAAACAAACCATGTTTCCTAAGCTCCACCCCTTCACAAAACTGCAAATAGGTTAGGTCGCCTTTGCGTAAACCTACTTGCTCAAAAACAAATCTACAGCACCATGAAAACAACTCCTCAGCATAGGTTCCACAACAAGCTCCACATATAGTTTTTTAGTAGATGTCATATACAGTTAAATTCTTTCCATTGTACAAAATAGCCATTCTAACCATTATTACCCCCAACACCTGAAAAGCTAACATGTCAGGTATTCTAATCTGTGTGTACAGGAGACAAGCCATCTTAAAGTGAATAGCCAGTTCAAAGGGTTATCGTTACTCTCGTACACAAAGGTTTCCTCTTATCAAATGTCAGTGCAGTGTTAAAAAAGGCCAAGCTGTGTAAAATACTGAAAGTGAGGCAGTGAGAGTGGATATCACCAATGCAGTTTTGCAGTTTACAAACATCACTTTATTTGATACTGCCACTTGAGAATGGTTGGGAAAGATAAGAATGTGTGTGTGTGTGTGTGTTTTTTTTGTGTGTGTGTGTTTAATTTTCTTAATCAAGGAGATATTTGTTCTGGTACTCTTAATTAGAAAATTCATTTATTATCTTCTGAACACAACTCCCAATTGCGTTAAGTTGTGTGACTGTCAAACAATAAGGTTATCATTGAGTGGGTGTGTCACAGCAGACAGACTCCGTTTACACTAGTGGGGGAGTGGACCATGAATGGTTGAACTAATCATCATTATGTCAATCCATAAATTACGGTCTAGGTAGGACAAAGTGGCCGGTGGATCAAATTGAAGACACAAGAATAGCAAAGAGTCAATACTGCATTAAAACACTCTATTAAACTATTAAAAACAGTTCAAGTCATACAAATTTTGTTTAGACAAATATTCAGGAAAATGAACAAGCCCACTAGTTGAATCAAGGCATCCTGATAAATATTGCGTTTGTGGAATAAGAGTTAATCCACTCGTTTTTAGTAATCTCTGGGTCAGTCATTTTGTCACTTCTGTCGACTGAAAATTACATCACAACTACTCAGGGCTCAGGTAACGACCAATCACGGCTGACCTGTTTTCCGAAGCTGAGCTGTTGTGATGTCATTTTCAGTCGCCAGAAGTGACAAAATGGCCGTCCCCTGAGATGGCTAGATTTTGCTGCTTAACTCATATTCCACAACCGCAATATTAATCAGAATGCCGTGTTTTCAACTAGTGGGCCTGCTGGGAACATATTCTGGAAAAAAATATTTTTGGGTTGATTTCCACCCCCTTTAAAGATGAGAAATTCTTAAAGCATGTTGTGCTCTTTTCTAGGTATGTGCACCATGATTGCTGTGTCTTGGTATGCAGCCAACATCACGCAGGAGTTCTTTGACCAGTTCTACCCAGGGACAAAGTGAGCATGCATACTTAATTGATTTTACAGGATAACGTGACACAGACCGGATCATTTTGTTCAATGTCACTGTACACAGGTACGAGATCGGAGAAGGTTTATACATCGGCTGGTCCTCGTCCGTACTTGCTCTGTGTGGAGGTGGCTGTCTGATGTGTGTGTGCAGTTGTAAGGAGCCGGGTGAAAAAGTGTACGTATCAGAGCAAACACTTTCCCTGAGGACAGTGAGTATGACTAACCACATCTTCTTTTGACTCTCTTAGGCCTTATCCATACCAGCCGTCCTCCAGGGGACGGGTGCTGTCCACTACATCCCAGTCTGCCCCCAGCAACTATGGAAGAAATGCATATGTGTGACACGTTACTGGGACTCAAGGAGAGCGGAACTTATAACAAAGCATTTTCTACAGGAAGACAGGATCAAATATTGAAATGTGCAGTCAAATCTGAAACTTTGCTTTTGTACTCATTTTGAACTATAATTTGTGACGTAAATGCACAGTAATCTTTATGCACCCATGCCAATATGCTAAATAGTATAGGACAGTAGAGCAGTAAAGATAACAGTATCTTCAGAGCAAATATAACGGCTACTGTGCATCAGGAACCTGCTTGGAAATAATAGCGAAGTGAAAGCAAGTGATTTTGGCAAAACATGAGCGAGATCATATTACAATAATTATGTTTGTATTTATTTATTTTTTACACAAATAGTAGAAAGTAAAGAAATGTGCTCTTCAGTTGATGTGTAATTAAATATGACTGAAATTTTAGATCTTATCCCCAAAATGCTGTCACAATAAGGCTCAGCAAAAAACTAATACAAAAAAACAAACAAAAAAACATTAGGATCACTGTGAATTTGATATATTTAGGGGAAATATTTATATTTGTGACCTAGGTGTCATATGGGGATATACAGTACATACATTGGCTTCTGTAATTGGCATTGTTTTATATACAAATAAAAAATCTTTTGCAGTAATTCTGATGAGGGACAGGTATTTCTATTCGATGGCAGTTAATTGCAACCCTACACTCAGTACATATAAACAAGCGTGTGGCTCACCTCAGCAGTTGTATTTGGTGATGATGCCCCGTGTGGGAAAGACGTGAAATCACACCTGGGTATGTTTAAAGGGACAATTTACAGTATGTTTTGTTTTTTTAATGCTCGCTCATTAAAAAAACAAAAAGGACACTACTGATTTCAAGAATATTGTAAAAAAAAAGTTCTATCACATGAACATATTTTTTTAAAATCTATAATCTTAGGTGACGTAATCTGTATTTATACTACATGGGGCGTGCCTCCCCTACAGGAGGTTGCCATGTTTCGCTGCTTGCCATCTTTCTTCTTCGGTGACCCGAAGGAGACAAATTTAGTCGTTGCATTCTATTAGTTCACCAATAGATGGCATTACATTGTACAGAATGTAGCTTTAATAAATAAAATCAATATTACTTATACTATCTGGAACAGTGGACAAGCAGACCTAGACCCTCTTATTATTATTAAAGATATTTTTTAAAAACTACCAAAATCATTATGGTTCTGTTGTTGTTAATACACTCGCCCACAGAAGCTCTTTAAATTATATTTTTAATGCTAAAATATAATAAGTAAATCGTTTTCAAATTTACTGATTAATCATAGAGCACACTATTATTTCTTACTATCAGAGCTGGGCATTTTACTACAAAATTATTTGTCATCTGTATGCAGCATGCATACCCTTCCGTCGTCTGTTATTCGCCTTTTTTTCCGGGGGTAAAAAAATAGCATATACCACTATAGGCCAGTCTGCCTCTAATTTTAAACGGGCGTCTCTCGACGATTCCGACTAAACTTTCACTAGCCCCCCAATTACATGGTGAACTAGCCACTGGTCACAGACCTGTGGAAAGACCTGACTTACACTATAAAGACTTATGCAAGCGTGACTTGAAAGCGGGTGCCATTGATCCATTACACCTGGAAGCAGTGACTTTTTTTTTTTGACTGATCGTCATATGATTTATGCACTAATCAGTTATAGTAGAGCAAATAGGAGACGAACTAGGTGAAAACTTTAAAGCGCAGAATATTTATTCCAGAATTTCAAAGTATACGTATACTGTATCAACCCTCATGAAAGAAAACTCGAATTACATTTCTGCAAAATAGGAATCGTATCCGAGGTATCAGAAAACTGTAGGATGTGAAGCGTATTGTATGTTTTATTGAAAGATAATGAGCAGAAGAAAAAATCATTTTAATTCTTTGGGGTGTCGTTTCCCAAATCGTCCAGGCTTTGTCCATCAAAACGTATCAAGTGCCAGCCTTCCTTGACAGTGAGATCCTGACCTCCTCTAATAGCATAGAAGTCTCGTGATAGAGTGTTCCAGTCCAACACGCTCAATTGCAATCGGGCACAATGCTTCTCTTTGGCCACCTGCACAAACATGACAGTGCTTTAGACTCACCATGCAGGTAGAGCTATTTTTAGTCTCCAGCAATCTTACCTTAGCAACAGTGCTCATTAAACGTTTTCCAATGCCAAATCCTGACAAAGACAACAATAAACTGATGAAGTAGAAAATATGTTTGCTCCAATTTAGACTCAATATAAAAAGGTCTAGTATATATATATAAGTATATATATATATAAGTATATATATATATAAGTATATATGTATATATATATATATATATATATACATATATATATACATATATATATGTATATATGTATATATATATATATATATATATATATATATATATATATATATATATATATAGATAGATAGATAGATAGATAGATAGATAGATAGATAGATAGATAGATAGATAGATAGATAGTATATAGTAAAGTGCCTTGTACTTTCAAAAGCTATAGCCTGGTTGAACCAGATGAATATGAATAATAAGCTCAATGTATACATTCCAATTTGACGGACACAAATGCCTCTTCCATTTCTGACAGTGTAGTTAATATTTACTAACAATATTCCAAAACTGTTTCTTACCACGGAATTCAGGCATCACATACAAATCCTCCAAATGCATCGATCGTCCCTCCCATGTGCTATATGTGTAAAAGTAAAGGCCGTATCCAACAGTGGTGAATCCTAATGGGACATGAAGAGACTGCTAGCATCAAAACAGGAGGACAGAAAATAGTGCACTTAAAATTGCAAGGCTGGAATTGACATGCACTAATTGCAATCAATCACTGTAATTGTTGATAGAAAAAAATTGTGATGATTTATATTTGAATTCAATTAGATTTCACATGCAAACTCCTCGCAGGAGGGCCTGAGTCAAGGTTCAAACACCACGTGACTGAGGCAGTTAATGAATCAACTAGGTCATTGTGTTCCTTCTTCCTTTATAAAAGATAAATGATGAATTACTTAAACTACTATCAAAGTAATTTCTACGTCTTAGATGTTGTTTTTATTTTTTTTAACTGTAGATAATTTAGTCCAATACCAGGATGTTATGAGTTTTGAAACAAATAGCCCAGCCATACTGTATGTTTCTGGAAAAAAAAAAATCTCTGCAACACTGAAAAAATGAAAATCAATCCAATGTTTCATTCAAATACTACTACAGCTTGAATGCATGAATTCACAGACAAACATTTTACCTTCTCTAGATTTGTTCTCTTTTGGTACCTCTGCGACAAGACATTCAAATAAGGGATTCTGGCAGAAACCATCACGCTCCAGCTCTAAATTAAAAAATAAATAAATAAATAAAAAAGGAAAAAAGCATAGTTCACCTTGAGCGTGTATACTTAGCCTAAGCACTGGAAGAATAGCAACGGCAATTCTAAAACAGTGTACATAACAGAATGGTGCTCCAATGCATACAGGCTGATAAAATAGTTAAATATATATATATATATCTATTAAACTTGATGAACTGCTAGCTTATCTGGTTTACTGCCAGAGGGCATTCCATTCCAAGGACGGAATGGCAGAATATAAGGATGGAAGCGTTTGAAGGCCTAGATAGACCAATCCGACGTTGGCCAACTGTGACAGACGCCGGCTGTCGGCACGTCACGCTGGAAAAATACATCGCAACGACAGACACCGACGCTGACCATTAAAGTACCTTCTGCGCATGCGTGAGATGTAATACCCATCCATACCATCGCCGCTGGTAGTCACTTTTTGTCATGGTTAGAAAAATCCAACCGGAAAGCTATTGACCGGAGGGGGATTATAAAAACGTAAACAATGCATTGAGCAATATTCTTATATCACGATGAACTCTCACGCGAAATAAATCCTTACGTTCTTGACACGGTATTGTGAAATACTTAAATTGTCAACCCTCGCTCTTTCATTTGTAAGAAGATTAAGGCAGCAAAGGCGTACTCACTGTTTATCCGCATTTGTCACTTCCCGTTGGTGCTCCGAGCGCTGATTTGCCAGCTAACAGCCAGTCAGAGTGACCAAATGTCACGACTCACGACGCCGATTCAACATGCTGAAACCCCCACCAGACTCTTCCTGACCGGTTACGACGCATCGACGGTGGTCACAACTAGGCCTTTTAAAGGACAAGGACGGACGGGGTCGGACGATGATTATTTTTATGAATAAGGACGAGGGACGAGGACTGAAGGGTACCCAGGTCGCGGACGGACCAGACCAGCAAAAAAGGGTAAAGTGCCCATCTCTGGTAGCTGCATTGCGTTTGCAAATAACTGGTGAGTACCAGTTGCTCCTGTTTGTTCGGCAATCGTAAATAGAGAGTATCACTAGCCACAGATATTAACAGTTGAGCATTTGAAAACTTGCCTATTTGTGGATGGATTTTAATTGGAACCTAGCCTCTGTTATTTGCTGAAAAACTCAAAATTTGCTGTTTTTGTGCTCAGGCCAAAGGCATTTATGACTCATAAAATATTGCTTGGGTACCATGTTGTTGCATTTTGGTGTCAAGGAAATATGTTGAAGTGAGAGGAGGATCTTCATTTAGTCAGTCCATTGCCTAGTTGAAAAAAGAAATGCTTTGCTGCCTACGTGGAATTTATTTGAATCTGTATAACCTGCTTCAATGCCAATTACTGAAATGGGCAGAGAAAATAGTATTTTCAATTTGTGGCATGTAGGTGGTTGAACTCGAAGGGCTCTTGCCTAGACGACACCTCTCAATAACACTTGAAAATACCTTCATTATTCCAGATGACTAAAGCATGATTGGAGTGTATTGAAATCATTTATTGTCGTAAACATTATTATTACCTTCGCATGATATCTTAACTTGATCAGTCATCTTTTCATACTGAGCCAACTCCTGAAAAACAAGCCCTTGCAGCATTAATATGCACCTGCTATTTTATTATTTTGTATCTCTTTGAAACGTCCACTGAGATCTCATCAGAGGTGAACGTGAAACACTCACCGTTACCATTCTCGATATATCTTTGCAGTCGCCTTTAGTTGCAGCGCGTATGCTGAAGTTCATGTTTGCCGCAGCAGGATACAACCACAGTCACTTGAAACACACTTCACACGTTCTGCTCCGGTCTGTTTACCTAATCAAAAACGGGTTTTCCGTGAAGACACAGGAAGCAGCAGTGGTGTATGCGTGCGTTGCGTATCTCTTCAAAATAAAATGTAAACTAGCTGTTTTTTTCACCCTTAAATTATTTTAGATTTAAATACAATCCAACAGGAGCTTGTTAGTGTGCATGACTTGCAAGATATTTTTTTTGTTTGATAATTTATATTTATTAATTTATATTTATTAATCTATAATCAAACCTTAGGTGGAAGCGGGTGTTTAATCATACAATACAGTACAACGTAAGTGTGAGTGTGCGTGCAAGTGCATTTGTATTACACACTACAGTCTTTAAAAGTGTGCTCACTGGGGTGCTTTATTTTTTGTTTAGTGATGTGAAAAATAACATTTGAGTAATGTTTTCTCACCCACAGCACATACTCGGGTGAAGTTCCCTGATTCACAATGCAAGATGTGAGGAAGTTAATTAGAGAAAAAAATAATAATATTAGTGATGCGAAACAAATAAACGGGGAAATGGAAACAATTGAAATCCTGAAGTACCCGTTCTCAATAAAGGAATATTTGATATCATGACTTTTTTCTGTTTTCTTTTCTTTTTACTTTTATTATATATTTGGAAATGCACAGCAAGCTATCTTAAAATGTACTGTCCACGTATAATGGTGCATAAATGAGTGTCCTTTTGGTATACTTCAAGTATGAACCTGTAAACTAAAGTGTTAACTAGAAGTATACAACTTGTTTACTGGTAATATATAAATGAGTGCACTTGCAGTACACTTCAAATATAAACCGGCAAACTAAACTGTGCACTCCAAGTATATGACTTGTATACTAGTAGTATATAAATGAGTGTAATTATAGTACACTTCAAGTATAAACCGGCAAACTAAACTGTGGACTAGAGGTATACGACTTGTATACTAATAGTATGGAAATGAGTGTACTTGTAGTACACTTCATGAGTATTCTTATAGTATACATTTATAAATGTATTTTGTTCCAAATTAGTATAAAAAATTAATTTATTAATTAAATTAGTATACTTTGTTTTACTTTGTATTTAATTTGTAAATTACATTCTTTCATTACGAAAAAAGCCTCAAGAAATTAAATTGTCAAGGCTTTGTGCATCAAAACGTAACGTGTGCCAATCATCCCTGACAGTGATGTCCTCAGCTCCTTTCGCAGCGTAGAAGGATCGCGAGTGAATGTTTTGGCCTAGCACATTCAACTCCAACTGCACACATTTTTTTTCTCTCGCCACCTACACAAACATGACAACGCTTATGTGAATTCAAAAATAATAATGAATAAGAACAGTATTTTTTAATATATATAGATGTATAAATGAAAATGGGTACCTTAGCAAGGGTGCTCAGCAACTTATTTCCAATGCCAAATCCTGAAAAAGAAATAAATGCAGATTGTAGTTGCATCTCGAATGATATTTAATTCCTAAAAGCAGTGATTCCCAACAACTAATGTGCTGCAGTGAATTATCAATATTATTAAGAATGGCACAGTTCTGAGGTTGCGGGTTCGAATTCTGATCCCATACTTTCTGTGTGGAGCTTACACGTTGTCCCCACTTTTGCGTGGGTTTCCTCCAGGTGCTCCAGCTTCAAGTAGAGTAGTATACAGTGTACTTTTTGTGACATTGTTAGTGTGTCATAAGCGTTTTCTAATGTCAAATATGTGCCATGGCTCAAAACGGCAGGGAAACACCGACTTAAACTACAGAAAAACATTACATTGAAGACTGAGTAATGACTCATTGAAGTAAGAATGACAACACTCAACATATTTTACCTCTGAATTCTGGCATCACGTACAAATCCTCCAAATACACAGTGCGCCCCTTCCATGTACTGTATGAGGAAAAGTAAACTGCAAGACCAACCGTTTTGAATCCTAAGGGGATATGAAGCAATCATCATGAAATAAGATCATCTTCTACTTTCCCTTCATCCACAGTGAAGCCTTGCTTTTGCAAATTCATATATTTGTAATTTTTTTCGCGGAATGTATCCTCTGTTATTTACTGGAGAACTCACCTATTTGGTCTTTTTGTGCTTAGGCCAAAAGCAACACATGTATTACTTTGCCTCCATTTTGTGCACCAGCATGTCATGGTTGATGTGGGATGAAGGGTTTCATTTAGATAAAAGTAGTGTTTGCCATTTTGCGGGAACTATCGGGGGCGGGGGGGCGGTCAATTACCCACGGCGGGCCTTGGTCCTATTAAATAACAGGGTTTCACTGTATTGAGCAAGACTACCAGTGAAAAAGCGTACCTTCTTTAGATTTATTCTCCTCAGGTACTTCTGCCACAAGGGATTCAAACCAGGGAGGCTGTCTGAAAGCATCGCGCTCCAGTTCTACAGCCAAAAATAGTGCTGCAGTTACTGAATTAATCATAAACTCTAAATGAGTACAGTTGCATTGGAAACGTATCCTTAATAGCCATCAAACTTGTTTGTGTCAACGTGCGTATTATCAAGCAAAATATTCAAGGACATGTAAATTTTTTATTGGGGGCATATGTGAGTTTGGTTGTCATTATGATTTAAGAAGGCTGCACACAGTTATGAAATAACAAACGGCTTCACCTGACCAATACCCCTAAATATAAGACATTTTTTTGTATGATCGGTCATATTATTGAAAAAATTGCCAATATTTCAAAAATTCTGACGGGGTATGTAAACATATGAGCACAACTGTACAATCACTTATCTGAGGCCTTAGTCACTGTGATAACAGCAAGTGGCAAAACGGCCGCCCCCTGAGATAGGTTTTGCTGCTTAATTCATGTTCCACAAATCAGAATGCTGTGTTTAGACTAGTGGGGGCACATAGAACATATTATTGTGAAGAAAATGTTTGACTTTAAGACCCCTTTATGTGCTCACCTGGGTTGTTGCGCATATCACCAAAACTGCAACTGCAGTTTGCAGTACTGTACTACAGTAGGGGTAGAAGCAGGACAAAGCAGAGCTTATCTTTGGTTACTGATTAATCTGTTCATTAGCAGCAGGAGATGAATTTATATTTGTGTCAAACTGCATGTATATGTATTGTGTATACAGTATATCGTCGCTGTCAGGTGAAAAGCACTTATCTCCATTTTTTTTTCATTTTCTTATTTTTACATGAATCATGTTTCCTCGTTATAAACATCGCATTAGAGCGAAAAATAAAACAGTTTCCAAAATTGAAGATAAGTGTTTTTCACAGGACAGCGACGATATGTATATGTGTACCGGTATATATATATATATATATATAAAACGCAAAATAATCCATTGCATGGTACACATATTATGCAGTATATTGAACATTTTTAATTATGTAAGTGTACTGTCTGGCTGCATTCAAAATTGCTGTGTCAAGAAGATGAATTAAAGACACCCGTAATGTCAACTGAGATTGATAAGAACAAAAAAGCAATACCTTCATACGTCACTATCATTTGGTCGAGCATTTTCTCATGGATTGCCAAATCCTAGAAAAAGGAGCACATACGTAAAAGTGGTGATACTTTTCCCATGCATTTGATTACAATGTAGCATGTATTTTGTATTTAGGGCATATAGGCTATGAAGCCATCAGACTCACCCTGAGCAGTCTCCATATGTCTTTACAGTCTGCTTTTGTTGCAGGTCTAATAGTGAAGTTCATTATTGCAGCAGTCAACAACTGCAGGTAATTGGATTACCTGAACCTACCTGAAAAGTGTATTATCCTGTACAGCATGTATTGCATGAACAGGGCCTGCCCACAACAGACAGGTGTAACCTTCAAAGTAAAAGGTACAGTAAATCTGCAATATTTCAGAGATACTTTTCTGCTTTCCATTTCATTTCTCTCAACTTCAACTTGTCTGACCTTTGCGGTCAACAAAGCATTTTTTTTTTGCACATAGAACCACTGTTCACTGCAAAGCTCCACTTTGTGTTATTTCCTCTAAACACAATAATGAACTTAATACGGAAGTGATTTATTTCAAAACTGTTGTTCATTGGAAAGGGAAAATTATTATACAGATTGGATTCATATGATAGCCCTTTAAGTCATGTTTGCATCCTTTGTCAAACCAAGACATATATTTTACTTCAGAAATATATCACGCCACACCTTATAAGTGTCGCATGTTAATTGGACCCTCTGCCATCTAGTGGAAGAGCATGTCCTTGTTCTGCCTACCAATTGACATTGTCACTAACCACTAGTACACTTCGCTGCAATTAACTGCTCTTCCATCAGATGGCACAAGGCCTGACGGTTTTTGGTGCGCTGAGAGATACTTCTCATGAAAAATATATATTCCTTCGTATGACAAAGGTGGGGGAAAACTGCTTTAAAGTTCATGTTTGCAAAAGGTATGTAATCCAGTATAGTCACTTCCGTTCTCATATGCAGTATGCAAGGTCCGCTCTTCACCCTGCGAGTGGGGCCCAATACGTCTGTTGGTTGCATGTACTCATTTGCTAGCGATATTAGCAAATTAGCAATAGCGTTACGTACGCGACGAATTGTTAACATTCGTGTGCACTTCATGGACCACTCGGAAAACATAAACTCAAAGAACATTATCGTGCATTTAATATTTGTGGACCCTACTAGCGCGAGAAAGGGACTGGGCTGGCCACCAAATAGTGATGCCGAATATCCCCGAACCTTTTGTGGATAGCATGTCGTAATCCAAACTCTGGATTCATAAATCAAGTCAAATCAAATGTTATTTATATAGCATTTTTCATACATAAAAATGCAACTCAAAGTGCTGTACAATAAAAATATCAAAATACAACATTAAAAAGTAGACCCGCTCCCTCCTTCCGTCACAATATACACAAAGACAGATATCCACAAGCACACTTGCACTCACACACACACAAATGCAACCTGATGAACTTTAATTTAAAAAAGACATGGCAAGGCACAGAGACACCAAAGGAGGAAATACCAGTCGTTCCCAAAATCAAAAGAGCTCCTTGTCAAGCCTGTTTGACAAGTAGCAATGCAAAATGAATATAACAAACGTTATAGAATCGGGGTAACACCAAGTTATTGGCTACACAGACAAAGTATGTGAATTTTAAATGTGAACTCACCTTCAGTTTGCTTGTATAACAGATATTTACTTGGATAAAATCTTGGAGTTCAGGTAAAACCGCCAAACAGAAAGTATATTTACATACAAAGACTGTTACCTCTCTTTGATCCTTAAGTACATTTTTTGGTAAAATACAACTGCTGGGGAAAAAAAACAATCAAAAGTGACTCAGGTTTATAACTGAGTTAGCTTTAAGACTTAAAAAAAAAAAAAAAAAAAAATCTCCAAAGTAAATGCTTTAACTTTGACAGCCCTGACATATATCTATGTGTGTGCATGTTTTTACACTAGAGTCTTTAAAGTGTGTTCACTTGGGTGCATTATTTTTATTTATTTATTTTTTTTGTTTAGTGTATTGTACACTTCATGGACCAATATGCATTGACAATGTTAAAATGACAGAGGAACGCGCGAAGAAGTTGCAACTGTCTCATCTGTCTGTGTGTGGAGAAATCTGTGGAGAAACTTCTGCAACTCATTTTCTTTCTGGCATGGCAGCTGGCAAAAACAGCTGCATTTGAAACAAATTCAACTACTGCAAGTAAGCCAGCACGTGAACAGCATGTGCACCTTGTCAATTTCCCCCAAACACAACTTCTAATTTTGTTGGATTTCATTTGCCATAATCTCCAAGCTTTGTCCATCAAATTGTACTATGTGCCAGCCTTCCATGACAGTAAGATCCTGAGCTCCTTTCGCAGCATAGAAGTCCAGTGATCTAGTGTTCCAGTCCAACACATTCAACTGCAACTGCAAACACTGCTTCTCTTTGGCCACCTGCACGAACAAGAAAATGCTTTAAATTGACCGTGCAATCCTTATTACTCCCCACAAAGTAAAGGGGGCAACACAGTAATAAGTTGGGTTTGTTCTTTTCTTATTGTCATTCTCACATTATGTCAACAACAGGCTACTTGGAAGCATTCTTACCTTAGCAACATTGCTCAGTAAACTTTTTCCAATGCCAAATCCTGATGAAGACATTAATTATACGGATGAGGCAGAAAACAGTTCAGTGAAAAAGTCAAACCCACTCAAAAAGAGGCTCATTATAACGTTGTAAGGGGTACAAAGGGGGTAGTTATTGGCTTACACTGTACACCTGACTTTTACAGCTTGGAAACATCAGTTTGATAATGAGCCCTATGGGATACATTAAGGTAGATTTTACCTTGAGCATCAGACAGAATTTGTTGATATATTTCTGAAAATGCGGTTGACATTTATTGACAAAACAACAGGGCACACTGTTCATCAAGAACAAGCACAAATTGAATCTAAATTCAGGGGTGACGCATACGTGGGATCCACACAAATAAAAATTCAGATGTACTGTTGATTGATTTGATTTATTGTTCATGCTGAAACACTTCTTACCTCTGAATTCTGGCATCACATACAAATCATCCAAACACATGGCCCGCCCACTCCATGTGTTGTAGATGGAAAAGTAAAGGGCACACCCAACAATTGTGAATCCTAAAGGGGCATGAAGAGACTTTCATCAAAAACAGCTTCAACAAATAACAAAAAAAAGTGGATATAATAAGTCTACATATCCCCTGTTCAAATGCCACATTGTTTTGATGTGAAAAATGAGACCAAGACAAATACCAAATCTGATGCATTATTATTATTATCATTATTATTATTATTATTATTATTATTATTATTTATAATAATAATAAATTTCAACACCTTTTCCACCATTAATGTGCACACTCTCTTATAACTGTGGTGGATGTGGCCATGTTCATGAATCAAATTAAGTTTTATAAAGCAGGAATTGACAGAGACATGGTGAAAATGAAAGCTGCACAGAAAGTAGAAATGACAAGTAGGCTACAGGAATGGAAACATTTTACCTTCTTTAGATTTATTCTCATTTGGTACCTCTGCAAGAAGACACTCAAACAAGGGATTCTGGCTGAAACCATCACGCTGCAGTTCTGAAGTAAAAATAATATATAATATAATATAATATAATATAATATAATATAATATAATATAATATAATATAATATAATATAATATAATATGATATAATATAATGTAATATGATATAATATAATATAATATAATATAACATAATATAATATAATAACAATCAATTCAAAACAATTTACTGCTGTATTGTGGACAAGTTAGGTGTTTGCATCCCACTGAAGCACTTCAACCGTCCAGTTCCATAGATACAAAAAAAAGGTGAATACAACATGCCTTTTGAACTGTTTCATTGAACAATATTTGCTGGTGTAAGTATACTGTCTGGCTGTATTTAAAATTGCACCATCAAGAAGACGTATTAAAGGCATCCATTTTTGCAATCTCAATCATGTCAAGTGAGATGGGTTGGGAAAAAAACAAAAAAACAATACCTTCAGACGTCACAATCAGTTGGTCGAGCATTTTTGCATGGATTGCCAAATCCTAGAAAAAGGAGCACATAAAAGCGCTGATACTTTTTCCATCCAATTGGTTAAACTGTAGATGTATGTACTGTATTTTGTGTTTAGTGCATATAGGCTATGAAGCCATCAGACTCACCCTGAGCAGTCTCCATATGTCTTTACAGTCTGCTTTTGTTGCGGGTCGAATAGTGAAGTTCATTATTGCAGCAGCCAACAACCAGTAATTGTTCTGGAACAACTGAACCTACCTGAAAAGTGTATTATCCTGTACAGCGTGTATTGCATGAACAGGGCCTGCCCACAACAGACAGGTGTAGCCTTCAAAGTAAAAGGTACAGTAAATCTGCAATATTTCAGAGATATTTTTCTGCTTTCCATTCCATTTCTCTCAACTCCAACTTGTCTGACCTTTGCGATCAACAAGGCATTTTTTTTTGCACATAGAACCACTGTTCACGGCAAAGCTCCACTTTGTGTTGTTTCCTCTAAACACAATAATCAACTTAATGAGGAAGTGATTTATTTCAAAACTGTTGTTCATTGGAAAGGCACAATTTTTATACAGATTGGATACATATTATAGCTCTTTATGTCATGTTTGCGTCCTTTGTCAAACCAAGGCATATACTTTACTTCAGAAATATATCACGGTACACCTTAAAAGTGCATGTTAATTGTACCTTCTGCCTTCTTGTGGAAGAGCATTTCCTTGTTCTGCCTATCAATTGACATTGTCACTTAACCACTGGTACACTTTGCTGCAATTAACTTCTCTTCCATTAGATTAGATACTTCCGATTAAAAATATACAGTATATTCCTTGGTATGACAAAGGTTGGGGGAAAAAGTGATTTAAAGACAATCATATGTACCAAAATCTGTGCAAGACGTTTGCCTTTCCAATGAACAGGTTTCAAAACAAATACATTTGTCAGTAACTTTTTTTTTTTTTGTGGTTGTAGTTTGCAGTGGTGCGGAACTGCACTCTTTATATTTTGATGGAGCGCAGTGTGCGCCCCTGCAAACTTGATAATCTGGTACACGTGGCATCATTAACTCTGTGAAGACAAATTTGCATAACTGCTTGCACGTAGTTCTTTTTCTCTGATTAAGCAGACTGAACTTGGAAATATGTGTCAGGAATGTGTTACATAAGTTGAAGGGTTGAAATTAGTGCAATTATACACTACAGTCTTTAGGGTGTGCTCACTCTGGTACTTTATTTGTTTAATGTACTATACGCTAGAGGAATCAACCAACATTGCTAATTAATACATTTGTTGGCCTCGTTTGCCTGCCAAACGGTCCAAGCTTAATTCTTTGTCGCGTCATTTCCCAAATCGTCCAGGCTTTGTCCATCAAAACGTATCAAGTGCCAGCCTTCCTTGACCGTGAGATCCTGAGCTCCTCTTGCAGAATAGAAGTCTCGCCATGGAGCGCTCCAGCGCTATTAACATGGAGGAATGAGTAGGGGGGTCGCCCCAGCTTGACGAAGTTCTTCCCGGCCAGGAACAGTCAGATGCTCGGGGCATTGTGAGCAAGCATGTTGTCATGGTGAAGCAGCCATGAGTTGTCCTGCCATAACTTCGGCTTCTTCTCACGCACTGAACATAGCAAACACTACAAGGTTCATTTGTAGACATGCTGGCTAATCGTCTGGCACACAATGAAGGGGAAAATTTGTAGTTTGGGGTTGAAATATATATTTTATGACATTCACAGTCCTGGAACGTTTTGGACGCACCTAATACAGACAAATGATGAAAATGAAGCAGCACAGAAAGTAGGGACGGAAAAATATGATGAAATCATTTTACCTTCTTTAGATTTATCCTCCTCTGGTACGTCTGCAACAAGACACTCAAACAAGGGATTCTGGCTGAAACCATCCCGATGCAGTTCTAAAGATAAAAAAAAACACGTAACGGTTGGTGTCAATTACAACTGTAAAATGTTAATGAGAGTCAATTCACACGTAGGTGTTTTCGTGCGTTCAAATAGATATGGTTGAGAAAACACTGTAGAAAAATATAGTGCCTGTGACGAGATAATTGCATTAAGATCAATTCACAATATTCTCTATAAAAGGTTATACGACTTTGCGAGGATAGTTCACAGAGGTTTGATTACTTTTGCCAATATTTGTAAAATATTGATAGAAACTGTTACCCTCGCATGATATCTTCACTTGATCCGACATCTTGTCATAAACTGCCAAGTCCTGAAAAACAACGTTTTGGGTTGCAACAAGACAGCACTATAACGGATGTTTTTTGGGGTTTTTTTGTATATCGTTAAACTCTAGTTGCCTATAAATCACGTACCATTATCATTCTCCATATGTCTTTGCAGTCTACTTTGTTCGCAGCACGTATCTTAAAGTTCAGGTTTGCAAAATGTATTTAATCAAATATAGTCACTTCCGTTCTCGTATGCAGTATTCAAGCTCCGTATCAGAGCCCTTCAAAATACATTTGTCTTGGAAAAAGATTTAACGATACAAAATACAAAACAAGTAGCAGACGTGCAAACTGGAAACACCGCACGAGTAAAAATGGTGTAGTCGTCCCACGATAGATGCATGCATGACGTCATTTCAACAACACACACCTATAAATACCGTACAGTACATTGAAGCAGCCGTTTCCTGAGTGACTCCAATGAAAACCTGCATTTCAAATTTTCAATTGTATTTTGCTTTGTCATACAAATTAAAGACATTCAAATGGCCTTTTCTATTTTTACTTTGTGCATCAAAATAGCGTGTGTCAATCATCACTGAGAACCTGACAGTAATGTCCAAAGCTCCTTCAGCAGAGTAGAAGGCTCTTGCGCGGTTGTTTCGGTCTGATGCATTCAATACCAAGTGCACACAGTCTTCGTCTGCACAAACATGACAATACTTTGGTGAATTAGAAAAATGAGTGGAATATTTTTTTTCTTTTTTTTCAATTTGATACATTTAAATGGGTACCCGGAGTGCTCATTAATTTCTTTCCAATGCCAAATCCATAGAAAGAAATAAAAGGAGAAAGTACTTACAGTTTATATATTTAATTCCTGAGTGATTCCCAACCACTTTTGTGCTGGAGTAAATTATCAAATTTAACGTAATTAATCCAAAAATTGGGCAGAATGGTGGCCTATACAACACTCAACATGTTTTACCTCTGTAATTCTGGCATCACATAATAATCCTCCCAATACACTGACTGTCCTTTACATGTATGTGTGACAGTAAACTGCAAGACCAACTGTTTTGAACCCTAATTGGACATTTTTTCCCCAAAAAACAAAATCTTCTGCTCAAAGATTCACACCTGGAATACGTTGTTCACCATCCATCCAGCCGTTCCATTTTGGGGACGGATGGATGGCCCGTTCCGTCGCTGCGACGAAATGCCCATCTCTGTTTAGCAAGTATCAGTGCAAATGAACAAGATAAACATAGAACTACTAGAACCAGGATAACGCAAGGATAATGGAGACAAATGGTAAAAAAATAGACAGGTTACTTTTGACTACCCAGACAAAGTATTTGAATTTTAACAGTGAACGTGTCCTCAGTTTAATTACTGTCGACTTTGCTCGGGTGAAGGGTGAGGAGGCATTGCGAACTTAAATGGCAAAAATGATTGCACAATTGAGACATCCACACGTCAACACGTAGGAATACAAATACAAAATGAAATTTATTTTTGAATTAAAAAAAAAAAAAAGAGCATGAAATCAATTGGAATAGAGGAGGAAACACTGTGACAGATTGCCTCTTGGTAGGCATGAACATATTTACAATTTACGATCAAATACCTGCCTCTGCACCATTACGGAGTTTGCGGTTTAACCTCAAATAGTGTCCTTGAATGTGTTAAATCTCTTGTGAAAAGTGTCAGTGTGGCGACTGTGTGCTCACACTGGGAGACTCTGATCGGTCCGTCTTACCCGTCGATTCGAGTGTGGTTGAGATGTGTGTTGGGATTACAGAGCTTTTATTCTCCATGGAAGAGGTGGACGAGGGAAGTGATACCACGATGTACTTCTGCATGGGTCGTGAACCAGGGAGTGAGGGGCCACTTCCCGGTTCTAGTTTTACCAAGGGCTGCAAGGTTGACGTAGCGCTGGGTACGGTGCTCGTCACCGTTGAGGCAGACTGAGAAGAGTTGATGGTGATTACCTGCTGGGGGAATAATACAGATATAAGTGAATGTTTTTTTTCACAGTAATCCCATGCATGTCGTGGTTTACTAATTCACATTTCTGTGGGACCTGTCACCCGCTCCTCACTGAAAAACACCTATTTGCCCGAGGATGCCGCCAAGGAGCTGTGTAAATAGGAAAGTAGTAGAGTAACAAAGAAGTGTGGTGAAGTGAAGCGGGTTGTCTGCCTCGACTGACAGACAAGCTTTGTTTGTCAGATATAAGCTTGGTTTAACCTAGAGTCTTCACTGCAAGATGAAGGTTCATCCAGCGCATTTTTTCAATCAAATCATCTTTAAGTTATTTATTTTGAAATTATACTCAACTGTTTTGGGGGGGGAATCAGTGTGTGGTTGGATATTTGCTGTTTGAAACTAAATATAGACAATTTTATGGGGACGGGGTCGTCAATTACTCGCACTTTTTCACTATTCGCGGCAGGGCTCAGTCCCTGCCCTTATGAAGCATGGGTGATTACTGACACATAATATGTATTGTTTTTGAGACCACTTGAGTCTCTGCAAAGGCAACCGATGATTGCGGGAAAACCTCAAACGTACCTGCTGTGTTGAGGCGGCTCCTGCGCTTGTTCCCATGACGATATACTTGGTGGCAGGGGGCGATGGCTGTGATGGGGTCCCTGGTCTTGGCGACATCAGGGTAAGGGAGCTTGGAACCTTAACGATGCTGGGAGTGCGAGGTCCTGTCGATCCACTGAGTCCACTTTGTGAGACAGAGATGGTCGGACGAGGCTGCAAGACAAACAGTCACCGTTTTATATCCTGCTCCTAGGGCTGGGTGAATATGGGAAAAACAATAATCGCAATTATTTTCATTGATATTGAAATCACCATTTATAAATATGGCTATTTATTGATTTAAAATCTTAGTATTTAACTACCAAAACTCAACTAGTAAAAAGGGCAATATGAACTTGACTCTCCTTCAAGTGAAATTGAAGCCTCTTTCATTTCAATTTAGCTGCATTGCATCTCTACACGCGTTCAAACTGTGAATTAGCACCTCCCTGATGTCTTTTTTTAGATTTAGTTTATCTTATTTTGTTGTTCTATTTTTATTTTCAAGCCTTGGGACTTACTGGGCTAACTCTGGGAACTTGGGTAGCATATGAAAATGTGTTAGATGGACAATTAAAGTTCCTTGAATCCTTGATAACTCAAATTTAAATAGAACTTGAAACAATCAGAAAATAAATTAATAAAGTAAAGCAATAATATACTAAAATAACAAAAAACAAGAAATAAAAATACATACTGTACCCCATACCTCTATTAATATAATCTGTTTCAAAGAACGTGAAAAACGTGGATTTGAGTATTGTCATATTACCCGTATGTATGTGTTTCTCCAGCATTTGTGTATGAATATTTGTTATTTGATGGAATATATCGCCCGGAACTCAATGCTAATGACCTGTTAGCATGTCAATAGGATTATACATTGACTTTAGCATTAGCCCTGGTGATTTATTTTTAAAACGAAGCATGTCTTGTATTTAAATATACAATGTGTGTAATTATTTTTCTTGTGTGTTTAGTTTTACTGTAAACTCAATTGGCATGTCATTAAACATCTTAAAGCATGCTCAGGGAGGCCAGAATCACATAACGTCACACGCTTGCGGCGCACAATAATCTTTTTTCTTCCATTATAATGTTTTTTCAAGATTGAGATAAACTAAAATCAAAATTAAATTTCAACTAATTGCCCAGCCCTACTGCCTTCCAATTATCATAAATATTATCCATATGCAGATTATGTCTATAAAAGCATGAGAAACCCTTAACCATAATACAGTGGTGCCTTGTATCGTAAATCATCTTTCACCGATGAAATGAATGGAAGTACCATTAATCCATTCTAGCGCCTCAAAAACCACCAAACAATATTTTTAATAAGCAAAATAGTCCTCAACAGTCTACTGTAATACACTTTATAAAACATACAGTAATAACACAGCTTCATCGAATGTGAATATTATGCAGTTGGCTGAAAACTGTCACAATTTTTTATTTTATTTTTATCTTATTTTTTTACAAATCTATACAATTGGTCAGTCCACACGTGTGGGTGTTATTCTTATGTTAATGTTTGAATAAACGTGAACACGCCCAACGCAAGCGACATGCCTTTCAGTATTGTTGTATGGTCTATTTGCATGTGTTGCTACTGTTGTGTTCAAATATAAGTTGTTTAAAAGTTTATAATTACTGCAACATTGATGCTAGCATCGTTAGCCAGTCTTACCTTTTATAATGTGCATTATCGTTAGGCTAGCAGATGTTTGTAGGAATACAAACCGTGGTATCGCTTAGTCATCAAATGTCAGTGTACCTGTGTGATTGTTAACGTGGTTCTGTTGACTTGCTGGGCTTGCATTGCAGCTTGGGTCCGAGCCTTCACGACATGGGAGCACAGCATGGGTGCGAGGTAACCATAGTCAATCCGATATTGTTCCACGTTGTCTGGTGGAGGTCGAATCTTGGCAATGACACTGGCACAGTGTTTCTTGGAATGCAAACAACATTTGCAATTTTATACACTTAAAACCAAACATAAGGAACAATTCACATTAAACCTATTATTATTATTATTATTATTTTAATACCAGTAGGAGACTTTGAACATGGTCCGCTCCAATTTTATCAATGTTGGAGATCACTGGTCCTTCCATCACTGCTTTGATGCGAGCACCCTCTACAGCAAGCCGAGGAAGGATCAACGTCTTTATAACCTTTAGAGACAAAGGTATAAGGCCTGTGCTGATGTAATGCAAACAACGTTCAAGAAACCAAAACAGGAACCTGGCCGGAAACTCACATCAGGGCCCAGTTCAGCAAGTCCAGCGATGCAGCCGTAGCGTGTCGTCCACTGGGTTTTGTCATCCAACCAACTCTGAAAAGACAAATCAAGTTAAACGAAAGTGTTAGAAAAATATATTTCTTTGCATTTATAAAATATAATCTGTTAGTTACAATGTCTTTTTTTTTGTTTTATTGCAAGGATAACAAAAGTAGGCCTTGTTCACATCCTCTGATATTGTATTACCACGTTACTGTAAGACAAAGCAAGATGTCTGTGGTTGGGTGCCTGTTGTTTATCAAATGGTCAACATTTACCTTTGACAATTAGATTAACTTTATTTTAATCCCACTTTAATGCCAATCTTTGTTTTTGTTCATACTCTGTTGGTTTTACATATTTAAAAAACGAGTGTGTGTGCGTGCGAGTATATTGCTACTGAGACAAAATTGATTTTCCTCATTGGATGAATAAAGTATCTATCAAATGTTTTTCTTGAGGGAAAACAGGTATCTAGTTGAGGTCCACTTTATTTGAATTGAAATAAAGGCGTCTATTTGCACTTTACACAGGAAATACAACCTTTAAAACCGACAACAACCCACTTGTTTAAAATCATAGTAATGGAAAAAAAAGTCACCTTAGTAAACGTCTTGGTGATGCGAGACTGGATGTTGTTGGTAGTGGTGCTAAAAGTTTTGCAACTCTGCGCCATAAGGCGAGCAGCAAAGTCCCGTAAAGCCCAGTGGTTGTCAACATCTGGTCTCAAACACAACTGCTTGCTCACAATACATGTCACCACAGCCGGGATGAGCTCGTGCAGCTACAAGGAAAATAAGAAAAATGTACATAAAGTGATATTAAGTAATTACATTTTATGTACCAACCAATCATAAAAATGGTTCCTTTTAACTCACATATTTCTCCAAGTATAAAGTGGGGTTGTCCATCAGTGCTTTGACCATCCGCATGAGGTAAATCAGCAGAGCCAAGTTGTTTTGCACCACATTGACACGAACCTATCACAAGATCAAAACGAGAGTATTTATAAGTTAATAGCATTGAAAATCTATGTGACAGGTGTTTTAAAATACGCTCACTCCTTCTGAAATAAAGGTGCTGAATCTTGGTAGCATCTGATACAGTCCCGGGTCTGTCGCAATACTTTGCAAGGCTTCCTGAATGGCAGAAAGAGCAAATAAATTAGTCACATGTAAGTCATTTATTTCTCTGCCTGAAATGTGCTGAAAATGAGTTTATCACACAATCGATCAACATTTCATCAACTTGTTGTTATTTGGGTTTTCTTAAGATGAATGTACACACAGCTCTCTTGGCTTCACAGGATCCGACGCATGCTTCAGTGATCTCCTTGTAGTAGAGCTGCTGTTCCACAGAAAGCTCATGCGTACTGCGAGGTTTCAACCTTATGGGACCCTTCTCTTTTCCTGAAATAGACATAGTCGGGATTAATAAAGATAGTTTCAAGGACAAAATAGCTATTTATGAGCAATTAATTAAATGAATGTTAAATTTGAATATAAAAACTAGATAGTGACCTTTACCGTCAGCAGCTGTTGCCCCCAGATTTTTGCCTTGAATGGTACCATCCTCCTCCTGACCAGGTTTGACAACTTTGAGGGGCTCAGTGGATTCAGATTTTTGTTGTTCTTTTGGTGCTACAAAGCAGAGAATTAGAATTCAGTCATTACCTTTCCGAATTTTTTTAAAAGTACATCATGTTTCAATGCAATCTTACCTGGTGGTGGATTTTCTGGAATCGAAGGTTGAATTCCCTCAATACTTAACCAGTGGGCTGAAAGAAGTACAGCAACATGAGAAGACTGAGAAACACCCATTAAAGTAATTCCGTAGAAAGACATTGAGGAAAAATTGTTTGTATACCTTTAAGAGACACATCCAGCGGAACTCTGGGGAGTGGTGTGTTGATAATATCACTGAGGTCCACTTCCTTCTCCTCATAAAAATGAAGCTCTCTCCCACCACCACTTGCGAAACGAAAAGGGATAAACTCTTGCGACTGGAATCCATACAGGGGCTATAAAGAGCAAAATCTACTTTAAATGCATAATATACACACAAAAAAAACAATCTAGGTTATCCTAGATTCTAGGTTAACCTATCAAATGTAGTGGTCTCATATTATAAGCATGTTCTCGCTTACCTCCACATTTTTAAGTTTGAGGGCATTGTCAATGTCACTGGTGGTTAGTTTACGTCTCTTGCCGTGATGCATAAATTTAAGAGCATCCTTTAAGAGCAAGAACACACATCAGACATGACATGAGCAAACGTATTATACCATAAAGCTTGACAATAGTGACACTCACAAAGGTTTTTAGCGTTTTTCCTCAAATCTATGTGGTGTACCTGTGTAATTTCTTTAATTCTGTAGCTGACTTCTTCACTTAGGGCTGTGCAGCTGTCCTCCTGTAATTGGCCCACTCCCATGGACTCTGCCATCGCCTTCATGGACTCTGTAGGGAGGACTACTGAGCACTGCTTCTGACGCCTTTCCTCCGCCATCACTAAAATAAAACACAGTTTGTCAATACAATACATTTCATGTGTGTAACTAACTCATTAGTAAAGACACATGCATAACGCAAAGTTCTTCACCGTCTTCTCATGATTTAAGTGCAATGGGTTGACCAGTGAGGTAAAAGCACAAAATATGATTAATCCAAACATTGACCAATTTAAACATTACATTTTAAATGTATCTATTGGTTCCTACTCGGAAAGGAAAACATAAAGTTATAAAAAAAATTAAACAAATTATTTTTAAAGTTAAATCATAAAAGGGATACTGTTGTCAAGGCAAAAGGCGGGCAAATCGCTAGAACAGAGAGTACACTCTACTCACGCGCTTCACGTACATCAATTCTGTAACTCAAACAGTACAACTTCGAAAATAAAAAAAGTAAATCGCGCTCGTAAGTTGTGTTCATTATGAAGTTGCATCAGGCTTGAGTGAGCAGTTGTGTGTTAGCCTGGAAGCTACGTGACTTAGCTTTAGTGGACGCTTTTCAATTTACCTGCATAAAACGTTCTCCTTTCAGGGGGTAAGCGGTTAGTTGCACGAATATGAGGACTCACTGTTGAAATATGCAACGAGACATGTTTTGCAAAGCTAACCGTTCGCTGTAATACTCCATTCTCAATACAAATAACTAAGCAGACTGCGGATAGTAATAGAAACCTTGTTCCGTCGCCATTTTGAGTAAACTTCCGGTTGTGTTATCGCGAGACTACTGTATATCAACAGACCGATGTGATTTAATAATATTAGAAAAAATATTCATAGTATAATCCCTTTGATAAATATCTTTTTAATAGATTGGAGCAGCTATTCTGCTCAAGTATTTTTTTTATATCAATTAGAACGTAATCAACGTTTGTCGTGGAACACAAACACCCACTACTTAAGTTTACGGGGATCCGTTTTGCGGTTGCACCAGATACTCAAGTTCAGAGCGTGGAAGGACATATTTTGATATAACCATGTTCAGATACCTATCACGCACATTGCATGCAGCTCATAATTCATCGGTGTGTATATCTGCGTCGCGTGTTTGTCTAATAGATTGTGACACGGCTGCAGTTTCAATTTTAAGGTGAGTTGCTTTTTGCTGTCCCGGCTAATGTATTTTTATTAAGGACAGTATTTTATTTAGGCTACCATTATAATTTCATGAGTATTAGAATGTCGTTAAGTTTGATGTCTGTATTAACTCACGTGTATACAATTTTCATTTGTAATAAGTAACATGTTCAATTCCTATGTATCAAAACTGTTATCAGTTGATGAAATTGCAACCTGTGGCTTATTGCTTATGACTTCACAATGTTTTGCTCTTCTTATAGGTTGTCCAATGTTTCTACGCCAAAATACCTAAGCACATGCTCTGTCAAATTAGGTGAAAATACACACAACTCCAATAATGCGGATAACGGGCCCGATCCCACAAAAACCCAAACAGTGAGTAAACAACCAACCCAAGAGTGCAGTAAAGTCGACAAACTTGATGTTCCAAATCATGCAGACAATATTAAGATGCATGAAGCGGAGGGAAAAGAAATTCCGCCTGTTGCAGCCAAGAGCGGCAAAGAGAATCTACTTGATCTTCTGGGAGCCATGAAGGTGGATGTCACCAGCAAGAGGAGATTGAAAAATGTGAAAGTTAAGCAAAATGTCTCCCAATCAAAGTCCACGCCAGCTGCTATGGAGAGCACCATTAGTATGTTTCAAAAGGCTTCAGATGAGGCTTCAGCTCAGAAGTGAGGGGTGGATTTTATTTTATTTTTTTCATCATTTTCCAAATTTTAGTTGTCCTGGTCATAGCAGCAACACTGCAGTGCCATTCTTTATTCAATAATCATGTCTCTCTTTTTATAGTCACACACTGGATGCAGAATTGGTTGCAGCTGCTTCCGCTGCGGCTTCCACTCTTCCTAACAGCACCCAGGCAGAGTCTGAGCTGCTCAAGCAGCTGAGGCAGCACGAGGCAATCACCGAGGCTCACAAGAAGGGTGATGTGAACAACCTGGGGTACATTAGCATCAATCCAGTATACAATGCTCTCATCATGTCATCAAGTTAGAATTTTACCTCAACCGACCACAACATTGTGATCAATTGCACAATCTAATAAATCCAATATAAAAGCCAATAGATAATAATGCTCGGTTTTGATTGACACAGTCTTTCTGGCAGGCTGTGCATATGTTACCTGGGTTCTCATTGGCGACTAAACAGACTTAATCAAATAGGACCACTATCCTGTCGCAGTTATAAAGATCAAAATTACAATACAAAAATACAATATAACAGCACACAACTGTGCCCCATCATCTGTAGTAGTTAGGATTTAATATTTAGAGCATAGAGTAACATGACAAAAACATACACAATTAAGTAAAATACATCATACTCACCCACTCAAGTGTGAAGGTCCCTGCAGTTTTGCTTTTGGAAGTTTGCTGTCAGAGAATGCAAAAATTCCGATGTCATCGTCCTGTTAGGAAGAATTTGAAATGTGAATGGGTAAAGAAACAGTCACATTGCTAATATATTTATTTATTTATAATTTTTTTGTCTTTTTTTACAGAAATCAGTTCACTCAAAATGTTTAACATTATTGAGGTACTAGAGTTGTCCTGCATATCATTCCCACAATTTTGTAATTTTTTTTTTAAATATTACACCTACTTAAGTTGTTGTATAGGCCAGTATAAGACACGTTGCAAGTGCCAGTTGCTCATCCCTAACATTAGAGGCTTGAAACTAATTGGACAAACAAAAAAATGTAACATCCATATACACGTACTAGAAGCAGTGCAACCAAGACAAAAGACACCAAGTGAAGAAAATTGACTTTTGGGAATACATCAAAACAATTCCATGGAACAAATTTGATAATTTAGGTTGTTAATATAGTGATACACTTGTTTGATATTAACCTAAGAATCTCTCCTTGATTTCTTAGAGTGATTATAGCTGACATGAAAGTGGGAAGGAATTCCAATCGACAGAACGCTTGGCCAGCCAATCAGATCCGGTTTGATGACGATGGGCGTGGCTACACACACGATCGTGGAATCACTGCAGAGCTGGACAGCGTTCGCAAAAAGCAAGTGGTTTTTCGTTTGGGACCAACACTGTCCTCGGGTGATGCTGAAAAGACACTGACGTTTATTTGTTTCTTTTTTTTAGGAGGAACTTGTTCACACGGAAAAGACTCAACATCTTTTCTTCCACGACTGATGAAGACAGAGTGGATGCACCATTTGGTAAGAATTTATTTAAACCAATGCAAGCAAGCATGCAGAACCCACACAGGAAGGCCAAAATTGATCTTTGTATAAAAGTCACAGTTGAATGTGCTCTCTGATAACTTAACAGATTGTTTTGAAATATTAATTGTAGTGAATACGAAAGTATTCATGCTATACTACACAATATGTCTCTCTGGCATCCATTAAATGTACACCCCCCCCCATCTTCACATCGTGCTGCTTTTTAGCTCGACCAACCCTGTGGGACGCTGACTTTGCTAACCAGCTGTCTTCTTCTTCGAACCAAATGCCCCGGAATGCCTTTGAGGAAATGATCCAGTGGACCAAAGAGGGAAAACTGTGGCAGTATCCAATTGACAATGAAGCAGGTGAGCCAGTAACCACTGTGACTATGTAGAGGAAACAATGACTGTGTCCTTTCCTTTTGTCAGGCCTTGAGGAGGAGGCAAGCGTCCCGTTCCATGAGCATGTCTTCCTGGAGAAGCACCTGGAGGAAGGCTTCCCCAGGCATGGACCAGTACGACACTTCATGGAGCTGGTGGTGACCGGTTTGTCCAGAAACCCCTATCTGACCGTCCAGGAGAAGAAGGAGCACATTTCCTGGTTCAGAGACTACTTTAATCACAAACAGGATGTCCTCAAAGAGGCTGAGATTTACCTAAATTAAATTTGGACAATTTCATGTAATATCTGAAACCATAAGAAAGGACCATTTTCTCTTTAGGCAATTGTGTGTAGAAAGTCAAATAATGTTAAAGCTCGTATGCAGTATGTAATAAATTGAAAAAAAGTGGGTGGTAAAACAACTGTATATTGTCAAAACATTTAGTCCACAATCCTCATTTATTTTTATTGGAAAATTCACCTTATGAATAGACGTATGACTAATTTTATGAAAGGTAACAGTCTAAAAGTGTAGGCCTACCACAGAGGGAAGATTGTCAAGTAATGTATGAGGAGCATTAAAATAAGGTTTTTTCAGTTGTAGTGGGAACATCATTAAAATAACATGTTAATGGATGTTTGCCGATTATTTGTCGATGGTATAAATTGGTTGAACCTCAATGTTTTAAGGGGCTGTTGAGAACCGCCTGTCATTTTGATTGATGATGTTTTTCTTGGCTTGTAGTGAAATAGGTTTATGTTGGCATGTAGCATCTAGGACCTCGTCTCGTTTACAGTACAAGTTTAAATAGAACTTGAACCTTGTGCCCTTTTACAAGGAAGTGCTTTTGAACTTAAGAACACATGAACAATGAGGCATGCAGTTTCTTAGTAGTCACCCTCTGCTTTATTTATTGTGTGAGAAAGCTTGCTTAAGGCAGAGCTTGACATTTGAAAACACCCCCGTTTCCACATTTTGTTCACTTTTCCTTAAACATGTCCATGAGTGGCATGCAGTGTTGGCAACTTGGATAATTGGGGGGCAAATAAGCGTGTTTGTTTATACACCTGGGCCTACATGCAGACAATAATGTTTAGTCAGGACTTAAAAAAAAGTGCAACGCTGGATGGTTTTAATTCATATGCATCACTAGGGGGCAGCACTGGAAAAATGGACAATTTAAACGGATTTAAATTTAGTATGGACGTAGGTGAGTAATAGTTCAACTTCAACAAATCTTATGTTTGACCATTCTCAGGCTGTATTAACCAACAATTAAAATGTCAATTATTGGCAGTAAATTGAAAAGTAAAATACTGTGGGCAATCAACGTTAGATCTGTAATAGTAATGCCGTGCAGACACATTATACGTCACAAATTGTTTAGGATGTATGGGAATTTTACAATTTCATTCTCAGATTTGAATATTAATTTAAAGTTTTCCGTTTAATTTTTTCTTTTTATGGTTGAAATGTGTTTGTTTTCTGATATTATTGTACCCCTGTTAAATGATAGTCTATAATCAGTTCAATTTGTTGAGAACATATCCTCGTTTCACCCAAGAAGCCAGATGACCGAGCATGTGACAGGACGTGAAGGCATCATCGCACCCTTCATGTGGGCTGTTCTTGTCACAGAGCGCCACGCTTGAGAAGTTGAAACCAGTCAGGGGAGGATGCTGTGGACGTCACAGTAGACTTTAAAACATCCAAGCGTGGCCCAGCGTCTGGAACTTTTAAAGGCCATACTTTTATCATTCACGTTTATGTTTGAGTGTATGATCCTGAAAGCCGCTCTGACCGTGACATGGCTGAGGCTCCACCGCTCCAAGTAGATCCGGACTTTGAGCCTCTCACCCGGCCGCGCTCATGCACCTGGCCGCTGCCGGAGCTCATCGACCCGGCCAGCTCCACCACATCTTCCCCGGTCCCATCGGTGCAGCAGGAGCCTTCGAGCAACGGCGAGTTTCCACGCAACCTGTGTTTGTTGGAGGAGGACTCGGAGCACGACTTGCTTGTGTCCCACTCGGCGGGGGTGCACCTCCACCAGCATCTGCAGCAGCCGCCCCCTCAGCTAGCGCCGCAGCAACAGGTGGTCTCTCCTGGCGCGGCCCCCTTGGGTGTCTCCAGCCAGAGGAAGAGCAGCTCGTCCCGTCGCAACGCTTGGGGGAACATGTCATATGCCGACCTCATCACCAGGGCCATCGAGAGCTCACCCGAGAAGAGACTGACCCTGTCTCAGATATACGACTGGATGGTGAAGAGTGTCCCTTACTTCAAGGATAAAGGCGACAGCAACAGCTCTGCGGGGTGGAAGGTGAGTGGCCGCAAGCTGGGAAGCATCGATTGAACTCCTGTGAGGTGGTGCAAAAACATATTTTCTTGAAATGTCCTAAAGTGAAATGCAAACAATAAGAGGCTTCAGCGGCTCTGTCATTAAGATCTTGACTGCATTTGCAAATTCACAGTATGTACAGTGCAGTACATTATACCAAACCATCCTGAGCAATGCTTACAGTATGTGCCTCTGAGCAAGGCACCAAGCCCTCCAACACTTTTAGAAATTAATTGTATTAATGTTTGTTCAGTATTTGATATAGCCGAGGGCAATGAGAGGTATAGTAAATAAATGTATATTTTATATATTGGCAGCGGAGTGAAATAGTGATTTGCACGTCGTCCTCAGTTCTGCGGTCACGCCAGTCAGGGTTCCAATCTCTGCGTGTTCTCCCCGCGTGCTTGTGTGGGTTTTCCATGGCTACTCTACCAGGAAAATGCATGATATGTTCAATTGAGACTCTAGGGCAGGAGTCACCAAACTTTTTGAAACTGAGAGCATCCTCTTGGGTATTATAAATTCGAATGGTTTACCAGTTTCATACACACTTCTGATAAAACGAATTTGCTCAAATGAATAATCATCAACAATGACTGAAACCATGTAGGAAACAGATTTTAATATGCACCACATTATTTCTATAAATTTACTGTATGTTTCCATTTTCAAAATGGTCACTTGTATAACATCTCTAGGATATCACAATGTATCATCGCTGGCGAGCTATTTTTAGAACAGGCCTGCTGACTACTCATGTGACCCTTGGGGGCTACCTGTTGCACGTGGCCAGCATGTTAGTGACCCCAGCTCTAAATTGTCTTTGGTTGTAAAACTAAGTGTGGCCCTCGCTCACAATCATCTGGGAGAGGTTCCAGATCACCCTAATGACAAGAACAATAGAAAATGCATCGATAGGATACAGTATATCATCTTGTCCAGCAGCATGGTGGATGAGTAGACCATATAGGAATTTTGGATAATTTCCCGATGCCCATCTCGTAATCTCACTGAACACATATGTGCAGCACAGTTTTTGGGAGTCACTGCACAGGTATTAGTGTATTATTATATTCATGCTTCAAATGAGTGTATGTACGTGGTTACAATCACATATTTTATGCCCCATTATTGATTTCCCATATAATATAAAAACATATATTGAGAGATTGGTAACAGACATCCTCCAGCTTTACATAATTCTTGAGTTACATTCTTTGATAGACGGTACTCCTAATATGTATTTACTGTTTTCCTATTGCACAAATAATTCATTCATTGTGATGACAACTCTTCGTGGACTTCATGGTCTCAACGTTTTCAGAGTAATTTCAACAGAATCGCTTCTAGAATTATACAGCCTGAGAGTAAATATTTGCCCTGACAATGTTGGGCCGAAAATTGTGTTAATATGCGATATGCGCATTGACTTAAGAGATGAAAATGCCCCAAAATGAGAGAAAACCCATAGTCAACCTTCTTATATTTCAACCTTTGCACTTCCTGGAACCTGTCCCATGTCAGGAAATGCCTTTGCTATCAAATATAGTTTCCATTGTTGAACCCCCCTTAACGAAAAAAAAAAATCACCATGATTTGTTTGAGCAGACGTTCACAACTAAATACCAATGCAATGTTAAGTAGAAATGCAGACAGCATGCAGTGAGCTCTTCGTAGCCCCCCGTCAACAAAAGCGGGAGTTGACACCAAGAGTTCAGACAGTGTTTGGTGAGTCGTATATCGGAGGGGAAAGGGGCTGGCAGAAGGGGATGCCGGGAAGAACGTCAAACATCCTCCATTCCTGAGCTCTGTGTTCACATCCTTGTGGCCCTGTCTTCTAGAGTTTCCTCAGCGGATGCTACAGCTCAAAGAGAAAGAGAGGGGTGCTCTTTATTGCATCACTTCCTCATCTGGCCTCACTTTTTACCCAAGTTTAACTTAATAAAGAACAAACAGATACTTTAGCAAAGGGTGTCTTTTTGTTTTTTAGCATTATTCGGCCCTAGTGAAGGTCTTTGATTAGTTCTAGAAGTGGTCTCACGCTAGCTGTCCTATAATTTATCTTGACGCGACCTTGCATGACTACCACATAACTCACCTCCCCACCCCAACCTCTGCCTGCTGCATTTTTTTAGTCATATAGCGGCTTCAACATCTTACACACAAACATTAAAAAAATGTATGTTTGTGGAATACAAAATTTGTCTCACCAAATAGCACCTTCTGATTATTACAAAACATTCATGACATTCTTTTGGGACTTAAAGGAGATTAACTGCACAAACTCCTGCCACAAACGCCGGTTTTAAGTTATTATGACGTTTAAAAAAAAAACAAGTAGTACTGTAACAAAAACGACACATTTGCCATTTCTGGAGAAATTGCGTGCGAATGCTGGATGAAAAAATTATGGATGCATGTGGAATGATGTTGAATAATATGTTATGATATTAAATGATGTAGAATGGGAATGCGTGGGGACATTTTCTGTGGTATGTGCATCGGTTAAAATTGTAATCAAGGTGGATTAAATGCGGTGAATGTTTTGAATTTGAAATGGGAACGATGATGTCAATCTGTTTTGTTGAATGTATCTTTGGGCATGAGTCGGGATTTTTTGTGGGAATTTTTGTGGTGAAAATGTTGAATTTTTGGCAAGTTGAAAATTGTTCCTGAGATGAATTGATTGAGATGAATGTTTTGAATTTCAAATAGGATCAATGTGAATCTGTTATGTTGAATGCGAACGGAATGGATTATGTGGAAGTACCTGTCAAAATAATGAGCAGGAGAAAAAGTTCTTACAACCACTCATGTCGTCTTTATAAAAGAAATAAAAATAGTGTAAGCTACAGTATGAATTTCACCTCAACAGCTCTCCACTTAACCACTCTATTGTTGGCACGCACGCTCACTGGGCCTTGGAACTGCTGTTAATGGTTATTTTTACACTTTCCTGTTAAAAAAACACGGCAGTCCCCCCACAATGAACTATGACGCATTTCCTGGCAAGTGGATGGAAAACAGTGCCATGTGTTAACATCCCCGCCCAGCAAAACACGAGGCTCCGGTTTGGAAAAAGAGGAGGAGGAGGAACCTATAATCCAGACTGTACATGTTTTGTGAATTTCATTTGACTTGGAGCCATTTCGTTCCATTTAAACATTTCTTAATGTTATGCTTTCCGTTATTTCATTGGTGATATTTTGATTTAAGAATCCACATGCTTGAGCATCCCTGAGAGTAATGACAGATAGAGGGCAGGCTGCGACTTCCTCGTGGGTGGAGGGCGTTGAGTTTGATTCTACAACCCCGCCTATAAACGACCTGAGGTGGGTGGAGAGAAGGATGAGGGCAATGCCACTAAAGCTTCCTGTTGGTCTCGCTTCACAGTGCTTTGTTTTCCCTCTCCAACTGTAGCGCTATCTCAAGATGTCTTTGCTACCAGAGAAGGCCCCTCGCTTGGGGAGGAGTGGTTCCCCCGAGGGATGTCCCTGGATCAGAGAATAGCTGTGTGCAACCCAGGCTAACCACAATGTCAGTACAGCTATTGTTTCCTCAAATAAGGGGGTGGGAAGACCCCTGAGTTCCCCTGGCATAGAGTTTATCCATCCATCCATTTTCTATACCGCTTATCCTCATTAGTGTCACGGGTGAGCTGGAGCCTATCCCAGCTGACTTTTGATGAGAGGCGACATACGCCCTGGACTGGTCGCCAGCCAAATGCAGGGCACATATACACAAACAGGCATTCACGCTAGGCCACAGATTTGTTTGCTTTATGATTGCAATCTACTTTCATGGCTTACTGATTCACACCGCTACAATTTTGGGACATTGTCGTAATAAACGCTTCGAAGGCTCAGTCAAACAATATAGTGAATTAATAACTCTAAGTATCGAAATATACTCTTTCATATTCAATCATGGTTCATTTGACTTTATTTTAGCATAAGCCTAACTAATAAGACCAAAATAGTTATGTAGGATGAATCTGATATTGTTGAGTGTCATACAGATTAATTTATTGATTGTGTTTGTTAAAAAAATGTAGGGGAAACGGACTTTGAAAAAATAATCGCATATTAGATCGCAATTGCAGTATTGAGGGGGGGGGGAGTGGAATCACAATCACATTTTTTTTCATTCTTTTCGCTCAGCCTTAATTTACACTCACAATGACAACTTCGAGGAAAAAATATGTTTGGGGTGACTTCTTCTCCAAGAAGAAGTTATCCAAGGTGTTAAGATATATTTAAGTAAAAACAACGTATCAAACATATTTTTAACTGGTGTTGTTGAGGTTTCTATCCAGAGAACACATTTTGGTCCGAGGATATTCAGGGACACGGTGCTGATGAGATATAAAGTGGCACGCTGAATAAACTGTCAGCCAATTGTCTTGGGACTCACAAGGTTAAAAGAGGAGAGGCCCGCCTGGGAACTTCAGAGGCCCGCTGAGAGTTTAAAGCAACCCCATGAAGAAAGGGAGGCTCAGGGCAGGGGCCTTTTTTTTTTTTCTCAGAATGATTCTGGCTTGAGGGAAGGAGGGAAGCACTCAGCTGACTCAGAGGCCTGCATACAGTCTGCTGTCTACTCGTGTGTGAGTCTGTGGAATCCTTGGCATGTGCGCTACTGCATTGTCCCTCAGCATGAACCGAACAATAATAACCCTCCCATCCCGCATAGTATGTTCACATAAAGAATCTTGCCTAAATACGTTATGCAAAAACGGGCATGGCTGCTAAGAGAAACCTAAGTGAATAGCATGAGTGATCAGTCCTTGCATTGAGATTTATAATCCGTTTTTATATTTTATATTTCCACGATGTGGAAAGGGGCTGTTTATAGAACATACATTTAGGAAGGAACCCAAAGGTTTTAGCTTGGGGGGGATGTTCTTTTTTATTGTCGTTATTGTTTGTGTCATTGCTTTTGAAATTATTCTGTTAAGAAGTGAGTTGCTTATTTTCTTTTCCTTTTGTTTTTTGCCTCAGAACAACGTAGTAACAACCTATTGGTATTTGTATGAAGTTGTAAGTGAACTGTAAACTGCGATGAGTGCAATGTTCCTTTAAACTGAACATTCACACAAACTCCCTGAGCATCCCTCGGATCATGGTGAGCAACATCAGACATGCACACAGCGCACAAACCAGTATCACACCTGTCTAAAACCTGAGATCATAACAACTTACATTGTTTATAATAATATGTTCTATGCAGCCCCATTAATCTAAACGTGATATTCTGATGAATATTGTGTTTGTGGAATACGAATTAAGTAGCAGTTTTAAGCCATGTGAGGGGGCAGCCATTTTGTCACTTACTGTCGACTGAAAATGACATCACAGTTGCTCAGGGCTCAGGTAACAGCCAATCACAGCTCAGCTTCAGAAAACAGGTGAGCCATGATTTACATGAAGAAAAATGAAGAAAAAGCTAAAAAAAATGAAAAATAAAAAAAGAAGTTGAAAAGAAAGAAAAACTTATTTTGGCTATATGTTTGCACATTTGAAAAATGTGCAATGACACAACATTTGTTTCCCGACATAATGAGTTTTACAAAACTTCTTGAACAAAGTTTAAATGCACCGCATGCATACAACAACGGGTGGAGAGCATTACCTCCACTTAAGGATAACACCATGGAGGAACAGTCGGTGTGCCATGTTGACATTTTTTTTTTTGTAAGTCCTCTTGAACGTGAGCTCAAAACACGTTTTAGAAATCAATTTTTACTGGGTCGTCATGTAAATGTTCTTGACCACATTTGGCCCACTTGTGATCGCACATATCTCTCCTTGTTCTTCTCAATCCCACTTTGATGTGGTGGTTGAAGTAGGTCACCCTGCAGCGTGATGCTTGGTGTTAATGACATGCAGGCACACGGCTATTAAGAGACGAGATGTTCTCCATTTTTATATATATATATGTATATATATATATATATATATATATACATATATATATATATATATATATATATATATATTTATTTATTGTAACGCGGATTCAGGTAAAAATAAGAAAGTGAAAATAAAATGGAGATAAGTGTTTTTCACATGACAGCGATGATATGCTTTGCAACTGGAAAACTCACCCCAAGCTTTTAAAACTCCACTTGTGTGATTTTAAAAAATGGGGGAGGGGGAAACCAGCAGTCACTGTCAGGAAATGATTCATCCCTTACTCTCTAAGGGAAATCTCTAAGTGATGAGTTCTCTTGTTATCACCATGTAATATTTGTAACTTGTTTAGCAACATTGATAATACCTGCAGTTTTTAAGGAAGTTGTCAGAAGAGGTTATGGTCATTGGTAAATTTCTTTATATAGTTAGCCTGCTTATCTCACTTTGGCATTCTGATTCATGGACTAACTTATGGAATTGTTATTTCTTCATATCATTTTTTTGTGCTTTAAATAAATGCTAAAGAACAAAGTATTCAAAAACAGTCAAATGTTCTGCCTCTGTTTCAACTTTTTCTTCTTGAAAGCATTCAGGAATCAAGAAAGAAATAATTTTATTTATCATATATTTTTAAAATGTATTTGGTCGATTAATTGGGTATCAGATTTTTTTCCTACCGAATACTGGAATCAATATCAGCCTCCAAACATCTGTATGGGTCAGGCCCTGATAATAATCCTAATCTCTCTCTCTTGGGGGACTCCTCTGTCCTGTCTGGTGCTATATAGAGAATGTACAACATCTGTATAGAATGCACGTGGATCCAATTTCACTTTAGCTGCACCTGACCCTGCAGACCAGGCATTGTTTGTTTGCTCATCCTGTAACCGTTACTGCAGGCCTCATGCTTTGCTGCACACGGAGCAGCAGCTGTGTCAATGAGATTGTTTTCAGCTTTATATAGGTGTGTATATATGTACGTGTGTGTGTGTGCTTGTGTGTGTGTGTGTGTGTGTATATATGTATATATGTATGTATATATGTATATATTTATACATGAAAAGTATATATACGTATATATATGTATACTGTCTATGTATATATGTATGTATATATACGTATATATGTATGTATACTGTCTATGTATATAAATGTATGTATATGTATGTATATATATATGTATGTATGTATCTATGTATATATGTATGTATGTATGTATGCATATTTATGTATGTATATATGTGTGTATATACATATATATATATATATATGTACAAATATATACACATACATACATATACAAATATATACACATATATACATATATATATATATATATACACATATATACATATATATATATATATATATATGTACATGGTGCATATTCGTACGTGTATATATATATATATATATATATATATATATACACTATTTTCATAGAACATATTGTTCATATGTAATGTATTTTTTTATTACAACAACAAATCCTCATGAGATGAAAATTACAATTTTTAAATGAAAATTATTAACATTCTTTCTGTAGTAGACAGTATTTTTTGAGAGAATATTTGATGTACTCTGTTGCGTGCAGTGCGCAAAATTCATTTAGAAACAACACACACACATATATATATATATATATATATATGTCATGTCATGTCATGTCATGTCATCTTCCAAACCGCTTATCCTATACAGGGTCGCGGGGAATTGCTGGAGCCTATCCCAGCCGTCAATGGGCGAAGGCAGATTACACCCCGAACTGGTCGCCAGCCAGTCGCAGGGCACACATAGACACTGTCACTGAGCGGGAATCGATCCCACGCTGCCCGCACACAACTCAGGCGTGTGTACCACTACACTATCAGTGGAATATATATATATATATATATATATATATATATATATATATATATATATATATATATATATATATATATATATATATATATATATATATATATATATATATATATATATATATATATATATATATATATATATATATATATATATATATATATATATATGAAAGAAATCTAGTTCAATTTGGAGTGATGCACAAGAGATGCGATAGTTGATTATTTTTCCGTACTGCAAAGGGGTTTACCGGCAGATTCAACATTCTTCAATGCTAACTGAAAATAGTGTCTGTCAGCAGCTGTGAAATCTGTCCCATTTCAGATGGCCTTGCACCAGCTGACCCGAGCTAGGACAAATGGGACACACTCACATGCAAATTAAAGCTGTCCTTTCACCCTTTACTGACATGTGGTGGTTTAAAGGAACTATATACAGTACTGTAATATATTTAGCGATTTCCTGTGGTAACAAACAAAGCAGGAAAATTCATTTGAAATTCTATAATAGCTTTCAGCAGATCACAAACATTTGATGAAAGTTTCAAATGGACAGGAGGGATCGGCCCAATTTTTTGTGGTTCATGGAGAATGCCGTGGGATGTTAGGCGTAGACTCCATTTGTGTTGTGGGACACTTGCAATGATTATTTTGTGACTCAAACAGCGAATTAATTAAAAGCAGTTTTCTGCCCACATATTTTTCCAGCAAAATGTAATTGGCCCTTGCTCAGTGCAGAGTTTCATGAAAATAAGACTTTTTGAGTTTTTTAGTTACCAAACTAACGAATACATTTCCAAACAAAACCTCTTCCCTTTGTGCTTGATGGAAAGTGAGGTGTTTTTTTTTTTTTTTTTTTTACACAGCAATAGTATTGTATGACTTCTATGATATGGGTCACGGCTCAAATTGCTCAGTAGGGCTTGTCTCAAAGCATTTCTCACTTTTCGGGCCTCCCTAATCTGGCCCTGGGAATATACCTCGGTGCGTATAAAGAGGTCAATCAAGTTAATCAATTTGCAAATGGCCCACATTCAGATGATGTGTCATGCAGCCTCAGGTATTTAAATGCTTTAAAGTGGTTTCAGGGTAAGAGCCATAGCTATGTGATTTTAAAAAGACGTGCGTCGACAATGAAACATCCAGGCCACCTTAGGTCGGGCTTTCAGGGGACTAATGTGTGTGACAGGGGCACCTCCTGAATTAGCGAGGTTGAGGATGCCTTTTGTTCTCACTGGGTTGAGGTGAGGTCTGTCTCAGACGAGGATTATCCCAGACTGAGGACAGAATGCGTCTTCCCGGGGACCAGTCATGCAGTCCGTGATGTATTGTTAGAACTAATCAGAGGTTGTAGACATTTGCATATCGCCAGCGATCTTGGCCGTGCTTCTACTTGTTGCTTACTTAGGTCTGAAAGTGAGCCTGTGCCACTCAGTTTTAATGGCTCATTTCCTGTTTACATCCATATTGAAGGAGGAAAAAGTCTTGGTTCAAATAAACAGAGGTCGATTGAATATTGTTTTCATGCCACCTCACTCTCTCCATTCTGCATTTGCAGGATATCCTTCACTGGACGCCTTGTTACATAAAAGTCGGGCCGAGGAGGGAAGTTGAGTCAGAAAGTGTAGAACATTACATATAAGCCTTCGTTCGACCTGTTTGCATGTCTCCGTAAGAGGCGGCTGAGGAGCCTCGTGTTCAGTGAGCAGTGAACTCATTGACCCTGGCCACATAGCAACAACATCTCACTCTTGCACCCTCCTCCCTTCTCAACATGCAAACCCTGTAACCTCCACACCGCTCTCATTTTTCTGCTAAAATGTTCCCTCATCCTCGCATGAAAGTAGACGAGCTAGCTGTGGTTACGTGGCGACAGTCGTCCAAATTAATAGACTGAGTACAGTACTTTTTTTTTTTTACTTGAGGGCCACCGGACATTTATAAATTTTACTTCAGCATGTCCTGACGCGAAGACGTCTACTTCAAACTTATTGGCTATAAATAAAACATGAACCCCCTTTGATGTATTCATTCGAAAACAAATCAATAAAATGCACAGTCCATTTTGTTTTGTGCGTGAGACTCATAACATCCCTGCTATGTTCAGCCCTGATGAATTCTGTGGTTGAGGACATCTGGCACCACCGTAACTGCAATGAGCAGCTTTTGTCTCGTTGTGGCCATTTAGGGGAACTTCCCCACACTTATGTTTCGTTTAAGGCGTTGTTCTACGGCAGACGTGTATTGTCATATTTGGAAGATTTTTTCCCGAGAGGCCTCGACGGTACAATACGTCTGCATGTGAGTTGCATGGTCGTGTTTTTTAACTTTCCCCCCCCCACCCCTTCTGAGAAGATTATGACAGGAGGCGCCTCTGGCTCCCTTTTTAGACCCATATGGTATCATTACAGAGAAGTTCAGTAACTATATGAGGCTTTAGGTGTACACGGGGCTAACTAAAAATGGCTGCATACAAAAAAAAGTGAGCAATTTGGGGGAACCAAAAGCAAGGCAGTCCTCTCTCATTTGCACGAGTGCTTTTAAACTGCTCTCTCTGTGGTGATTTCAACTCATTCCCTAACTCATGTTGACCCAGGGGTAAAAGACTCCCTTTTTTTTCTCTCTCTCTGCGTTCTTTTCCACTTTGGTGGAGTACTTTTGCCGCCAACAGATGGGTGGGATTGAGATGTGCTGATAAAACTGCGCTGACATCACGGGAAATATTTGATCATCACCTCCTGTGAAGAGGGAGGACAATGACAACCATAATAAATAACTAGATATTGCAATTCCCTCAGAGACTATGTGTGAGTGCTGTGCAGTGTTGCCAAGCCAAAGTGCCAGAGAAAACATTTTTAAAGGCTTTACAGGTTGTTAATACAAATCATCAAGTGAGCTGTGAGCATCATAGGTATGACATCGGAGTTATCTGATTGGATGCTTACTTAGTGCTATGATTTTCCAGCCAAAACACAATTGCCCTGACATTGCTTTTGTGTCCATATTATCTCATTTGAGTTTTTGGAAAAAAGTGCAGTATTTCAGAACAAAGTATGGAGGTGGATGTTTAACTTTCAGTATTCATACAATAGCAAAAAAAAAATAAAAATCCAAGATTTGGTTTCATTGGTAGATTATTGAAAAAAAAAAAAAAAAAAGGCAATCCACAGTGTTATTTCATTTGTTATATGATAGATGCATGGTTACATGGATGGACATACCGGTGACATTCAAATAATTCATCTTCTGATACTTCCAGAACTCCATCAGACACAACCTTTCGCTGCATAGTCGCTTTGTGCGCATTCAGAACGAGGGAACGGGTAAAAGCTCATGGTGGATGCTGAACCCAGAAGGCGGGAAGAATGGCAAGTCGCCTCGACGCAGAGCTGCCTCAATGGACAACAACAGCAAGTTCACCAAAAGCCGAGGAAGAGCCACAAAGAAAAAGGTATAGCACAGTCTATAAACCATGTCCTTTATTTTGTGCGAGAGTGGGTAGAATAAGATATTTTGTATTATATACCAAAGGTGTTTTCAAACTGTCTGCAGGCCATTCCTCCTCTACATAATCAGCAAGAAATTAGAGTACTATGTTGTAGCATTCAAAAGCTGCATACCAACAGATGGGAGATTGACTTCTCCTTACCTCTAGGTGAATTTAAAGATCTAATTTAATTGTTACGTCACTTAATCTGAAATCCTTGCATGAATTATGTTTTTTTTTTTGTTTTGTTGTTTTTTTAAGCGGAAGTCAATCCAAACATATTTTTTTTAAAGAATATGTTCCCAGCAGGCCCACTAGTTGAAAGAGTGCTATGATTAATTATAGCAATAATAATTCTGATTAATTTTGCGTTTGTGGAATATAAATTAAGCAGCAAAATGCACTCATTTTTAGCAATCTCTGGGGCGGCCATTTTGTCTTCTGTCGACTGAAAATGACATCACAAATGCTCACAACGACCAATCACGGCTGACTTGTTTTCTGAATCTGAGCCGTGATTGGTCATTGTGAGCAGTTGTGATGTCGTTTTCAGTCGACAGACGACAAAATGGCCGCCCCCAGAGATGGCTAAAAACGAGTGGATTAACACTTATTCCACAAACGCAATATTTCTCAAAATGCAGTGTTTCAACTAGTGGTCTTGCATAGAACATTTTCTTGAAAAAAAAAAAAAAACGTTTGGGTTGACTTCCACTTTAAAGAATAAAAAGCATGTTCTTTGAGAGGACATACATCTATTATTCCAGAACAAAAAGCATCTTTTCCAGAGGACTAAAGTTGTATTTTTGAAACTCATTGCTTAAAATAGGACTTTTTTTTCCAGAGTTAAACTTTGATATTTATAGCATAATGTTACTACTTTATCTTGGAAAAATATGACTTTAGTCTTATGATATTACAACTTTTCATCCCGACAAAATTCAGCTTTGTTCTTGCAAACAATACATGACTTTGACTTGTGACTTGTGAAAGAGGTCCCTGGATCCAAACACTTTGAGAACCCATGATATCCAGTTGTGAGTGTGTTTGTGAGGTTTTTTTTTTTTCCACACACCCAGATGGCTCTCCAGGACGGTTCTGAAGCAGGCGCGAGCAGTCCTAGTTCCCAGTACTCCAATTGGCTGGGAAGTCCAAGCTCCCACAGCAACGAGGACTTTGAGTCCTGGAGCTCTTTCAGAACCCGCGCCAGCTCGGACGCCAGCACCCTGAGCGGCCGCCGTTCGCCTTTCTCCCCCGAGCAGGATGAGCTCGGGGAAGCCGAGGGTCACCTTATGTACCCTGGGGGGAGTAAGATTGCCCCTCCCCTCCCCAGCCTGTCTGAAGTGTCTGGATCCATGGGTGGCTCAGAGATGGTCATGGAGAACTTGGCGGATAACATGAACCTGCTGTTCCCGAAGAACCCCCGAATGGTTTCTGACTCCTCTAATGTCGCAATGCTTCAAAGCAGTCCCTATAACTCCCCCCAGCAGCAACAGGACTTCCGAAAATGCATGTATCCTCAGCCAAGGATGAATTCAATGTCCCCTGTCCCGCTGCATCCACTGCGAGAAAACAAGCAGGACTATGTGACTTATGAGAACCAATATATATGCCCTGCTGGCCTCCTTAAAGAGCTGATGTCCTCAGAAGCAGACACAAGTAGAAACATGCTTCCCTTTAAGGATTCGCCAATTCCTCACGTCGGAAGGGGCCGTTGTCCAGTGCCCACTTACGATAGCCAGAGCCAGTTGGGGACCCACAATGGCACCAAAATGATCCCTCCCATTCAAAGCCTGCCCGCCCGTCACGTAAATCCGCCAGCTATACATAATCAGGGTCCTCCAAACTCACGGGATTTGAATAGAGGCAACATGATCCCTTTGACCAGTCTGAGCAGTCTTTCGGGGGGCCCTCCTCAAATGACCAGCCTCAGGACACACATGCAACTATCCCGTGGTCACCTGGCCTCCGCTCATGACTTCACGTCTCCCTACCGCAGCAGCAACGGCTACAGGGAGCTGCACCCACATGCTCATCACCAGGAGCGGCTGCCCAGTGACCTGGACAATATGTCCATTGAGAGGTTTGAGTGTGACATGGAGTCTGTCCTCCATGACACCCTCATGGATGGCGGGGCGCTGGACTTCAATTTTGACCCTGCAGCCGGGTCTCAAGTGCTCCCCCAGAGGGTGAAGACCACCACACACAGCTGGGTGTCAGGTGAGCTCGGTGGATTGTCCATGCAATAGTCAAAAACGTTGCCTCTCATCCACCAGTCGTTGTCCTCACTCTGAGAGAAAAATGATTTGTGATACTCCACTGAGTAGCTTATGTTGATTTCATCAATTGGCCGTTTTATGTCTACCAATGCAATGTATTACTGTTGCCTTTGTTTTTTTCGTGTAAGAAACACATGACACAAGTTTACAAGTACCTTTTAAATACTGGCAATACGTACTGTATTTTTGATATTGGTGCACAGTATATACATACAGTTACTGTAAGTGGCAAATTATTCATAGCCTGGCCAAAATCCTCTGTTAAAATGAATTTGTATCTTTTAAATTGTTATCTAACTGGAAATGATACAACTAAGAAAAGATGTTGTACTGTAGATTGTTTTTACGTTTTTAAAATATTTCATGTCCATGATCTTATTGAACTGTTTTCAGGAAGTGCAACTAACTTAATTTCTTGAATAATCTATTCTCGAGCATTTTGAACATTGTATATGCCTGGAAATATAAAGACGTTTGGAGATATTTTTTGTCCAACCCCCCCACCGCCCTAAAAAAAAACAAAAAAAAAACAAACCCTAGGATTTTTAGAAAGTATTTTGACATTTTTCCAAAATGGACCCAAGTTCAACCAAATAAAAAAATCTCTTCAAACCTTTGCAAGGATATTAATTTTATTGCCCTATGAGGACAGTTTAAGTATAAGTTATGTCATGTTTTCCCCAACCACTATTTTATTTCATTCCAACACAGTTTTATTAAAGCTTCATTTCAGCTGCTGGTTGCTGTAGTGTGCACTATTGAGCCACACTGCATCATACCAAAAGGTTTTTCGAGTATTTCTCTTACTTCATTTAGCTACATGAGAACGTCAAAGTCGTACATACAGCTCTCTGTATAATGCAGTGAAGTTCTACGCCACTGCAAACTACAATCACAATAATAAACATATTGTAAAACAATACAGTATACCTCTCTGAAACCGAGATTATTAAGAACATTTTATAAATTTTTGATGTGCGATCAGATAGTGAAGGTCGACAGTTATTGTATATGTGTAAGTAGAAAGGAAATCAATTTTCATGAACAGCTTTTATGATACAGTGCACATGGAATTGTTGGTACCATTCTGTAAAAGAAAGAATAATTCACAATGGTCACTGAAATAACTTGAAACTGACAAAAGTAATGATACATGAACAACGATACTGGAAATGAACAGGCATTGCATGTGGTTCAGCAGAAATGTGACAAAAAATAATTAAAAAAAAAAAAACAATAATCCTGGCCTGGAGAAAAAAAATGAAGCAAATCTGTGGAAGGAGCTGAAAAAGTTTACTCTTGAGAAGTGGGCCTAAGTCTCATTGAGAGTTACAGAAATTGTTTGATTGCAATGATTGTTTTTGAATTATTCATTTGGACCACAATTGAAAAGAAAAGCATGCTTTTCATGATTAAATATTACTTTTGTAAGTTTGAGGTTCTTTGACGAAAGGTTGTCAATTATTTTGTCTATGGGTGCATGTTGTCCATGCAGTATTATAGAATATTGGATGACACATGCCTGTACAAGATTATAAACTTCTGTACTATAAAAGAAAGTAGGTGAATATTTTCAATTCTGTACAAAACTCTGACAGATACGAGGACATGATACAGATGTGAACAGCCCCACAGCCAAATATTCAGTCCATTCTCACCAATACATGTTATGTCTTAAAGCAGGGGTCTCAAACTCATGGCCCAGGGGCCATTTGCGGCCCGCAGATTGATTATTTAAGTTTAATATTAGTGGCCACTACATATTTTTTTTTTTATTGCTGTGGCATTGCCCTGGGCGTTTGTTGTTTTTATTTTCTTTCTTTCTTTTTTTTTTTTTTTTTTTTTTTAGTCATTTACGGCTACCATAGATCACCTTTCGGCGAATCGTAATTCAGAAGTGACACCAAGTGGAAGGAAAAGATAGTCGACTGCCAGTCATGTCTTTTTCAAAATCTGCCATGGAGAGAAAGCTTAGTGACAAGAACAGCCAATTTCAAGAAAGACAGGAGACCGAATGTTTTTTTTTTTTTTTTTCTTGAGCACAGGGTCACCACAACATGTCATGAAAGTTGCGGCGCTCAAGAAAACAGAAGTCAGGAGTATGCAAAGTACGAGGGAGATGAGAGAGTGGACAGGGTCACTAATCTTGTTCACATTCCGAAGAACCGATCATTTTCGGAACTGTTATTAATAAAGACTGAGAAGATTGGGTTAGTTGTACTTTTTTTTAATACTTGACGCGGCAAAGACACAACCAGGCTGTATTTCCAGCGGCCCCATTTAAGTTTGAGTTTGAACCCCTGTGTTAAAGTAACGCATCTTTTACAGAGTGGGATATTTATTTATTTTTGTTTTGTTTTAGTAGCCGTGACTGTTGAACCTTTTTTCCATGTCAAATGTACAGTAATGATGTGTGTGAGTTTTCTGCATTCTGCTTATATTTATGTTGAGACAATAGCCATATAGGAGGTGTTGCCTTATATTGCATTCCTTGCTTTTATGAATGCGATAATGATGCAGTTGTTTGCAAATACATTTCAGGAATTCTTCTGCCATTGTTTTTTGCCGGAGTGTGTTTTTATGTAAAATTAAAGGAATGATTCTCATTAGAGTTGAGCAAACACTGCACTGGATTTTTTTTTTTTTTTTTAGCTGTGCATTTTAGCAGCTCGAGCTGTTGCTGTATGTAATATTTGTTTTTATCTCATTCAAAAGAAATGCCAATTCACTGTGCCTGCGTAAATGTGCTCTCAGACTGTTGTAAATATTCAGTTCTTAAGTAGTTTATACTTGTTTGTCATGAATATACTCATATGTTGTACTGTATGTATGATTGTGAAAATGTGCTTGTATGTATCTTAATTCAAACTATAGCAGTAAATATATGAACATTCAATACCTCAAAATATTTTTACCTCTTAAACTTTGAAGGGATTCTTTTGCTCCTGGGTGTAACGTTATTTACTTTGTTGTACATATATTGTGTTTATATCCGAATATATCTGAAACCAGCTCCTTATGGACATGTTCAGAATATTGTCTCTCTACTTGTCTAGTGCATGTATTCTTTGTAAGATGATTATAGCCATTAGTTTCTATAATGAATATTTCCTGACACAATCAAATCAATAAACTAAAATGTATTGTTTTGTAAAATGACTTTGGTTTGTCCGTCTAATAAACTCTTGTTCGAATGAGCCTTTAAAACGGCTTCATCTTACTACAGCAACATCTAGGTACATAATGTTTCGCTAAATGACAAAAGCAATACATGAACATGCAAGTTTTTATTTTATCTTTAATTGGCCAGGGCTGAGATTTGAAAGCCAAACCTCAAACACAGGTAGATGTGCTAACCGCTAGGTCACCGAGTTGCCCTCTGATTTCCTCCTGATCAAATATTTTAGAAGTGTATAGCAAGGTATAAATGTCAAATTACATGCTAGAATACAATATATGTATAGTATACATCAAACATTTTCTTAAAACTAAATTTCTGTCTGCATCAATGGCCTCAAAATTAAGTATACCTGCGCCATCTAATCATTTATATTAAATAGTACAATTATCTTTACTCTGTATTAAAGATTTAAAGTATCAAAAACAGATCTCAGGATGATACAGGTTCAGATCTCCACCAACAAAAACTACAACTACATTAAGAAATATGATTGGACTAGAAACTTCAAATGCACCTCATATGCTCTCTGAGTGGTCACCAAGGCAAAGTCACACATCATTTTATGGTCACATAAACTTGCCGTTACTGATAAGATAATGCAAATGACACAACTCATACTTGTCCTTAAATGACTCTGAAGATAAAGGTTTTATCTGAAGTATTTTATGAAACTGCTCATTAGTTTGTACTTTTCATATACAACACAGAATAGAAATTATTATTGCTGGTGCAGTTACCTCAAATGACACAACATGACCTATGGCTGTTCGTAAAACAAGTTTATAGTTCCGAGTGACAACAGTGAAAGTAACAGTTTGCTCACTGGCTTTTGAACTCTTTTGCGTATGCAGTCTTCACTGGAGGGCATATAAAGAACTGGAATTCCATTCTGTTGTGCACAGACCTCCACGAAAACCACACAGTGCAGGCCTTGCCCGCAGCAGTTCGTGCAAAATTTGGCTCAAAAACAAACAAATACAAAAACAGCAATGAGAAATAATGAACACTGAACAACACTGAATAATGTTTCACAACTATTTCATGTATCTGTTTTCTATAGTGCCTTTCTATAGCCTAGCCCACCTGATTTTGGGTGACAGGCTGTGTAAACCCTGGACACAGTGTTGCACATATTAGTTTCCACAAGTGTACTGGCGTCAAAGATTGTCTGACTGGGAAAGGCAGACTAAAATACTGCACATGATAGCGAAAATCGACGAATTATCGACACCTTGCCCAAAAGGCTCATAATATTATTTGGGCAGGTGCGTAGTGGTCGAGGAGCTCATAGAGGTCAGGTGGGGCGAGACCATTTTTAAAGATTTAAATACAAATATATATATTTTTTAAATGAACTCTAAATTGGAGCCACAAGAGAGAAGGCGGAATTGGAGTTATATGCTCCCTCCTACGAGCTCCAGTCAGGAGGTGAGCAGCAGCATTTTGGACCAACCGGAAATGCTTGAGGGAGGACTGGCTGACTCCAAAATAAAGTGCTTTACAGTTATACAGCTCAGATGTAGCAGAGGCATGGATTATCATTTCTAAGTGTTGTTTTGAAAGGAGAGGCTTTACCTCAGCCAGCTGCCTAAAATGAAAAACACTAGATTTAACAACAGCACCAATTTGCTGCACCCATGTCCAATTTAAAAATCATTGTCTAATTTAAAACACCAACTCAAGACTGTTGGCTTTAGATAAGGTGCCTGGTGGTCAAAGTCAACAGGGTGAGATGTACAAGTTCCACGGGGACCAAACACAATAACTTCTGTTTTCTTTTCATTGGAATTCAGAAAGTTCAGTGCCATCCCAGGTTTTAAGAATAAAGCATCCTTTTTGCTCAGCTGGACATAGATCTTACTGTCATCTGCATAGCAGTGAAAGAATAATAGATGCTTTCTTAAGACAGAACCCAGGGGTAGCAAATACAGTGAAAGCAGCAGGGGCCCCGAAATTGACCCCTGTGGAACCATACTACAGTGGGGCAGAGCGGGACTCAGAGCAACCAAGGCTAACACAAAAAGTTCTGACTGCCAAATAGGATCTAAATTACTCTCTAGTGCTACCATTAATATTTACATGGTACTGCAAATGAGACAACAGTATACTGAGCCATACAAGACATGGTCTCTTCTCTTCACAAAGTTCACACACAATTAATCCCACAGTGGGAGCCATGTAACTGCAAAGAGGCAGAGCCCCAACATGTTTTTTTAGTGGGAGTTGTTTTCAACTGGACGCCAGGTCACCTCTCCTGCTTGACCGATCAATTAAGACTATGAGAAGACTCAAAGTGGGTGGTCAAGTGGGTTAATGGCACTCTCACTTGTTTGTTGTACTTTGAACCATAACATGTTGTTGATAATGAAATACAGCGGGTCCTCTGAGGCTGAGGACAATTGCTGATTTGTCTGACTTTTGAAGCAAATAATGCAAACAGTCACCATCATAAAATCTTTATAAACTGTGCAGTCTTATTTTAAAGTAATATTCAAACATTCTTTTTTCAACAGCCGCGCAGAAACAAGTCCAGTCATGCATGACTTTGAAAACGTGATGATGAATGTGTTAAAAATGTAAGACTGAAAGGGCAAAACAAGAAAGAAAGGAGATGTAATCATTTATTCGCTGTTTCCGTGCTCTTACTTCCAAGAAGTCCTTTGCTAATTAGCTCCAAGCTAACAACAAACAGAATAAATAAATATTTTATTAAATACAAAACAACAATAAACAAAGAAAAAAACCATGAGAATTAAAGTCTCCCCCCCCCCCCCCTCTCTCTCTCCCAGAGAATGATTCTAAATTCTAAATGAAATTATAGGGTTGTATAGGATAGGGTGCCCGAGTAGAAAATCCTCTAGAGCCTGCGAACTTCTTTTTGGTTCTCGGGATCACTAAAAGGCCGGCATTTTGTGACCGAAGGTTTCGGATCAGAACATATGGTATCACTAAATCCACGATATAGGAAGGTGCTAAGCCGTGCAGTATTTTGTAGGTAAGCAGCAAAACCTTGAAATCGCATCTCAAGTGGACTGGGAACTAATGCAGATTGGCTTATATCGTAGTAATATTATTGAACTTTCTCGTCCTTGTCAAAGAGTCTTGGACTAACTGCAGACTTTTAATACTAGACATGGGAAGACCAGAGGGCAAAACGCTACAATAATCGAGGCGGGACGTAACAAACGCGTGGATTAAAATTTCTGCATCACTATTCGACAGAATTCGACGAATTTTAACAATATTGCGGGGATGGAAAAATGCGGTTATAGTAATGTCCTTAATGTGTATTTGAAAAGACAGAGTTGGGTCAAATATAACACCAACAGTTTTTGTTGAATCACTTTGGGTAATAGTACATTTATTGAGCCTCAGAGTGGTGTACTTAAATAGGTGTCGATGACGAGCAGGGCCAATAATCAACATCTCGGTTTTATCGGAGTTAAAAAGCAAAAAATGGAGAGACATCCATTGTTTAATGTCGGCAAGGCACGCCTTTAAATTACAGCAATTAGCCTGGTTAGCCCGTTTAATCTCATCTCTGCCAACACCATTTAATAATACACAGGAGGATTATAGGACCTTCTTGATTGACTACTCAGAAGAGATGAAGATGCGTACTGTTATGCTCGCTGCGTTTTCTTTTTTGAGTTTTGGCTAAAGCTTCCCTCAGAGGTGGATTGGAGGTCTGCCTAATGAATTTGTGTGGTCCTGGCACAAAACCAGGAAATTAGGTGGTGTGTGTCTTTGGCGCTTTGCTTATAAAAACATTACATGCAAACACACACACGCACACGCTTACCCACACGCGCACGCCCAGGACCACACACACTCACGCACACACACCCACACGCACACGTACACCCCCGCACACGCACACACACACACACTCCACACACACAAGCAGCTTCTGAGCTGCAATCTGTACATCTCAACGGGAGGTCAGGATGTATGTTGATTCACAAAATCAACTCTGGGACTGAATCTGTATCTTGGAAAGTTTGTACTGCAAACCATTTATAAGATTTTGGCTGTTTGGGTCAGGGTTAGGGTCCTATATTCACTGTAGTAAAGTGCATTCACCATGATGTGATGTGGTTTTATCAGTGCCATTTGAGAGGTACAGTACAGTATATCATGTAATATAACAGTGTACGGTACATTTATTAAGGCATACAACTGGATGCACATATATTTTATGTAAATGTATTGCACGCAGCATCACGTGAGCTCACCTCACTCACAGTACTCAATATGGTGTACAGAAGTGTACTCCCAAGTACTCCCTCAATGCCATGACGCTAACATGCTAACAGTGGTGGTCTGAGCCCTCCTAAAATCCACTTGTGGTTTGTGAGTGTTGAGATACTGAAATTAAATGCAGTTAGTTTCTGCTAAAACTGCTGTAAAAACAGGGCAGATCGAGGGCCATGAAAGCTTTACAGTATTTACTATATGACCTCAATAAAGGGAATGAATTTAAACCATTAGCTAACAGCTCCTTCTTCAGGGCAAATGTTGGCGGTACAACACAAATCTTAAACAAAACTGCTGATCCAGCGTTCCTATTATTACCATACAATACAATACAATACAATACAATACAATTTGTATAACGCATTTCACGACATCTACACTGGTAACAAAGCGCTTTACATACAACAACAGAAGATAGTATTACTGTTCAAACTAAATGGAGAACAAATATTTTCATTGTTGCTGTTTTGGCTTAATTCAATTTAAAATAACATTTTTAAATTGTTATCCAAGATGTTATAGCTTGCAATTGTAAATGAACCGTATGCTAACAACATCAACAACAACCACAACAAATGAAATCATATCTCAATTACAGTTTTGATAAAAAAATGAGCATTGTTGTTGCTTTCATAAAGTGGGTGTCATGTGAAAAAAACGTAACGTATATCTGTGGATTTAAACCTTTATTGCTTTAACTTTGTTATAGCATTTATTTAGTACAGATAGTATTTGGTAATACAGTATAACATTGTTAAGTAAAGCTATGTTGAAAAAAAAACATACAATATCTTGGTTTGAAGTGCTTATGTGAAATAATACAGAATAGAACCTAAAAAAAATTCTTAGGAAACATGTTTTAAAAAAGACGCCACAAATTAATGTGACGCATATTAATATGAAACATTCATTTTCAATTTTGCAACTTGTTTACCATAACATATTTTTTTTAGTACAGGTATATAAGAAGAGTAGAATACTCCAGATTTTAAACATCACAAGATTTTCCAAGTCAATTTCTGACTTTCTTACTGCCTTTGTCCTGTCTTGAACAAGTGTGTACTTACTTACTGTTTTGGCTGTTGGGCACATTAGCATCCATACACTGCTTGAAATGTGGAGTATTAAAACCGACATCTGGGTGGTCCCCCCCCCAAAAAAATAAAACAAAATAAATCACATAGTGTGGGTCCTAATGCAATTGAAATGCTACTTGTTGTTACATAGTCGTGGTACTATATGACTAATATGACAAAGCCACAATGTCCAGTGTAAATATTAAATCGTAGTTTGGCAAAGGGACAGTTAATAATCAACATGAAAGTAGAAATCAAAGTAAAGTTAGTAACTTACTTTGAAAGGTATCAAGCACACTCAAGAGTGCAGTCTGGATTTACAAAGTTAATATAGATCAAAAGCAATCTGCACTCACTGAGATATATTTATTTATTTATTTATTTATTTATTCATGTATTTATTTATTTATTTGATAATAGGTTTATCATTTTAGTTTTATTGCAAAGGTGTCAAATTGTGTCATACTGAGCCGTATTTGAAACTATCCATAGATTTTTGATACAGACATACCTAATAATGTGGCCAGTAAGTGTATATGCTGAGCTAAAATTGAATCCATTTGTATTCAGTGCAGCATAAAACATGCAACTTGGCTGTTTGTTCTTTGAAACATAATGGAAGATTTATATCCATAGATGAATGAGACTCATTTATAAAAGCAAACCAAATCCTAACCACAAACAAAATGAATGTGGTTTTAACATAACCCATATAGGACAATCATCATGTTCACTGGGGAAAAAACCCCAAAACAAAACAACCACAACATATTAGTGATGTTTCTGAAACAAAAGTAAGATTTTTTTTAAATGAGACTGATTTTTTTTATTTTTTTTTAATGTGCTTCTATAAGGCTCTGGTGATGTATTTTTCCATCTTGTTGTGAAATATTCTAAATCATGATCTCATATTGATTCAACACTAAGGTGAGCGACAAACCAGGTCCATTGGGCCATAAGGAAAAGTTCACAGATTCAGAAGACCTACTGCCACAGGAAGTGACATCATGATTGATAAAAGCCACGGCGTGGATTCATACATCACACTGATCGCCGAGCAGATTGGTAGAATCCCTGCAAAGAGAGCAAAATCTGACTTGAGATTTAATTCTTTTTAGAGAGAACGAAACAAGAAGGTGACTCACGGTGATGCACGGCCATGCTGTTCTCCTTCCAGCTCGTGCCTTGGTAAACCTTGCACGTGTACGTGTAAGGCTTCTCATCGGCCATCGGCGCCCAGGTGAGGCGGCACAGGTTTGGGGCGAACAGGCTGACGTTGCTCCTCCTGCGGTCTTCGATAGACACGTAGTTGACGGCGTTGGGGTAGGTGCTGCCCACCAGCCTGCTATCCTGACGATACTCGCAGTAAGGGCCCGGGGTCTCACTGGAGTCTGGAAACTCACAGTCGACCCTGACATTCCTCTCCAAGTAAGTCAGGCATGGAAACATCTGAGGCCCACGCGGAGGGAAAATAAATGTGTACAAGGAACTCACTATGGAGACACAAAGGGAATAAGAATCTTGTTCAGTTTTTGTGAGCAGAATCTTGCATGGAGAACATTAGAGTCTTATGTAACAGTAATTTCCAAGCAGGACAAAAATCTCGACTGATATTTTGGACATTTAGTAGCGATTGAAACCCTAACTCTCTTTAACACAGCAGCATCTTTGTCAGATGTCACAAACACACTGTACTATACTCATGTCCTGCGGCTATTGTACAGGAATGGGGCAGTGGCCTGACACATGCAGACTGTTGATGGTGCTGGGATGAATAAGGGCAAATGACTTCTTCTGTTCCCGCTCTTGGACTTGTTTATGCCATACAAGTTGCTATCCAATGACAAAATGGCAGTTTAATATATGTTTTTTAATGTATTGGTTTTGTTTGTACACTCACAGGAAAAAAGGTACTGTCTGGGCCCATTTTTTCTTCATTTTTCGGCCACTCTTCGGTTCACAGGAAGCATGAACGGCACATAACATTTAATTAGAATTTTCTCTATCGTAAGGTTCTCATGATCATTTAAGTCTGTTATACACATAGTTTGTTGAATATGTGTCTTCATTAGCTGTCGTCTAGAATTTGTGTTGCACATTGTTAACATGAAACCGTGACTGTGATTTATGTTTAAAGGGTCCAATAGGTGTACCATAGGGAAAAAAATGTGCATCTTTTTTTCTGACAGCGAAGCCTATACAGTGACTGGTTCACGGCCATTTTTGTGCAGGTGCAGTTTTACCACAGACGATCCCCATTTGGGCAATGATTTGTTTTATATGCTGCATGCTTATCCTCACTAGGGTCAGTAGTTTTTTGTTGATAGGCTTGCGTAAGGAGTCAAAGGTCAGGCTGAGAACAGGGATGAATTGTGTATTAAACAAATAGCGATATTATATCCGTTTTGATTTGTCCCTGCTCACAAAGTGTGGGAAATGGGAGCATTGGCCCTGACATTATGCGTTATTATAAAATGGCTTCTTGTAGGAAGTTGTGTGAATGACTGCCCACAAAAATGCAGCTTTTCTGACAGTACAAAGTATGACAACAATTGCCCAAAAGTTTTAAAATATTGCTCAAGTGGTATTTAAAACCATTATAAAGATATTATATCAGGTCACACACAGGAATGCCAGAGCCAAGATTCAAACCCTTTGCACATTTGCTACCACTAACCACCACCACTAACAGCACTGTTGACACCTGCTCCCCATTTATTTGATTAAAAACAAGTTAAGTTATATATTTAATTTGTTTAGTTTTTTTGGTGGGGTTACTTTTTACTCCTTTTTTTAAAATGAACAGCTGCAGTGTGGAGTGATTGCCAGAATGAATAAGGTGGGAAGAATGTCTTCATTGCAAAGCAGGCCCCTGGGGATAATGTCATCAGCATTGGCTACTGATTTCATTCCTTTGCAAACACCCAATCAGCACTGTATTGTTTTCGTTTACACAATACCAGAATTCGTTCATTCATTCATCAATTCACTCATTAATTCATTCATTCGGTCATTCAGTCATTCATTCATTCATTCATTTGTTTGATCATTCATTTTTTCATGCATTCATAATACCTATATTGAGATAACATCTTGCTGGATTAACAATTTAAATTGCTAACCATGCAGCAGAGAAAAATTAAAGAAAGGGACTTACTGTGAGTTTGCTCATGTGTTATAATGATCCTGGCAAAGAGAAGGCATGTTGTGGTGAACAGGTAGGGCGCCATTTGTGTGCAGTTCTGTATATCGTACTGAAGTCCAGATCACATCAATAACCTTCAGAGCACGTTTTCACCTGCAGACGGGGTGCAACATGGACATCGTGAGAGTTCTACATGTTTTTATTTTTTGGGAGAGGGTTCTACACGTACAGTATGCCTGAATACAGCAGTGACGACAGCAGGAAAAACAAACAACAACATGCAACATCATCATTGCCTTCGAAGCATCCACTATAGCACCAAAAGAGCGGATCAGTGCAGGCTGCAGATGTGACGACACCCATGCAGTGACTTTGCACTGCAGCAAACTGCCCAGCTGCATACCCGCATGTCCTCTTCACTGCAGATTTCAAACATCTGTAGCCCCCGTGCACTTCACGACAAAACAATGCCAGCATATTTCGTAGGATCTCAAAATGTCTGATTGCACATCTTAATTAAGAGTCCTACCTGCTTGTTGGACACAATCCGGCGCTGCTTCCGAGCTGGATAGCGCTCCAAGACACACGCAGGCGCGCACACAATCACGCACACGCACAGAGCGTAGGCCTACTGACAATCAATGATACTAAACGTTGTATCTGCCCTGCTTTTATTTCTATGTATCTGAATAATTTTATCAACCACCGCCCCCAAGAAAATGGAATTAACTCATTCAGTGCCAAGGACATATATGCATTAAAAATATGTATTTATATGTCTTGCCATATAAATACGTTTTTGGGATTGAATCAATCAATATTTATTTAAATCATTCACTGCCGAGGAGATATTTATTTTTTCTTTTCACCGTCCAGCCATTCAATCCCAGGAATGTATTTATATATTTTAAAATATTTTTCAAATGTTAGGTTAAAAGAGGGGGCGGCACGGTGGTCGACTGGTTAGCACGTCCGCCTCATAGTTCAGAGGTCGTGGATTCGATCCCGGCTCCGGCCTCCCTATGTGGAGTTTGCATGTTCTCCCCATGCTCTGGTACTCCGGTTTCCTCCCACATTCCTAAAACATGCATGGTAAATTGATTGGACTCTCTAAATTGCCCCTAGGTGTGATTGTGAGTGCGGATGTTTGTCTCTGTGTGCCCTGCGATTGGCTGGCAACCAATTCAGGGTGTCCCCCGCCTACTGCCAGAAGACAGCTGGGATAGGCACGCCCCACGACCCTTGTGAGGATAAGCGGTATCGATAATGGATGGATGGAGGTTAAAAGAGGGTCTAAAAATGTCTGGCACTGAATGAGTTAAAAGAAACTCTGTATTACTGACCATATGCCGCAATTCGTCATGAGCTCCCTCTGTTGGATAAATAAAGAGTGTAATACTGCACAATCTAAAAGCGTGAAGGCAGTGCCGTCATACTGACATCTAGCGTCTAGAGTAAGAATGCACAGTCATAAAGACGTCTATTTGTTTATTTTGTAGTGAGACCACCAGACCATCAGACTGTATGTGCACTTCATATTAAGAGGAAACAGAATACAGCTCTCGCCCTGGGAAAAGTTCAGTGACCCATCATTGGAATATTTTTGGTATTTTAACCATTTTCATGCTCTACGAATGACAATATTTTAACATTTTTTTAGATTTGAGGGTTGTGTTGTCAGTAGTTTATAGGATATTGGAATTTCACTCATATATGCAGTCCTTATAAATATAAAAATCAGAAAAGCAAATTTTGCAGGGTTTTCTTGATTTTTTTTCAAGCGCTATATGCCGGTACTTTGTTGGTTTTGTTTTAATTTAAAGTCTATGCAGGCTTTGTGTCCAATTGACTGTTGACTTGGTCACTCTGTTCATCAGTTCAAAGGTCAGTTTAGCAAATTCAGCTGTAGGTAGTAGCTGCCATATTATTGAGGATTTGGAATCATTTTCACTGATTTAAATTACAGGCTGAATTGTGCATTATCATATCCATTCAAAAAATATGAAGTTGGTTGCCTTTGAACAGCAATACAATGTGTTTAAGTGCATGTGTGTATGTGGGGGGGGGGGTGCGTGTGTGTGTGTGTGTAACATGTTTGAAGGGTTTCTTCCACACTGACCTCATCTGGGCATACCACAGCAGTGGTTTGTCTATGACTCATGTTTCTGGTAACAATGATGCCACGTGACCCGTATTTTGTTTTGCAATTCACAGAGGCACCAAGCCTAGACACATTCTTCATCATAATCTTTATCTGTCAATTTGAAGAACTGTGCTGGGCCTTGCAATGCAGGTGTGGGCATAGCAAATATCAGAACAAGTGCTTTGCTTCTGTAAAGCAAAGATGAACTACTGTACCACCTCATCAGTGAAACATGATGGTGGTAATGTCATCGAGTGGACATGCATGGCTACCCAATGGAAGTGGTTCCCTTGTATTTAATGATGATTTGAATGCTCACAAAACCAGCATGATGCATTTCACAATAATATCTTCTATGCGCCTCCACTGGTCTCAATATGGCATTCTGATTATTAATATTGCATTTGTGGAATATGAGTTAAACAGCAAAATCCACCCATTTTTAGCCATCTCAGGGGGCGGCCATTTTGTCACTTGATGTTGACTGAAAATGACATCACAGTTGCTCAGGGCTCAGGTAACGACCTATCACAGCTCACCTGTTTTCTGAAGCTGAGCCACGATTGGCTGTGTTCAAAAATACAAAATCATTCGGAATGTTGTGTTTAGACAATAAGGCTGTATAGACCATATTATCATAAAGACATTTTTTGGAGTTGACTTCCCATAGAAGTGGAATATGATGCATTGACCAAATCACCTGATCTGAATCCAACTGAGCACCCATTCTCACTTTTTGGAGAGGAACAAAAGTGACGGGGCATTGCTCCAAGAACAAGCAGGAACTGAAGAAAGTTGCAGTAGAGGCCTGGCAAAGAATTTGCAACCAAATATTGGTTGAAAGTTTGATTTTTGATCATATTTTTAGTCCCTTAAAAAGTGGGAGGCATTTATACAAACTTTTGTAATTCCTACACCATTAACCTGATTTGGATCTAAATACTGTCAAATTAAAACTGAGAGTGTGCGGTTAAAACGCGTCTCATTCATTTCAAATTAATTTCTGTTTGGTGTTTAAAGACAAAAAGATGAGAATTGTGTCAATGTTCCAATATGTATGGATATCCATCCATAGTTGACAGTTTTACAAATATAGCACACGGATACACTACTAGCTTATATTAACTCAATAAATCATATTTTTATGAGGTTTGGTGAGGAGTGACATCAATTAAAAAGCAAAATTAGATTATACAGTACATTGCAGAGCTGCTTTAATTAGCTGCTCGGTTTTGTGTCTATATGAGGGCTGCAACACTGCTGCCAATGTCCTTAGAGACTACTTTGGCAAGGGAGGTGTTCTGCAAATGTCCTTGAAAAGATGGATGAGCAGTGTGCACAACATGTACCACAGAGGATAATGTGCTTTGCATTAAGGGTAACGTCCTCGATGTTTAAAAACAACCATTCAGGCAATAGATCTTGTTTTAATGCAGATTTTTCCACCAAAAATGTGCAATTCCCAAAATTCCTGGATGAGGTGTGGGGTGTGCACACCGCCCTCATTAAAGGCAGTCAGTGCCAAAGTGCTGAATAATTTTCAACTGCACTTTTCTTTTGTTAATGTCATACATCAGTTGCTCAAAAACATTGGCAATTCAATGCCCAAGAGACAAATAACAGCACTGCTGAACAAGTGGATCATAAAGAAACTCACACCAAAAAAATCTATACTGAGATACAGCACATTCATGCTTGTAGGTAGACAAGAGGGGAAATATGACTTCCATTTTTGCCATGTTATTTTATGTTTATGTTGAACAAAAGCTTTACACATTATGATAAACTGTACATTAAATTATGATGAAATGTCCACAAGGACCTGCTGTACATTTTCAAACACCGAATGAAAACCTAAAGTATAGCCAAAGAAGTGTGTCAGCTGATCAACTTCTGTCCTCTGTCAAAAGATGGTGTGAAAAAAATATCAATAGAAATGTCTGTGTAATGTTGATAAATGTCCCTTAACTGTAGTGGAGCAGCCCTTTCTCCCCCTCCCTCACTGTCCCCCTCCCCTACTCTCGCCTGTGTTTCTTCTCGGAGCCGACCTCTACTGTAACAACCCCTGGCATCACTGCAGAGCACTGAGGAGAGAGCAATAAAACTGCATCAGACAAGGTGAGGATGATTCATACGCTATCGCATGCAGAATCTTGCATGGAGTATATATGGACTTTAATGCCAAAAATAATTATTCCAGATTGGTCTTTTTAATGCAAATGATTATCTGAATGAGTTTACAATGCTTTCAGTTTTTGAGTAAATATTTTAAACTACATTGAGGACAATTGCAGGCGAATTTTTCGATGTGTTGATTTTTTTACTTGAAAACCTCAGTGATGAATTTAAAGTTGTCCAATAATCAGAATTTGTAGGTGTGGTTATAAAAAGGAATGCATCACTGTTGGCATTTGTCCAGTGAACTTTCTAGTTCTTCACAGCATAGCGTGAAGAGTAAGGGTACATTGCACGTATACTTGGTCCGAATTGTGACACTGCAGTTGGCCAATCCGGGTCAGGGATGAGCATTATTCATATTTTTGAAACAAAGCCCAGCTCATCTTTTCGGAGTACAGTCAGCATTATTAGACTCAACATGTATGTAAAAACATGAAAATGACACATTTGGTGTTTCGTTTTTCCCACGCAGGAAAATTGCAAGAATGTTCCTCCTTACCGTAATTCTTTTTTTTGGTAAGGTCATCCATGTCTTATTTTCTAAACTCTGTGTGTTTCTGGTAGTAATCATACATAATCTTTTTCTAAATTTGTGATTTATCATTGTGAGTATGTCTCTGCGTTACAGGCTTTGCGTCAGCTCAGAAGGTGATTCAACTATCCTACTGCTCGATAGATGAAAACCACGTCAGGCTTGATTGCAAATATTCGCTTCCCGCTGAGTCACCTGAAGTATTTTGCAAGTACACACAAGGGGAAAGACTCCTGGACACCACCAACCCAGAGGAGGAGCAGCATGCCCCCTATAAGCACCGTGCCAAAGCCCGCATCTTCCCGGGCAACATTTGCAGGCTGCTGTTTAAAAACCTGCCAAACGGCAAGTCCAACTTCACCTGCAACATCAAACTTGCCGACTCATCTACTGCGTCCAAAACCTCGGTGGTCGAGAAAAGTAAGTTACCTCAGCTGTGAACATCGCATTTGAACCCTTTTGAGTGACGGCCATTAAACATCCTTCTCTGTTCTTATTGCAGAGCTCCTCCTCCCCTGTTCTGCTTTGAGTGTCCTGTTACAAAGCTGCAGTGGCCTGCTGTTGACCTTGATGACACTTCCGATGCTGCTCGCACTTCACTGGCTGTGAACATGGCACCCGAGCTGCTCCGCTCGATCATCTGGTGGCCGTCGCTAGACTCTCAAGCCTGTGTGTTGAGATGAATGCACACACAGTATATCCAGGCTTAGTGTGCAAACGTACAACTGCATTAACTGTATCCTCAGATGAGTTCAAGCACGAGCTCGGGAATATAGAAGCGACATACGATATAAGTATTGTCACGTAAAGGGATCATTATGGTGATTAGGTTCTATATAATGAGTGATTCTTAACTCTGGAGTGATAGAATCCGCTTCCCTCAACCATTTGATGCAAGACATCTGGTCAATTCTGCCAAACAATTAGTCCAATAATCTAAAGCAATACTGGCTTGGAATGCATGCATGAGGTATGTAGATAAATCAATACACACTATAGATGGCTCTATTTATAAAATAAAATGTCGTTTGTGGTATAGCAAATGATGTTTACATGTTCCTGTAGCTGACAGTGTAGCTGCTGTGATGAGCACAATGACGAAAATGCTACAGCATGAAAACTGCCATGTTCGGATTTTTTGTATGCTGAAGATGAAAAGAACAGAAGAAGCCAATTACAGTTTGAGGTTTGAAGCAAAAGCAATGTTTCATCAATCAAGCAAAGCACAGATGGTTGTCTGACAGTTAATAAGCAGTTGTTTATAAGGGACGTTTAAAGTGTTATTGTGAGTATCAGGAGCATCAGTGTTTAAGGATTATTATATTTTTATCATCATTTTAAGCACATTACAATTTTGTTTTGTGTCCATTGTGTACCATATTAAAAGGTTATTGTAACCTTCATTGCCCTCAGTTATCATAATCACGGATATTTTCTAGTTTCACCTAAACAATAAGTAGGCACCCACGGATAAAACTTATCACTGATGCGTAATAACATTCTCTGGATGATTTTAACTGAAGGAGATGTACAATATTTTGTCATATTCAAGATCAGCAGCTGTTTCTTGTGAATCTAATGCACATTCTACACACATGCTCATAAGTAATTATGTCACTTATTTCTAATGTTATGTTAATTATTGTTAATGTCTAATGATTGCGCAATGACTAGCACTTCTATGTCAAAGAGCAAGGTAGCTTTTGGACGACCTGTATGTTTACTTTTGCATTAAAAAAAACATTTTCATCAAAACATGACACTTGCTCAAATAACCCTATGTCATTTTGTAGGGTATCATCTAGGCAGGGTAAGGTATCTCCACATAGAAAATAATCCACCCATCCATTTTCTGAAAATGTTCTGAGAGTAACCAAATTGTTGGGTAAAATTAACCCATTGCTATCTGGTTGTCTAATTTTATCTTAACACACATGCACACATCTGAAAAATGTATGGCCATGACAAGTCACTACATACTGCAGTTTTTGGGTTATTTGTTTAACCCAAAAGGTTGGCCCCTTTTTTCATCCAATGAACCCAAATTGGGTTATTTTTGACCCAACTGTTTATATACTGTCAGACCATTTGTTTCTTCTGCCTGTCACTGTAACTGGCACAGCCGGATGAACAAAGATGCAATATTTGTAGCAAATATATTATTTTTCATTATTATCATTATTGATTAAGTGGACTTCGATAGTTGCAGCACCTGATGATGATCAGTGATTGGTAATCACCTCCACACGGGTATTTTAGTTTCGCTCTATAAAGTATGACGTATACTGTGCAACAATAAAACACACAGCACTCGACCCTTGCTGATTCATCTTGGTGATTGACTAAAACTCAAATAGAACAAGAAGAATGTTTCAAAAGCCAACCCCGCCCCTTTCAGGTTGACCAAAACTTGCAACAACCCCCATGTTTGCTTATTCCAGCCCTTCCACTGTACAGCGTAGTTGTCGATCCTGTTGTACGACTCGCCCTATCGTCGCTTCCCCACCTGAGCAGATCTTCTTACCGGAAGTTAGCGACGCACTTGTTGTCACCTGAATCCACGACCAAGCAGGTGGAGCCTCATTGAAGCTGTCGCTGTCGTTCATACCACGCTAAACTACACGACATTAGATTAAGAAGTTTTGGTTTCTTTTCTTCAAGTGGATACACTTTTTGGACCCTTGTTTCGGTGTGTTTTCAGAAGAAGGGACGCAGAGTGAGCAGCGCAAAGATGTTTTTCTCATGGTTGGTTTCGGCGCTCTTGTTCGCGTTCGTAGCGACAGGTGAGTTATAAGACTAATTTGTCAACGCGATTTGACTCTTTTGAGGGTTGAGATATTTATGTGATGGTTAGCCTGAATATCTTCACGATACATTGAGTTTTTCAACGTGTTCAACATTGACGCAAGTTTCAAAATGGAGGCCTGAATATTTCTGTTCAGGTGCGTTGGGGAAGTTAACAATGGGCGCTTGTAATGGTCTACATGTCGGACTCACACAGTCTTTGTGAGATTAAATTATTATATCAGCTCAAAATTGAAACTGTTTCGAAATTCCAGCAATGTGAGGTGTATGGTTTCGTCACTTCTGGTCACAACATTATCAGCGTCTGTACCTGAATTCATGTTCACAGTGTTGAACGATACTATAAGTTACAAGGTAGTTAATTACAAACTGTATTACAGTATTGTGATAAAGTGGTGAATCCAGTAATTGTACTCTCGTGTAGCTAGATAAATTAAACAAAAAATATTAGAAACAGTATGATTCAGTGCAGTTCTACCTCACTACTACACCCACACCAAAAGTATTAAATTAATACTGTTTAAATACATATTCATACAAATACATAATTGTTTTGGTATTTAAGTTTGCCGCTTTGTATACAAAGACTGAATTTGTTCAAATGTTTCCACTGTCCTTTGTGGTTTTGACTTATCTGACTTATATATCCAAGACTTTGGTTTGACATCCTGCATTATCTTGCACGAAAGACAGTTTCATTTGGTTGGTTACAGTTTTAATGCTGTTTCAGCAACCTGGAGCGAGTGGAGTGTTTTTCTGTTCCCACGCCCTGTAGGCTTATCATCACAGTCATAGGTAGGCCCCGACAAGACCTCTTCAACGTTGTTTCGTCACTGTGGCGGGCGACTGTTGTGATTTGAACTTGCAGTCAGTAGTTGTGAGCCAATATTTTCTGTCCTTTCAAGTTACATCTAACCTGCACTTCATGTAGAGAAATGACATGTATCAAAACAAAACAAACTGTTAGCTTTGCTATCATTGTGAACTAAGTAACTAAAATCCTAAATGTAAACAACTTGGAAAAATCACCTCGTGTGTTTAGGGCCTATACCTAGAATTTTTTAACATCAGGAGCTTCTGCTTTTTAGGCTGGCACAAGACACAATGTAATCGCCTCGCATCATTCTTGGAGCAGACATCAGACAATTCTTTTGCATGGGGAATATTTTACTTCTCCAAATCTGTTCCCGTCGACTTTAATTCTTCCTGGTTCACATTTCTCCAATGCTGTTCTTCATTTTTCCGCCTTATAAGATTCCGATATACCGGTTAATCAAGAGCTCAACCGCAGTTTGCTCTCTAGTTGTCTATTGTAAATTGTGTCGTCATCCACAAAGTTTGATAAAACTAACATGCCAATTTTGACAAAGTAAGGGGTAGAACGTTTTCAAATGTAGAGACTGGGGGGTAAAAGTAAGATGTTAGGAAAATAAATACTCAAGTAGAGTACAGATACTTGAAAAATTGACTTGCAAGTACAATTAGAACGTATATGTACTTACCGTACTAGGTACTTCCTACCACGGAAATAATACAATGGCAGACTTAGCTTGAGGGACTACTAAAAATTACTATGCCCCACAGATAGCGGGGTCCACTGTATTCCTGTTGCTCTGTACACGTAAGGTTTATTCTGTTATAAAATCCGTAACATCATTAACCCATATCTTTTTGTGTTTTTGTCAACAGGTGAAAGTAGCTTTTCAGTTACCACTTCCAATGCAAATGTGCAAGTGAAAGAAAATGAAGGTGAGTCCTTATTTTTTTTTCTATAGTAGTCTAACAAATGATCCCTGATTTATCTGGTTTATGATTTAGACCAGTGATGACTGTATTTAGGGCAAGGGGCAGTGCTCCAGATGGCGCTGCTTTCTTGTAATATGATTTTTTAAATTTATTTTGTTTTAGTACAGGATAAATACTTATTTAGTAGTGCTATTTTGGTAGTAATTTCCTTTTTGTGTGTCTGTTTGACTTCCTTTTCCTGTTGGCTCTCTCCAGGAGCACAGCAGGGCTAGCCCCTTGTTTGTCATTCCAACAGAATAGTGTGTGTGGCTGACCTATGCCCTTTTTTTTAATTGGGGCAGTTTTGATTGAGCCCCATGAGCTCTGCCAGTCAACAAATGGCTGGCTCCATATTGTTGTGTACAGTGGTGAAGCTTTACAATGTAAAACAAAATAACATTACATCATTTTGTCCTTCTGTGGTTTTATTTATCTGTTGTTGGCTATGTATTCAATTGTAAGGGTTTTGCCTCTTAGTGGCCTTCACAGTAATATGTACTGTAAAATTCTTTTATTCCGAATTATTCATATTTGTCCACAACATGTATTTTTAATTTCAATTTATTGTGCTCTCTACATTACAGGGGTTGATCTTACATGCTCTTATTCTGCGGACTTTGGTTCAAGTGCCAGGGTAGAGTGGAAGTTCAAAGACCTGACAGGGTCACAGAAATATATCTATTATAACGGGAAACCCACAAGTAAGTTGTCACTAAATATCTCCAAGGTTGCTGGGCCAGATATAGTTGATACATGTTTTGTACACATTAGAAGTTCTGCTTTGCAGTCAGCTTTCCCCAAACACAGTTATAGCTTCAACTTTCCTACTAACCCAGCCATCAGGAGCCCACCAGTTAATCAGTAACAAAGAAGCATGCTGGCAGTGATGTATATTGTGTGTGGCGGTTAATGTGCAACTTTTCTCACAGCACCATATGCCAACCGTGTGGTGATATATGGCAGCAATCTGAGATTCAGCAAAGTCACCCGTAATGATAACGGAGTGTACGACTGTGAAGTGTCTGGTGTCAACAGCCAGTTTGGGGAGGCCAGGGTGAAGCTCACAGTTCTTGGTAAATATTTATGGGCATTTTTCTCTTTTTTAATTTTTTTTTTTATTTTCCCCCCCATGGGGGCCACCACGCATTTCCTAACCAGATGTATGACAAAAATGCCATGATTTTAAATATGGACAAAATATGTGCATATGTGCAAAGTACATCCTCTTAATGCATTTCATTTTTGATACTTTTCAATTCATGTACAAAGCACCCACTATCCTAACCCAACAACAAAGCGTTTGAAGCAAATAAAATAATCACATGCCATGATGTTTTTCCCCGAGTGCAAAGGGTTCTCTTGCATTAAAAATTACCATTCAACCACGGCACAAAGCTGCTGAACAAGAAACCAACATGAAGTATAAGAACTAATTTTATGCATTTTTTTCACAAAAATTAACTCAATCTTCTCAATCACTCAAAATTGCAATATTATCGACTGATTATGTTTGTTGTTCATATCATTCCAAATCCGCAAAAAAGTATTAGTCCAACTCATGTTGTAGTATAGGGCAGTGTAAGACCCCGTGTAAGTGCTACTAAGACATGTCTGCAATCTAGTGGTGAATTTGGATATTGCATCTTAAGACTCAAGTTGATGCATATTTGATTTACACTATGTAGCATTGGGTGAGCGAAGCTAAAGAAAATTGCATTATTCCCCGCAGTGCCTCCGTCGCCACCCTTGTGTAGGATCCCCACCTCAGTGACGACTGGCAAGAATGCCATCCTGTCCTGCCACGATAAAGTTGGCTCCCCCCCACCGCAATACAAGTGGTACCGAAACAACGTCCTTCTGCCACCTGAGCCCGGCAAGATTTCCGGCTTCCAGAATAGTACCTATGTGCTGAACTCTGCGAATGGCAACCTGGTGAGCTTCAATGCTCTGCGCTCTTCACCATCTTTTACTGCCAGCACCTCCTTTTCAGATAGGAAGAACTCTTTTACAACCATACCATATGTCTTCTCAGGAGTTTTCCTATGTCAAAAAGACAGATACAGCTGAGTACTTCTGTGAGGCTTTCAACAATGCAGGTCCTCCACAGCGCTGTAGAGCTGTGAAGATGGAAGTCCGTAAGTGCACCTTACGCAGTTTGTTTCCTAACTGAGAGTTGTAGTAAGACAGTCTTCAAACCAGTTTCATTTAGCAAACTGCTGCATACCTACACTATACAATTATCTTTTCAATCTAAATCACAGGTGCTAAGGTTGAGGCCTGCAGGATAAATCAATCCTGCCAAAGCCTGGAATTGTCAATTAATAATAATAGCAACAATAAGAATCATTGTTATTGTTATGAATAGATTATATTTGTACTGCGTTTCCTTTAATACTCAAGACTTTTAGTGACATGTTATTAGACACAAATGCTTAATCTTTTTTTCTTATCATTGACAGAAAAAAAATACTGCAATTTCATTTATTTACACTTTTAAATCAATATTTCACATAACAAAGCCTTTTTTTTGTTACCAGACTGTCTTTTAAAATAATTTGTGAAATCACTGTATACTTGAATATCAATCAGCTCACCACTATTTTCCTTGACCAAAATAAGTTTCCCATCAATAGTTGGTGAAATGATGCTGATAATCAAATGTAGGTGTAATGAATATGAATAATTGGTTTTACATTAATGTGGTCATGACCAGCTGTCTGAGGTCAACGATTAACTGCGATGTGACCTGTGACGAGAACAGACTTTGACTTTAGACTGCTTGTGTATACATTGTTCATGTGCAGCGAGATAAATATGCTAATGCTTAATGTCAATTCAGTGAACGAACCTCAAAATGACTTTCCACCACAATCCTGTTCTTTAAGGAGACATTAACACAGGAGGAATTGTTGCTGGGGTAATCGTGGCTCTCCTGTTGGTCGTCCTGCTCGCTCTGGGAATTTGGTATGCACACAAGAAAGGATACCTACCCCGTGAGTATACACCCATGCATTCTTTAGCTTGTTGTACTGTATAGCATGTCACTGTCTTCCTCCTTGTTTGCAATAATGGTGAGATCACAAATAGAATATAGCACTGAAGATACTCACACTAATCAAACTATAAAAACTAAGAGTAGTTTGTGTAGCCAAAAGATGTAATTGACCAACAGCTGACTTGGTGTCCCATCCTCTTTGTTACAGGAATGACTGAAAGGTAAGAGTGTTTTCTTATTTTTACTAGGCTCAATGGATTACATTAGGTAATCCATTTGCACAGTATCTATGTAAGTTTCCCCCCCTAAGAGTACGAGTGTAAAATGGTTTTGATTCTAAATTGTTTTGCAGCAAGCAAAAAACCAACGTGGTCTACCAGCCGCCTTCTGTGTATAGTGGCGAGGAAGACGATGTAAGTATGACACCCCCTGGATTTTTCCACAACTGCCCATGTGTTGTATAGATCCCAACAAATGTTGATTTTGGTATTTACCAGAGTTAGGTCCAAAGGTAAAATATTAAAACGATGTGTTTGTTTCATAGGGCGAGTTCAAGCAGAAGTCATCATTTGTGGTATAGTCTACAAGCAACAATCTTGGCTGGTTTTAACTGTTTCAGCATGTGCCTTTTCTGTTTTTACATGTGATCCAAATACTTTTTATATTATATGATCATGAACATTTTTTTTTTTTTTTTTTTTACAAACCTTCTGTAAATATAGTATGTTTTTATTTGTGCTATTGATGAAATACTTCTTACTGGCCTTGGTGTGACTGACTTTTTGTAATATTTTAGATGAACATTCCTTCAAAATACTGTACAATTTCTTTCAGAAATTAACTTGTTACGTTTGTTCTCTAATTTTGTTTGTGACTTCAGTTTGACAACTACATTAGTTAAAATATTGCAAACAGAGTAGATGTGGTATACTGTATGTTTCCTGAGCAGTGATTGTGTTTGCTGTGAAAAGCACAGTAATAGTTTGAAAGAGGTGTGCATTAATGTTGTATTTTTAAAATATTAAAATTGACACTAACTTGTATAGTCTTATCACAGCTATTAACTTTTGATTTATTTTACTTTCTGGTAGTTTATTAAACATCAGTCATGCGCTTACAGGGTTGATATTGGCAGATGTTGGTACATATAGTATGAATTTATACAATCTGTTTTATCGAATATTTATTTGGGGAACCTTGTAAGTTTTCCACACTGTGTGGCCGAGAGTTTGGAACTGATGAACTTACCTAACTAACGTTTCAGTAAAAATAAAATATTTTCAAATGTGTGTTAGTCTGCTGATGTCTCAACAGTATTGAGCTGTAATTTCACCGAAATATTCATTTTCTGCATCATGGTGTTGTACTTAAACAAAACAAAACATCCATCCATCCATTATCTGTACCGCTTCTCCTCACAAGGGTCGCGGGGCGTGCTGGAGCCTATCCCAGCTGTCTTTGGGCAGTAGGCGGGGGACACCCTGAACTGGTTGCCAGCCAATCGCAGGGCACACAGAGACAAACCAAAACAAAACATTTTTTTAAATTTATAAATTAAGATTCCCAGCTTTACTTAAGCACAGTGTTAATGTTTAAACAGTCCATGGCTGACAATATTAAAAATACTTAGTAGTAATATAACATTGAGAACCACTGCCCTACACAACAAATAATCTTGTAACAATGAATGTCATTTTTGTTCCTGATAAAATCCCCAAACTATCAAACAACACTGATTATTAATTGAATGCTTAGGTGCTGTACAATACTGTAATACAATTTGTTCTAGTGACGTCACTGATATAAGAAAAGCGACCTAATTAAAAAAATAGTTTGCCTGCCTTTACCATGGCAACAGATGATGTTATTTTTCTATTTGCACTCCTTTACGCATGCGTATTGACACCCACTTTTCTTAGACAGGAAGTGTGAACCACTCTTTCCACCATCCGCCCCCACATCGGCTATGCATCACACCGACTCAAACTCATTTAAATAACATTGCAATTCTTTATCACTTGTCTGTCATTTCCACGAGACAACCCACTGGCGTCTTACCCGCTAGCTAACGCCTCGCTGGCCCTTTAACTTGGCGGTTTGCCGATTCTTGCCTTCCAGGCAGATCTTCTGTCACCCCCCTCCCGGGAGACAAGTCCGCGGTGGAAGGAACGAAGCTAGCGTTTTAGTTGCATCTGATTTCTCATTCGGCGGACCGGATGCGAGAGGCGAGCTCGAGCCCTACATGTTCCCCTCCGCCGCCGGGGACGGTAGCTCGCAACCACGGCTGGCCCAAACAGTCGAGGTGACTCGGCATGGCTGAGCTACGAGCTCAGTTTTTGCTGCACCTAACTTACGCCTCATGAGACTTTAGCTTCCCTCTTTTTTAGGTGTAAAATATACGTTTATTTATTTTTTTTTTTTATTAAATGAAATGAGATACGCCAGGGGACCGTCCTTACCGATGGAGCAGTGAATGATGGCAGCGAAAGAGGAACTCTACGCCAAAGTGACTCCGCGGAGACAGCGCCAGACCCGCGCAGGCACCGTCAAACATGGGTCAACTCTGGACGTGCTGCTGTCAATGGGCTTCCCTAAGACCAGGGCGTGAGTACGCTGCCCCAGCACACACACACTAACACCAATACTCAGCACGCAACTACTGTTCTGTACTACGTCTTTTGATGTGGCGTTTAGACCTTGGCTCCACTCCTGCAGAAAGATGCTGTGTTGAGTGACTCAGATGTTGCACTTGCCAGCCTCTCTCTTGGATTCAGTGGATCATGCTCAAGTATTAACCCCCCCGCCCCTCCGTTCATCTTTGACAGGGGTGGGTTGCCAAGAAACAACACTGTGTGAATGAAATATGGAGGTTACGTAATGATGTTAAAAATCCCCATAAATAATTAAAGTATTGTCCTCCGAACATAGCTGTGGTTTGTTTCTTAGGCATTCAAAATTGAGGCTGATCATTTTGTGCAGTGGTAGTGAAAACAACAAGGCTTCAACCTATTTAGTCATCCTTTTTTGAAATGAGATTAAATTATATCACTTACTGTATACCTCACATTCCTGTGTGGAGTTTTGCATGTTTTGTTGACTACCTCCCACATCCCCAAAACACACATCAGTTAATTGAAGACTCAAGATACGAGTGTGAATGATTGTTTGTCTATGTGTGCCCTGCAATTGGCGACTAATCCACTGTGGTGTGGACCCCACCTTTTCCCCAAAGTCAGCTGGAATAGACCCCAGCTCACCAGTGACCCTAGTGAAGATAAGTGACATATAGAAAATGGATGGATGGACATCACCGCAGTGCAAAACTATGCCTCACCCAATAAATAAGTCAATCCCAAAACATTCAACCTATTCCCACTTTTGAGTGTCAGGTGCATAAATACACAGCAGTACCCTACACTAGGATTCAAATCAAGTGCTTCAACATATGTGTTCTGCCATTTTTATATGCAAAACAACGCATCACTTGACGTTTTAGGTTTGGTTCAGTACATTTTGACTCTTGGGAAAATCAATGTCTTGTATAGTTTGATGAAAAGAGAAAGAATAAACAAATAAGTATTCTCACAGAATGATTATTAAATATTACTGATGTTTTTTTTTTTTTTTTTTTTTTTTTAGTAAACAGAAATAAATCTTTGTTTGTCTATGCCAGCAGCGTTTCGCGATAGGGAGAAAAAAAATGCTCTTACATCGCATGGCAAAAAGTACAATAAACCTGTTTACCCACCACAGGTGGGAGTTAATCACATATGCAAGTGTCAAGTCATAGCTTTCAGTTTCAAGTAAGTCCCAAGTTTCTGTGGGAAAAAAAATCAAACAAGCCAAGTCGCGTCACCACAAAATTCAAGTTGAGTCAAGTTATTACTTTGTTCAAGCAAGTCATAAGACAAATCATACATGCTTACTCAGCACAACATATCGACGCTGTTCTGTAAAAAACACGCGTGTCCAATTTTGTCATTTAAAAAAAAAATCCACGTTAATGTAATGTCTGTAACTCATAAACCCCATTGCCATAAAAGTAAAACAAAATGCGAAAAATGGACTTGAGTGTTTTTCACAGGACAGCGACGATATATTGTTAGTGATAAAATATTCTTTTACTGATCAACACAAACAAGTATATTTTTATCTGTAAAAATTAAGTGAATACACAACATTTACATCTCTAAAAATGAAACAAGAGTATGAGATAATGGATGTATTTGTTATTCAAAAGAATACGTTATTATTAATTAACATTTCTGTAAGTGTTTACAGCCACCAAGAGCAACAACGAGGAGCCACCACAAACGAACTGAACCAAAACAGACGAACCAAATAGTTTGGACGTTTTTCAAAAACCGTTACAAACCGTTCCACCCCTAATTTCCAATTTACTGACTGTAGTGTGTGTCACGCCACCTTTTTGGTACAGTAACTTAGGTTGAATAGTGCCCAAAAAAGTGTATAGTACAGCATTTGTGTCAGTTTGAATTTGGAAGAGAGAAAATCTCATCTGAGGTTAAATGATTTATCGTGCCGTTTGTGAACGTATTGTATTGTATTGTTATGCACAAGTGAAACATTTAAAAAATTAAATGCATTTTCTATTTTTGTAATTGGGTTATTTCCCAAATGGCAGTTTGAGAGGCAATAACAGAAAAATTTGCCACCAGGGCCTAGCTTCAGGGAACAAGGACTTTATTGTGTTGGAGGGTGGTAGTATGAAACACAAATACACACACAGATGCACACGTACACAAGTGTGTGAGTATCAACCCTTGTGTTAAATTGAGAGGTATCGTTGCTGAGTCATTCAGGAATTGGCCGGTGGTATCAGATAGGAGCTGCAAGGACAGCAGCACCTCTGCTCACTGCTCATGTCCGATGTCCGGAAGCAAACTGATCTCGTTTCGATTTCATCACTCTGGTTTGCTTCTTATCTCTCTTAAAGAGTCTCTTGATATTATTTCAATTATAAATAATACACCAACTGTGTGGCTGGATTTGGTTGGATCGCTGAAAAATGTGGCAACTGCAAGTAAAGTTGATGCCGGTTCTCGTGCTTCCAGTCTCACTGTTCATGAAACCACTATAGTGCAGTGTCTTTTTATCATGTCATATTTTTATCATTAAAACAACATTATTAGGTTATTTTTCAAAATCATTCAGCCCTATATACTGTAAAATATTGATGGTGGTTTTGGGGTGTTGGCACAGATTAAAGGGATTTCAGTTCATTCAACGAGGAGTATTGATTTGCTATATGAGTAAACTCAAGGCACCACTGTAACGATACAGACGTTATGTGTACATGAAGCACATTCCAGTGCAGGCATTTTTCATGAACAAACTGAGCTCGGATTCAAGGCAGCTAAGCGGAAGTCGCCCATTTCCTGAAGTGGCTTGTGACCTCCTCGCTTCTCTGTTGGTTTGAGGGCAGCTGATGCAGAGGTTGCAACGTCTCACACATACGAGAAAACAACACTGAGCAGCAGTGAGGGGCCATCAGTGACAGTCATGAAAAGATCATTGAGGTGGCAATGTTGTCATTGTTTAATCATTATTGTATTTCTAGATTTAAGTCCAACACTTTGTAGTTTCTTCCAAAATGATTCTTGTCCGTGTTAAGCTTCAACTAATGAAGTCCAAACCAAGTCAAGTTAGTCACACAAAGAGCTGCAACATAAAACAAAACAACATACTTCACCCACACAATGGCCCACTCACTTCCGTTATTATGGTGTCTCTGGCGTACTCTGTTCTCACGTGTGATTTTGAATGTCTTTGCTCCAGAAATAATGAAGCATGAAAAAAGAAAATCAGTTCCAGACACTGATTATCCACTACTGGGTTTTTGGGAACGCGATCAGGCAGAAAAAAATAGGTTTATGATTTGTATTTGTAAACAGCAAGCCGCCCTTGTTTCTGACATCTAATTCCACACAGGAAGGGTATTAAAACACTCACACAATTACAATCAAACTCCTCCCATCGATACAGGGATAATTAGTCGTTTTCGGCGGCATGTGATACAGGATAATATTTGTTGTTTTAATTTACTGTTGTTATAAGCTGCATAAATAAGATCCTTGGGCACATTTTGAAGTCCATGCAAACATATTTACAAACACAATTAAATATAATGCCTGAAATTAACATTTCTGTTGCTAAATCAGACAAATAATGACCATTTGTCGAGAGACTTTGCTTTCTACTGTGCTTCATACATTTTTTGTTGTGCCAAAAAACCCTCCCACGCATCACTGTTTCATCTGTTTCGTTTTATGGGGGCGGCAAAACCTAATCTGTAAGGACTTGGGCTTCGGAAACGGAAGGTCACGTTTCAAGTCGTGCTGCAGACAAAAAAAAAAAGAAGCCAACTCGTAACAGAGTTGCTAGTCTGCTTCCTGACTGCTGTCAAAGTGCCCTTGAGGAATGCACCGGCCCCTCAAGAATTGAACTTCATTTGAACTGAGGTCTCAATAGATTTGCTGACGTCTAACGTGAAATCATGTGTGGTCAAGTTCAGACAGTCCCTTGAGTGCATGGGAAACTGAAATCACCTTACATTTGCTTTTAAAGGCTATTTTGCTGCATAGACTGTATATACACATTGTGGCATTGCTCAATTTCCATTGTATTGTACTGAAATGTTTGACTATGAGAGCTTTCCTGGCCTAGTGTCATCCACACGTGCCTTTTTTTGGTGTGTGTGGCGCTTGGCAGAAGGAAACCTCTTCGCCCTGTTGGGGTGATATGTGCACTTAAGTGATGGCGTTCCCCTTTGGTTTGTAAACAGGAAATGTTCATTTGCCTTTAGAGCTGAGTCACGGAGTGGCCCTTATGCATCAAGTTGTTGCTCAACACATACATTATAGTGCGTATGTGGTGAAACTATTGTAGTTTGGATCATTGGAATGTTACACAACTGTATTATAATACATTAAAAATGTGATCAGGCTCTTTGACAAGTAAGCCTTTAGAAGTCAAGGTAACTTAGCACTCGTTGTTATATCATTTTGTACTTGTGCGGTTCTCAAGCACGTTTGTTCATTCACTTGAGAGCTAATGGAGCCTCCCCTCTGCTGGCCATTTTTAAGAATGCAGCTTGAAGGGAATTATAACTTCGGTTTCTTACTGCGTGTACATCCTTTGGAAATAACAGAAACAGGCCATCCTATGTTTCGCCCTGGATTGGATTTTGTGATATCTTCTCAGTCACAGCTGGCTGTATACCTTCATGCCCTTTTGAGAAAAATAGTTTTCTATTCCCCCAACCCAACACAGAACAAGGTGAAAGAGTGCAGCCAACACATACTATAACACAAGTGAGTTTTTTTTTTTTGGGTGGGGGGGATGGGTACTTGATTGCATTTCCTTGATTAAGTGTGCTGTAAACGATAGTCTGAGTACACACACGTTGTAGTAGAGCTGCACATTGTATTTGTTGTGACACTTTAGCCAATGAAGTCCCCATTGTGAACTTTGGACTGAGTGAGGGCATGCTGCCTCAGGGTCTGTAGCCGAATGAATCGAGGACCCTCTCATTGGCTAAAAATAAAAAATAGCTTATTGAATGTGAATGCAGCAGTGGCACAATACAAATGTGTGAATTCATTAGACCATAATACCACAGTGCCTTCATTTGACTTCCATCCCAACAGAAGATAATGACCGTTTGTGTCTATTCAGAAGCGTGACAAACCGTATCTTGGGTGACTAAGCACTTGATAAATGTGGAGGTTTTATTGCCATCTAATGGAGTGAACACAACAAACCAATACAAAGGAAAGTGTCAATGATTCGCAAATCTCTGTGAATCTGAGCAAAATCCACAAACTCATGTGCACCACTTAAGGATTAAATAGTAATTGTTACAAGTTTATTTTTAGGGATTGCTAGTTATTTAAAGGGAAGTCAACCTAAAAATATTTTTTGAAGAATATGTTCTATGCAGGCCCACTAGTTGAAACAAGGCATTCTAATTGTGTGAAGGCGAAGGCCTTCACGCATATGTTATTCTACACCATTCACCTTTATTTTTATTCTCTTTTATTCCTCGCACTTTTTTGGCTTGCTTCTATTTCCACAGTTTTCACCCGATTCTTGCCATTCCAACTTTAATAGATTCCAAAAATTCACGGCTTCCGGGGGGCATTTTTTCCGCCCCTAACATTCACGGATCCCCCAAAATTCCCCGTTTTTCACCTCATAAAAACCCATTCATTTCCAATGGGACATTCAACACTTCCCCATCTGTTGCGCTGAATCGATTCCCGCTCATTCCACAAATTTTCATAGAGGTCATTCAACTCACATTACACATCACACACAATTCCTACTTCCCCAAAATTCAAATTATTCAACCTTAAAAAAAACAATTAAAAAAATTCACCATTCATTCCCAATGGCACAATCAACACTTGATATTTAAACCATTCCAATTTAAATTTCACAACATTCAGCTCATTCAACTCACATTCCACATGACCCACAATTCCTACTTCCCAAAAATTCAAATTATTCAACCTTTAAATGCATTTTAAAAATCCCAATGGCACATTCACGACTTTCAGCTCATTCAACTCACAATTTCACATTGGAGGCAGAATAACTCAGTGGTAAAGTGGTTGTTTCCCAACCAGGAGGTTGTGGGTTTGATCCCTGCCCATTCCCTCATTGTTTCACTTTTTTCCCCCTGACTTCCTTCTGTCGTTGTTTCCTTGCTTCCTCTTTTCTTGCTTCCCTTCAGCAATTTTCTATATCATTCGAGGTCATTCAACTTCATTCAGTATCATTCCAACAAAAATTCAATTGATTCAACCTTAAACCCATTACAAAATTCATTCCCAATGGCACACTCACATTCAGCTCATTCAACTCACATTCACACCTTGGAGGCAGCATGGCTCAGTGGTAGACTGGTCGTTTCCCAACTTGAGGTTGTGGGTTTGATTCACGGTCATTCCTTTCTTGTTTCACTTTTTTTCCTGAATTATTTTTTTCATTGTTTCCTTGCTTCCTCTTTTCTTGCTTCCCTTCAGCATTTTTTTTATATCATTCGAGGTCATTCAACTTAATTTCGTATCATTCCAACGCATTCCACAGCTTTTATTCAGTGTCTTCGCCTTCACACGCAATTTCTCCAGAAATTGCAATCTCTAGTTAATATTGTGTTTGTGGAATATGAGTTAAGCAGCAAAATCCACCCAGTTTTAGCCATCTCAGGGGGCGGCCATTGTGTCACTTCTGTCGACTGAAAATGACATCACAACTGCTCAGGTATAACGACCAATCATGGCTCATCTTAAGTAAACAAGTGAGCTGTGATTGGTCGTTACCTGAGCCCTGAGCAACTGTGATGTCATTTTCAGTCGACAGGAGTGACAAAATGGCCGCTCCCTGAGATGGCTATAAACAGGTGGATTTTGCTGTATTCCATAAAAGCAATATTATTCAGAATGCCTTGTTTCTAGTGAGCCTGCATAAAACATATGCTTGAAAAAAAAATGTTTAGGTTGACTTTCCCTTTAAAATAAAATATTTTTGAAAATAAACTAAAACATTACATGCAAAACACTTAATGTATACTTGTGTTTTTCCTCCAAGAGAATGAAAGAATGAGTCTTAATAACGCTGACATGTTGGCTGTGAGATAAGAAATAATTTCAACATCATAAGCCAGCCAGGAAATGTTTCTGTTCCGTCCAAATCAATGTTTTCTACTTTCACTGTCAGTACTGTTTCAGGAGCTCCTGTTATGAATTATTGAGTTTGTCTTGTCATTTTACTACTCTCTTGGGATGCGTGTTCTTTTATCACTGTCCCATGGTGTGTAGCAATCTCCCTCTAATAAACAGAGGCCGGAAGAGCATCTATTGATTTTTGTGAATGTGATTTCTCTTGATCTTTGTGTCTTTACAGCTTGAAAGCTTTGGTTTCCACAGGAGGGAAAAACGTCCAGGCAGCTTGTGACTGGTGAGAAGTACGCACACACACACACAAGTTGTCACTTTCCCCCCCAGTTACTAATTCAATGTGAATAAAGTTCATCAATCCGTGTGTGTGTCTCTAGGCTCTTTTCCCATGTGGATGACCCTTTCCTGGATGACCCTCTGCCCAGGGAATATGTGTTGTATCTGCGACCCAGTGGACCACTGCTGCAGCAGCTCTCGCACTTTTGGCAGCAATCTCGTCTCTCGTGCGGCAAAAACAAGGCACACAACATCTTCCCCCATATCACCCTCTGCCAGTTCTTCATGGTCAGTCTCAATCTCATGTCTGTATGCGCTCAAATTATGAGGTTTTACCTAAGCTTCAAGCTTTTGGATTGACTGGTTGTCATACTGCACGTAAAAGGTTTTTGTGTGTGTTATTCTTCAGCGATGCTGCACAAATTTGCACAGCTGCAATTGTGTAAAAAAAAAAAAAAAAAAAGCAGGTTTTTGTATTTGTCTGCCTTGTGTTTAAAATGGGCGTAGTAAAACATGCAACTGATTCAATCAATGAAGAAAATGTGCAGTCTTGCATTCGCTGATAAATTAAGGTTTGATTTTAATCCTGCTTTAATGTTTCATTCTGGATTTCAAGGCTTTTGTTTCTGTCAACTCTACAGTGTGCCGATGGGAAGGTGGAGGCGCTGTCGGATGCCCTCCAGTCCTCTGTGGCAAAGTGGAAAGGTCGTATACCCATGCCCCTTCCCCTGGAGCTGTACACTTCCTCCACCTTTATTGGCCTCTTTGTGGAGGAACAGGTGGCGGAGGTGCTGAAGAGTTTTGCAGCTGATTTTGCAAATGAAGCGGAAACTAAAGCAGGTTCATGTTTTTAATGTCTTCACTGTAGATTACAAATCCAAACGTGACATAGATGTCAGCGTGCGTGTTTTCTGTGTCCAGATGTGCATGTTGAGCACCATAAGAAACAACTGCATGTCACATTGGCATACCACTTCCAAGGCAGCCATCTTCCAGTCTTGGAAAAGTTGGCCAAAAACGTGGATGTGTCGTCAGGCTGCGACTGGCTGGCTGTGCTCTTCTCCCGGGATATTCGTTTTGCTAATCATGAGGTAGGAATGCATCCTCTCAAATACATGTGATGGCTCACTGTGGCCTTTCAGATGGTGACGACAATTAGTCCAATATATCTGAATTATTATTATTATTATTCACGCTTTAGTGCTGATTAAAAATGTCTGTTTTTCTCTTCTAGACACTGCAAGTCATGTATCCCTATGTGCCTCAAAATGATGATGAGCTTGAACTGGTGGCCGGAGACTTCATCTTCATGTCGCCTATGGAGCAAAGCAGTGCAAGTGAGGGCTGGGTGTACGGCACGTCGCTGGGCACGGGGCTGTCCGGCCTGCTGCCTGAGAACTACGTCAGCCGCGCCGATGAGTCTGACACTTGGGTTGTTCATGGGTAGGAATGAGCGCAGTACAAAACCGCTTGCCTTTGAGTTCATTACGGGAACTTTGTGGCCTGTGCCAGTGTAGATACTGTATAGCACACCATAATGACCTGTGCTCTAATAGAGACAGGTTAATTGTACCTTCTGTCCTCTAATGGAAGAGCATTTAATTGTTCTGTCTGTCACTATAAGATATAGCCATGGACAGATTTGCTATCTCCTGGTAGCAGAGTAGTTAGCACAGTCCATAGCCCTAGTCCTACTAGTCCACGATTCTCCTTGATGAAAAGTGACAATGTCTCTGTGTTTTTGTCCAATCCTCAGGTCTCATTCTGTTCTTAACTACACCTCCCCGTCTAACGCTGGCAGCTCCCTAGGTGGGTTACTGTTTGATGAGCAGCACACTGACAGTCTGCTTGACAGTCTGGTGGATCCTCCCAGCCTTGGTGGTCTCTGTCCTCCCATGCAGGTGCCCTCCTCCTTTGTTATCTGTGTTGTAGAAATGTCACACATCTTACCTCGTGACTAGCAGATAACACTGTATGGACAAAGGTCTCAGAATACATTTCTTGACCACAAAATTAATCAATCAGGACTATGACTATTATTTTTTGGAGAATTGAGCAGCCCTTTGTAAACACTGTGGTAAGGCATTTTTCTATTCCAGTGCATGAAACAGGGTCCATGTTAGCATACTTTGATGACATAATTTGAACACCTTTAGGGATGAACGCGAATAGAAAATGTGAGCCAGTAGGACCTCTTTCAGGGTAAACATCAGGGACAGGCATCCCTACTGTATACCATTTAGATGCAAATGGTCTCCTCTTGCCTTACTTTTTCCAGGTGACACGGGCAGCTGGTCAGTCCTCTTTGTCCAAGATGAGATTGTTTGTGTGTCGACACGGGGAGAGGATGGATGTTGTGTTTGGGAAGCACTGGGTCACTCAGTGCTTTGACGCCAAAGGTGTGTCTGCAGCAGGAACCAGTGACCCCTTTTGCTTCTGTAACGTAACCACTAACTCTGATTCTTTGGTGTGTAGGCAGATACATTCGCTCAAATCTCAACATGCCATCCAGCCTTCCAACCAGAAGCGGTGGTCACAGGGACTATGATAAAGATTGTCCAATTACTGTATTCGGCTCCTCCCAAGCCCGTCTTGTAGGTTGGTTCTGTTTTGGAAAAAAAGCCACACGCAGGCATTGGGACTGTTCCACGCAAAGTGACATCTTTCCCATGATAAATCCTGCAGATATAATCACGGTATTGTGCTCTGTCCCAGGTGAAGCCCTGTTGGAAAGCCACACCACAATAGACTTTATTTATTGCTCTCCTTCACTTCGCTGCGTCCAGACCGCTCAGCACATTCTGCAGGGTAGGACCCCTCAAATACTAACATACTGGTACATAATTTGAACGTGACCTAAATTAACTTTGACCTCTGTTCTCTGTAAGAGACATTAATTAACGTGAGAGACTTTACAGTACACAGCTCATGTAAAGCAGAACCCGAGGGAAGTCTTCTCTGACAGTGTCTATGTGGGGTTTGATGTTTCAGGTCTCCAACAGGAGGGAAAGACAAAAATCCGTGTGGAGCCTGGACTTTTTGAGTGGACCAAGTGGGTTTCAGGCACCTGTTTACCCACCTGGATCCCCCCATCAGAGCTGGCTGCTGCTAACCTGAGTGTGGATACAACGTACAGGTACAGAGCCTATTCTCTGACAATTAGTGTATCATTCGTTTTTTGGAACCAAAACAGAAAATGAAAAACAAACAAAATAATGACTTGTTTTCTCAATATTCATCCCAAAAAATCAAATGAAAAAACGGAAAATGACTCATTTTCTGATATCAACACCTATGTCATACTCTGTATCATTACACATTCTGTTCTGCCGACATTATTATTATTATTATTATTATTATTATTGTTTTTCGCATTTTGCTTTTGTGCACAAATCGGAAATTGGAAAAGGAATAATTTTCCATTTTTTTCATTTTGTTTTTCGTCTCATTTTTTTACTTTCTGTTTTGTTTTGAAAAACAAATGAATGAATGATACACAGATTTCTAACCTTAGCATATGAACATATTCCCTTAACGTATTCTGTATGTCCCTCGTCTTTAGACCTCACGTTCCCGTTAACAAGTTAGTGGTTTCTGAGTCGTATGACATCTACATCAGCCGGAGCTTCCAAGTGACTCGAGAAATCCTATCAGAGTGCAAAAATCTGGGTACGGTGGACTCTTGGTCTCAATATTTTACCAAATTGTTCATTTTCCGACTGCCACTATCAGCTTGGCTAATGTGCTTTGTCATCCTTAATATTCCAAGTGCTAAAAGTTACATACTGCATGATGAATTGCTGAGTGTGAAGAAGTGATAATATCTGTGGAATTTGGTTCTTCTGCCTCTTTCACACAGGGAACAAGGTCCTGATTGTGGCCCATGCTTCCTCTCTGGAGGCCTGCACTCGCCAGATACAAGGACTCAGCCCACAGAACTCCAAGGACTTTGTGCAAGTTGTGCGAAAGGTCGGCCAGATGCTGGTTACATCACATCGAATAAGATGTCTTATTGTTTCTTCGCAAAAAGACAGATATGCATCTGCTCTGTGCATTTCTACAGATTCCCTACTTGGGGTTTTGTGCTTGTGAAGAAATGGGTGAGACAGGGGTGTGGCAGCTGGTTGACCCCCCCATCCTGCCTTTGACACATGGACCCAATCACAGCTTCAACTGGAGGGAAATGCTAATGCAAGAATGAAGAATCCCACACATTTCCTTTAACATTGCGAACTGCAGAATCTATATTTATTTTTGACCCACACTGCTACCAAAAAAAAAAAAAGAAAGAAAATGAACTAACACGTCTGGCTTCCATGAACTGCATCTTGTCAAAAACATGCATTTTTTTTAATCGGAGCAAATGTATTGAGATGCACAGCTCAGGAATGTGATGCTTTCAGCAAACAGTAGCTGGACTCATGTCTTTGTACTCTCTCACCCGTGTATACACTGTGACAAGAATTATTTGAGAGAGACTACATTACATTTCAGAAACTATTATTTGACTTGTGGCTACAACTCTACCAAGGAAGAAGCACAAAAGGAATGTTGACAGGGAAGACATTTTCATCATTGTTTTCATGGTGGAAATGGGTTGTTTCTTTGTTCTTTTACCTGATTTTATTCCAGTAAATGTCATACTCTGTATCATTACCCATTCTGTTCTGCCGACATTATTATTATTATTATTATTATTATTATTATTATTATTATTATTATTATTATGTGGACCCAATGCAGTTTTGATAACCCCCACTGGAACATAATTGAACATTATTGTTTCATTATCTTCAGCTGTTGCTGCAATGTGATGCTATCATAATGCTTTTTAAAGATTGTTTTTTTCTGTCATTTTTGTCACATTTCACTTAACTGCATTTAGATAATTCAGAAAAAAGTGATTTATAAATCCAAATATCCCATTGCGCTTACAAATAAATAAAGGTGGTGGAGTACCTATTTCTGAACGTGTTGCATTTCTGTTGTTTGAATGTCGCAGCTTATTTTACACTGGCAGATCAGTCACCTGCAGTTGTACCAGCAAATTTAAACATTATATTCGTAAACTTTGAATGGAACCTTGACAACTTTTAATTTTGTACTGTTACGTTCAACTGTCTTCGTTTGTTTTGATATTTACAGCTTCAACGTCTGAAGAAAGGAAGAAGAAAATTACGCTGGTTAGCTTGTTGGGATTTAGCAACCTAGGCTAACTGATATACTAGTCGACTTGCGTTGTTGTCAAACAGGACTCAAGTTTATTTTCCAACCGTCGACAGTTGCAACACATTTTTGATAGGGTTAATTTTGTTATTTTGGATTTGGAGGTGGTTTAAAGAAGCTAATTTGTGTGGGTAATCCCAGTTTCATACAGGAGGTGGGACATGATGGACAAACATCCTCAATATGCTGGCCAGCTCAGGTAAGACAGACTTGACATAATCAAATATTTATTGCTTTTGTACGGCAGTTTTAAAAAATTATGAAGTCGTTCAAATATTTTGCATGAATCTACGTGATGAGTGGGCAGTTTGGGCACAAGGTGGCGCTCGATCCTGGTGTTCCCAACTAACAGGCTCTCGAGATGTGGACTAGAGGTCATTGTGTAATAAAGTAGTTTCCAATCAACAGTCATTTGCGAAATTAATGTGACTTTCTTACAACATTATCTATTAATAGTTTTAATAGGATAGGATAATGTTCACAATACACAATTTTTCGCTATGAATATGTATGTTCTTTGCAGTGACAGTAACAGAAAATACAATAATTACCTACCTAAATAACATAAACGAAGATGCTGTAAAAGATACATCACAAATTTAAATCAAGTAAAAAAAAAATACTGAGCTTTGCTTTTCAAGTCCCACCATAGTGATCAACATTAAAATAAAGTGACATAGTAGGCCTAAATCTTCATTTAAAAAAGACTACCGGTAAAAAGTTTTCTTATCATTGTGATAAGATACTGTGACATTATACACAGTTTGAATATTAACACTGCACTTAAATGTCGGTATCAAAGCTGTGTACAAATGTATTGAACATAACACTTAAATAAAAAAAATATATTTTAAAACAAACACGTTTCAAAAATTAAATGCAAATGTTTTATGTTCAAAAGTTAAAGACAACTGAATTGTACATAGAACGGTTCTGTTCTGTAAAAGTATTGTGCAGTACCGGTATTTAATACTGTGATTCTTTAGTGTATCACAAACAGCTGCCCGCATACCACACCTTGATAAATATTGTGATATACAGTACATATTTTTTGGCATATTTATAGGCATTAGTCATACAAAAACATACACTGAATAATAAGCATTTTTCTTGTTGCTTGTCTGACATATTTGCTTATACCTGGCACTGTGCTTTGATATTCAGGCTTTTACCAGCAGAGGACGCAACAGTCGCAACATCGTTTGCATTTAAGAAATGGAAAAGGTAGGAATTTTAGTTCGAAGCTAAAAGTACAACTTTGCAATCAAGTTTCGTGATGTACTGCAAAAAAAAAAAAAAAAAAGCTTTACAATTTGCAACACACTGTCCCTACACAATAATATGCCTTTTCATTATTATTAAATTTCACTAATAAAGTTAAAATTATTTTTAGGACATCAACTGTGATAGGCCTATACTTTAAAAAATTCTTTAATTCAGTTAAGGTTCTTATGGCCCTTTTGTCAGGCCTAGTAATGATCCTAGGAAACCTTTCACTTCAGATGAGACGTAGTTTGTGCAGTGACCATCTTGCAAGTTGGCCGGACTTCTTGCAACAAATGACATCAGCCAGGACAGTGGAGGAACTGAAAGTCTGGTTTCTATAGAGATGGTGTCAAAGGAGCGTTAGGTATGACTTTGCTCTGTCCAGCAATTATTATTTTCTGGAAAACAAACAAACAAAAAAAACCTGAAATTATACTTGGGGTTCATGGGGACTTAATTATTATCCATAATTATTTTTTAATTAAATATTCAATGGACTTTTTCTTTTTTTCTTTTAGGGACACCTGTGTTGATAAAGGTTAGTGGCATGTCATGTACTGTAGACACCTTTCTTGTGGACATCACACGGACACATTTATTTTTGATGTGCTGTACTTTACTGTACAACACAGAGCCAGTCACCTTTGTTAATGGAGTTTGACACAGCTGTCGTGAGGTAGTGAGACCACCTCTCGAGAGGGAATTAACGCACATCTGAGTCCAACTGCATGGGGCAAACACACACATGCTTGGCTCTCAAGCTTGCCAACGTCAATAACAGCAACGCCTTCATTTAATAAATTACATGAGCTTAATTTATGATTAAACTAGGCTGGTCATTTTTCGTATTTTAATTAATTGGCATTAAACCTAAACAGAGCAGTTATGTTGTTATTAATTACCATAAACACGACTGGTCTTTTTGAAATTGTCATGTGTGGGTACAGTAATGCAATGCCCACACATGACAAGTATTTTTTAAAAACATTTACGCCATTTGTAGTGTCAAAAATCACGCTTTAGACGTCAAAGCATTTTACACAATAAACGTTTTTTTTTACTATTGACAACAAAACAAAGAACAAAAAAACAAAAGTGGCTTCTGTCAGGCTAAAGGTGGTCATTTCACTAAATATCTGTAGTTGATGTAAATTAAGATGATTATGATGATGATGATAAAAATAATAATGAGTCCTTATTTTTTGATATTTTATGTTAAGAACCCCCCAAAAATACAGTCCCCTTTTCCACATAGATATTAATTTTAAGAATGATCTTGTGTGGTTTAACCAATTAAACATTAAGTCTTGTAACAAAGGCAAAACACTGCATGGAAAAACAGAATGGCATTCTAAAAGACATTTTGGCTTAATTTCTTCACATCAAACCTACGCATATAAACTGGTTCCTGTTGACCAATACTATTGTGCACTCCATTTTACCTAACTTCAAACAATTCCACACAATAGACTGAATTATTACAATTGATCAACAAATTGATTCTACCCCAATAATGTCATACAAGGTACTCTTTTCCCCACATACAAATGACTTTACAAAAAGTGTTACTTAGCTGCGTTCGGCCAAAAGCTAAAAAAGTGGCAAAAAAAATTATGCAGATCTCAAGAATATGTATTAGACCACGATGGTAAAAAAAAAAAGACAAAGGCAAAAAAAAAATCATCCAGCGCCATAAAATGCTCTAATACAGACTCTTTTTCAGTGAGCTCTTGACGTTTTACCATTGTAAACAGAAATGGGGAATTTCAAACATAATTCGCCTTTTTATGATCAAACTTGAGGCATCACACTGGGCTGACAGAATGAGAAGTTAGTCATGCATAACAATTGTTAAATAGATTTTTCTGTTCAGCGGTGGAAGTAAATAACTACACAGTAATTCAACATCAATTCAAAATTTAATAATGCGCTTTAGTATTTGTTTTTCTTTTTCGTCAAAGTTCATTTGGAAATAAATGGCTAACCATAATAATTACATTTCAGCATGAAACATACTTCCGTTAAAGAGCATTTGGCCTATTTACCATTACATAACATAAAAACAAATTTTGCATCACTATAACCTTTTAATTCTCCGTATGAAAACTAAACTGACCTTTTCTTTTTAATTTTCTGCAACTTGCATCAAAAGCACCAAAAAAACCCAAAAAAACCCCTGGAACTTTCTGGGTGTTTTTCATTTGTGTCCAGTCTTGGAGTAGTTGGAGAGAGGGAGGGGAGGAGGAGGAGGGGGGTGGAGTAAGGTTGGAGTTTCACACAAGAGGACTGGCAAAGGAGCTGCTTCATACTGTGCTGCTCTTGGCTCTTGCTCTTGGCTGTCCGTACATCTCTGTTTGTATTCGCTGGGAGTCAGCATGCACCTGTGTGTGAGTGTGTGTGTGTCTCATGTAATCCAACTGGTTGTTTACCCATGCTGTCATGTTAGCAGCTCACGCAGCAGTCTGCAGGGGAGAGGCAGAACTGGACTTGACAGACTGAACATAACAAAACCTCTGAACAAAGGAATGTATTTGGGAAGTTTGTGCCTCCATCTTGAGTTGAAAGACATCTGAGGGGACTAACTTTCCTTGCAGCAGTGAAGGTCTGACAACAAGATGACTGGTATAGTGAATGGTGAGTTACTTGCAAACAGCTGGAGTGATTGTAGGTTTCCTTCATTTGTAAACGCGTGTAGCTTTTCAGTTGATTTCATACCCAAGCAAATGTCTCACAGATCTTACTACAAGCTTTAAAAGTCTTTGTTTGCGTGCAAGTAGGTTTGCTTTTGTGGGGTGTGTGCTGTGTTTGTTGAATGTTATGATGACTGGGTTCGGGTTCACCTTTGGATTAAACTCAGCTGCTTCAGTTTATTTACATCTCTTGTGCACAGAAATAAACGCGCACGCACACACACACACATGCACACACGCGCGCACACAGGCAAACACAGGAAGTAAAATGACAGAGTGGTGTATTGCTTCATAACAGACTCCTGCGGGTCTAACTAGCAACTATGTTTGTAAAACATTATATCTCTACTGGATTTGTTTTACTACCTCAATGCATAAAAATATTATGTACAAATTATTCACTCATCCATGTTGACGGATTACTGTAGTCCAACCAACTGGTGTTGGATTTTTGAAAAGTTGTTGTCGTGTAGTTCGTCTCATTCTCTTACACAGAACTGCAATAATTCAAGGCGTTCACAGTATTACCAAGTAGCACAAATGTATCACTATTTTTACATGTGACTGCAGTACAGAGATTCAATAATGGCTAATAGATAGCATGCTAACTGATAAGGATGGTTTTGTGGGCAACTGAACATTAAAAGGGGCTACGAAAAATGTTGAATTTAAAAAATATTTCCTGACATTTGGAGAGGTTTTTATTTGGGTGTATTTGTTCATTATTCATTTTGACAATTGGCATCACAAAAACAGATCCCTTTCTTAGAACTAGTAGACTTGTAGGGAACCATGAGGTCATTTTTCAAATTTGTGTTTTTTAATTGTATTATTTTTTTAATAACTGCGGTTCTCATATTAAACTCTTTTTTTCCATTGCCTTTTCGTATGAAAATAACCTACATAGCAAGATGTATTTTATCAAGTATAAATTTGTCAGGGACAAATTCATGGCATATGAGGCAGGTATCTTTGAAGGTGGACAATTTTCGATCACCGTTGGTGAAATTGGATACAACTGAGTGCTATTGTAGTTGTTATTGTGTTAGCTAAATTATCTTGATCGTTTGACAGCCACCAGGAGGAGATATCAACAAAGCACATTTCTTCATGCTTCATTATCATTTTGTTATTCGTCATTATCGTTTCATTTTAAGAAAATACAACATACGTCCCATACTATGTTACAGTATGTATGTATTTGCAGCTGACGGATGACCTAAAAGGTCCTAAATACCCAGTCAGAATTGGTGTTCATCTGTATTTGTCCCTAGTGAGGTACAAAATCACATTCCTACGATACACTATTAATTATAAACCTCTACAAGTTACAAGACATGAACCATTATATAGTCACTGTCCTGTGAAGAACACTTATGTCCATTTCAAAACATTTTTTAGATTTTTGCTTGGATGGGGTTTCTGCGTTACAGATATCCCATTAACGTGAACAAATAAATAAATTACAAAATTGGAAGTATGTGTTTTTCACAGGACAGCGACGATATACTACTTTTTGGACTATTTACAAAAACAAAGCGGGTAATAGGGAAGAAAGGGATGGTTATGAGCTTCATACTTCACATTCTTAGCAGCTGACCCCTGGCAAATACGAACCGCCATACTTGACAGTGTAGCTACTAGAGTTCAGTATGACTGCAAAAGCATTTCATATGAGTTTCTCCGTATTCACAAGTACTGATTTCAATACTGTAATACTGTTTACAGCACTGCCGGCAAACTCATTTTTGTCGTGGCCCACATTGTAGCCAGTAAATAATTGTTTGCTCGGCTATTTTTTAAATTTATTTAACAAAAGCACAAGTAACAAAAAAATGCTTGTGATAACTCATATTTCAGTGTTGAAATAGAGGAACTCGACCCTCAAATTTGTTTACAATAATTTGTTCTTTGCAGCCACATTAGTCTAAACACGGTATTCTGATTAATATTGCGTTTGTGCAGTATGAATTAAACAGCAAAACCTACACGTTTTTATCCATAGCAAGGTCGGCCATTTTGCCACTTGCCGTTGACTGAAAATGGCATCGCAGTTTTTCAGGGCTCAGGTAACAGCCAATCACGGCTCACCCGTTTTCTGAGTTTGGCCATGTGACGTTCGCAAGCTGTAAATAACCTTCAGGTGAGAGTGGCACTAAATGCTTTTGGTAAAGTTGTAAATCCACCCGTGTTGTGTTGTACCAGCTACCTAGCGCTAAGATAAGCTAACCGTCTAAAGTTTGCGAACTCCCTTGGTGCTAGCAAAGGCGTTGATACACTGCCTAGATGGGTGGCTTTATTGACTGATTGCAGATTTAACTGTGTAATATAATGCTTATTAGCTGGCTAAACATTCTCATACATGTGCACACTTGCAGGTGTGAGGTCTCGGAAGAGCTGCGGAAGACCCACATACGTACTGCGTCACGCGCGCGTTGCCATCCAAACATTCCTGTGACACAAGTATGCTGTGATTTTTTTTTTTTTAACGGCCAATTTGCTTTCAATTCGAGTCACCGCCGATTCGCGCACAGCCCGAATTACATCTCATTGACATTATACAGTTGTACCTATAAGGCAAAATCCATTGAACGATGTGCTTGTGTTTTGGAAGAGAGTTGCTTCACTTCACTTAAATAGTAAATTCAGTCTCTGGTGCAAATTCTGTGGACTTGGCCACATTGTACGGAGCAGCCATGTCAGAGATGTGTGTACCGCATCACAATAAGAAACAATAAAACAATTTCTTGGTTTATAGTCATCAGAAGCAGTAACATGGCATCCTGCAGCCACTGCCCTGTGGTGTGACATTACTGGTCGGACAGTAACAATTGCTTTCATACATACATCACAGGGTGGGAGAATTAAGTGGGTGTCAGATGTCACACCCCAGTCCTGGCATTACGGAAATACCCTTACACACAGGCTGCATCCCGCATCTGTGATGACACTAATAGTACCTCAGTAAGCGAACAATTGCTGGGTCTTTGTCCCCTCTCTCGTGTATCTGCTGTTTTTTCAGAACAGCGATGCAGAAAATGGTGGCTTGTACAAGCAGTTTAGAAGGTGCTTCATGGTACCATTCATTATTGTTTCCCTTTCTCATTATCCTGTGTTTCTCTCAATCTCCCTCAACCAGTCGAGGCAGAGCATTCAGTATCCACTGGTCTTGTTTTTGCTCAAGGTTTCCTGTCTCTTGGGCATCACAAGATTCATGTGCACAAGGATGGGGCTTCGAGAGACCATGCAGGGTTTTATTCTTCAGGCTTTGTATGATAGCTTTGGACATCTTGGTATTTTCTCAGTCAGCTTTATGATGTGGATGATGCTTAATGAACTGGAATGACTTTATCCAGAGTTATTATCCAGAGTTAATAGCTTGAATTTCTTGACCGCTTAATTTGCTTGAGACCATTTGAAGTTGAAGGTGTTTCCAAACTTTTGACTGGTGCTGTATACCAATCGCTGCAAAGGAGATTGTGCAACCACCGGTGTTCTTATCGGGAAACAACATTTTGCGCCACGTATCCCGCACTGTGTTATTATTATTTTATTTGAACAACATGGCGCAATTGTCAAGGAATAAGCTGACTGCCTTGGCCGCTGTGGCGACATGTGGCAACAATACAAAGAGTGGAAACGGCAGAGAAATAAAAGGCCAGAGTGTGGATATTTGAGCAGCTGTTGGAAATGATTGCCCCTTTTCACTGACTGCAATGTTGTGAACTTGTGACGCTGTAGATAATCATGCTTTGGAACTGTGTTTTGTTTTTTTCAGATGGAACTAGGAGGCAATTATGAACAGTTTTAAAATAATAGTCAGAGTTCGCACAAAACCTTCAGTGCTTTTCCAGAAAGGAAACTAAATGTCAAGAAAAGCCTACTAGAACATATGAACTTTATTTGGGGTTAATCAGAGGCACTTTTAACTCATTCTATCACAATGACATATTTATATGTCATTTCACAATGTATCTGAAAAGGTCTAGTGACTGACGTGTGCTGGCTCCCATTTTAACATGAGTTCGAATGTGATTGGTTAATTCTGAGCACAGACAGCCTCATCCCCAGTTTTAAGGGGATATGCACATTTGTGCAACCACATTATCTTCGTTTTTAATTTTTACTTTTCTCTAAAAGAACTATGCTTTTCTTTTTTTTCCCTCAAAGTGAGTTGGACAGTTTATAAGTCACATTGATGGTGAGAACAGTTTCGTAATGATTTCTCTTGGTCTTAATTTTATATCACAAGAATTTGAAGAGGGATGTGTAGGGCTGCACAATATATCAATATAATATCTTCATCGCGATCATCACATAGAATTGCATGCTTTGACCAATTAGATGCAACCTTAAATGCGCATCACTATTCAATAGTTGAACAGTATTTAAAGGCATGACTGACTAAATAACTTATATACTAGGGCTGTGATGTTACACTTTTGTCCCAATCCGATACGGATCCCGATACTTGGGTTGCAATCTGATACGTATTGCGATACTTAAAAATAATAAAAAATAATAAATATATATATATATATTAAAAAAAATTAGGCATGTGTTTCCAAAGTTTTAACTTAAACCCTTTGCCATTCCACCTGGCAGTTTTACCTGAACGAAAGGTGCACCAAAGTAAATTTGATGCTGTACTTGAACCATTTGGAGTATCGGCATAGTTTTGATCTCTTTTTGAAAATAACATGTTGAATTTTTCTCCTCAACTGTCAGAAGTTTGAATACATAAAAGAAGGCCGACCCACAGCCTTCTATGTACCTTTCGTTCAGGTAAAACTGCCAGGTGGAATGGCAAAGGGCTACGTGCCATTTGACATTGGTTCAAGTGTCACGATTGAAAAATGCATAATCTGTTCCAGTAACTATTCCTGATACACAGGAGTGCAATAGATGAAACTTCATTCACAAAGCTCAACTTTGAGGGCCTCAAATGTTCCAAAAGTATGTTATAGAACGTGCAAAACATAACTTGACCAAAGGTATCGAAAGTATCGTTACTTCATCAACGTATCGATATTTGGTGTTGGCATAAGAAGTGTCACGATACATCGCGATGCGATATTTTTCCCAGCCCTAGTATATACTGTTATTTATTGCAATTAATTAGCCAAGAATACATTGAGATTTCTTATTTTGACACATTAAAAAAAAATATTTCATTGATTGGATAATGAACAATATCAAATATCACAATATTCAACACCCATATCACATCCCATGTTTTCCGCAATATCGTGCAGCCATAGCGTGTCGACTTTATATCCACTTTATTGGTGATTCAGTCCACGGTCTGTTGAGTATCTCTTGAGAACCCTGAAATGAGTCCATCCATCTTTTGCGATTGCAACAGCAGGTGCCATGGACAAGTTGAGGTCAGTAGCAGCTTTTTCAGCTTGTTCAAAGGTAAAAGTGCTGCCTCTGACCTAGTACTAGAACTGAGACTAAAGTGTTCTCAAGCATGAAACAACAAAGCTCTGGCTTCTTGCTGTCAATGTTTGACTGTATGTTGCAAATAATTCTATGCTATTCCTTTGTGTTCCATGTTGCAATCTGTGGTAGCTACAATATACAATCTTTTTTTGTGAATAGTGAAATCAGGTTATGTTAGGCTATTGTTTCTTTGTTTTCACATATTGCACCATACCTGCCTGGGTTATTAACTATTTGCTTAGCTAAGTAACCTCAAAATGATCAGTGCATATTTATGGTATTGTACTGGACAGTGATGACAAGTAGAATTTGGACAACTTATTGTACAAGCCAGACCTCACACTTGCCATCAGCTGTACAATAAGCAACTTCCTCTTTTTCTCCTTCCTCTCTGTCCCTTTGACCGCCTCTCTCCTTTGTTCTATCTTTATCTGCTTGAGCTCTTATTATATGTCTGTCCCTTCCTTTTTTCTGCATGTTTCCTTTCCTGTAGCCATTTTGCTCTTTCTTCTCGGTCTGACAGCACGCCGTATCTTGCAGATACACAAACGTGTGATAAGCAACAAAGATTAGCCCACTTACATCCCAACTCAACGTTGAATTTCAGAACTCCAACATGCATGTTTTTTGTTGGTGTGTCTTTTCATCTTGTTTGTGCTATTATTTCTTTCTTGTTTCTTCAGCAGTGACATGCCTACCTTTCCTATTCATAGTCCTGTCATTGCAACACATCACTAATATTTTTTGCTTTGCTTCGTAGCTCCTCTCAGGGTCAGGCCCTCTAATTATAGTACTGCAGTTGCGTTGATTTACCCGAGAGCGGGACCAGAATATGCATCATACTAAAAGAGCATCTTGAGTTGCATTCTCTTTACCAGATGTTTGCATTTCTGTCCTTCTCCGGTCACACGTCTGATTGAGTTGTCGTAGTAGGAAATAATGACGTATATGGGTAACTCCTGTCGTGTGTCTATAAACCAATTTACAATTTCATTTTCTTTTTTTTATGCCATCCTTGAGCCCCTGAGGTTATAGTTGATCTGCAGGAAACCCTCAGGATGTCCCAGTAAGAAATTGACCATCTGTTGCTGATTTCTTTCGGTAACATCATCAGTTAGTATTTAATAGAATCTGTTTAATCCATCTGAAATTAGAAGTTAAAAGTAGAGGTTTGCTTAAGATCATAGGATAATGAAATAGAAGAATGTGAAATGTTAACTCGATTTTCCCATTGGATACCATATCATGGCTTGAGATATGGTCACCCAGAAGGTTTCTGCCGTTTCTTAACAAAAAATGCCTCTTACCATCAGCTGAATCAGTCTTGTGAGGGGCGAAATGCACATTCCTGGGACAGTTAAAAGGCATTTTACAGTCATGGGAAAAAAAAAAACATTAGACCACTCTTGTTTCTTAGGTTTCTTGTTCATTTTAGATGTTTATACTAAAGGGACATTTGTTTTGACAAATAAAATGATGACAACAAAAATAGCTCATGAGATTTTGTATTAAGAGTTAATAGCCACTTTACAAGGTTTTCTTGATGATAACCAAAATCTCACCAATAGCTTTGACATTGTTCTGCCAAAAACAATGAGTCACATGATGTACCTTTAGTGGTGCCAGGCATTAAAATGAACAAGAAATTGAAGAAAACAAGGTGGTTGAATTATTTTTTTCTTCCAAGATTGTATTTGCTCCACCTACAGTATGTCAGCTATGCTTGCTTTAAGTACGGTATACCACCTCTTCGGAGGCAGAAAGACATAAGGATCTCTAATCATCCCGAAACTTCTTCCCACTCCCCAATTTAGTTGCAACTCTAAGTTGTCTGCTCATTTTCTGTGACAGACAGGTACATGTAAATAAGCAAGCACAGTGTGGGCTTAAACAATGTCCTGTGTAGTGAGAAAGAGAGGATGAAATTACATGTGCGTGTGGATTTCTGAGCCTGAAGTTTTTATTTATTTATTTTTCATTCCAGGCTACTCAAGGTCCAACAAATTTTTATAAACTATGGTTTGTATGATGGCGCTTGTGGTCATTTCATCTGTGCAGATGTAAATTCCATATTAGTGAAGTCGTGAAATTGTAAACTTTTCATTGCTCAGGGTTTTTTTTATGCATGATTGTGCACCAGTTAAAGCATGAAGCTTTGAGGATTTTGTTTAAAAGTAGCCAACACCCAACTCAGAAATGTTGTGAATATGATGAAATCATCTGAAAGCTAAAAATGCAACCTTGTATCTTTATCAGCTCGTATCAGTAGCTCTATTATTATTATGCCCAGTCCAGGGTGAGGTTTGCTTTTTGCCCAAAAGCAGCTGGGAAAGTTCCATCATAAGTGGTATTAGAAAATGCTTGGGTGGATTCTTTTATTATATTTGATGAAACTTGTTGAAGATCTTAGTTGATGTGTAGAATTCTAAAATGATATCAGATACTGTACCTGTAATAGTCCCACTGGGGGGTATTTTGAAGTTATTTTAGGAATAACAAATCAATTTACAGACAGTTTTTCAAAATGAGTATGAAAACATTTGCACAAACCTCTGATTTGTGCAAATATCAAAACAATAAACTTTAGCAACTGTTGTATACAACTATTTAATCTATAGATGTTTTTAATACGGCATTGACATTTTTCAGACTTCAGTGAAATAAGTTTACTACTGTTATATTCAAGACACAAAAACAATAGAATACTGACGTAAATAGTAAGCAGTATTTATTAAAGCAGAGAGGACTAATAATTGACCCTTGAGGCCCTCCTACTGTAAATTCAAACTTGGTCATGTTTAGCAGCAGAAACTCAGGAAATATGTTACATCCTCATTGTTATCTCAGCCACCGCTTCACACTCACACAGATTTGACATGTGATACGTACTGTGTGTATCACTATTAAAATTGGGGCAAGCAAACAAATTTTGGAGCAAACATATGCTCAACCGTATTGTACCTAACATGTAGCAAATGGAATACAGGAGGGCCACCTGGTTCCTGTGCTTTTCACAGAGCTTTACTTTTAGGGCGAGCCTCGCTACTTAGTTAAACAAAAGGGCCCCCGCGTTGGTCCTCTAGATAAACACACTTTCCTGAGAAAACACGGACACGGTTACACTTTAACCTGCACAGGAGGCCACCGATACATCCTACGGACAGTTAAGGTCAGGCCGGGCTTTACTTCAGACCTGCAGTGAGAATCATGCGCTGCACGTGAAACCATGCTGGTATGTGTAACAATGGCGCCTTTGACACTCATACCCCCACTCCCTAGTCCACAGTACAGTCAGAGCACTGTTTCTCCAGGGCTTGGGTGTCACTCCCCATCTCTGTTGTGCTCCCCAAGAGCTGACCATCTGGCTTCTTGGCTCTGAAAGCAGCAGCACAGAGGCGCTAGTCAAATGTCTGCCAAAATGGATTCTGCAAAACTAACCTGACAACCTTTTGTGCAAGTTAGATTAATGCACTTTTTCTCTGACATATGTTCACACGGACACCCCAGTCCTGCTTTGGCCTTGCTCTTGACAGATTTCCACTTCTCAGCAAAACCCTGCAAAAATGCAATCCAGGAACGTATTCTCAAAAAGCTTATGAATGATGCAAATTAGTGTCTTAAACTTGAAACAACTGATAGGATCTTTATCTCCACGGTCGATGATCATAAGTGACTGAGCTGCTATCTGACTGAGTAGCTATGCGGTGCCGCCACCTCCCCCAGGCTCAGCAGCAGCCGTGTAAACAGACAGCGCTCCAGAGGAATGCTGGACTCCGTGACCTCGCTCCCCGAGTGCTTTTATAGTGCACTGAGTTCAGGCGAAACAGCCCGCCCCATGCAGCTCCTCGCTGAAGCTCCACCCCGCCCTGCCCCAGCTTGAGGCCCCCGAGGGTGGAAAGAAAAAAAAAATCTCACCTCTTTCACCCAACACCGGCAGCTTCACGTACACACACATGTACAGTACAGTACTTAAAAACGTACACACATAGACAAGCGCTGAAGTGCTACCTTTCTTGCCCCGCCCAGCTGTCAGAGCAGTTACTTGGTTTCGACAGTGTCTACATGTGCACTCTTAAGATTTTATGAAGAAGTTGGTCATTTGTCATATCAAATTTCTCTCATGAGCATCTCATCTTTCGAGGTAAAGCATGATTGGACTATTGTATTGCAATAGATTCACATGTAAGTCAAAAGGGTTTCCTTATCATTTCATCTCTGTAGATTCAGCATGAATGGAAAATGTCATGTTTTCTAACAAAACAAAGGTGAGGACTTTAAAATGTATGTTTTTTTTGTGAATTGACAGTCTCATTTCAGCTAATGAACATTCAAAATTGCTTCATTAGGTCTTTTCATCCGCCAGTCCAGTTGCTGATGCTTTATTCATAGACAATATTTTGCAAACTCCTGAACAGTACTTTTCAATAATTTGATATATTTGATCATTGACCGATATCTTTCATGGTTATATTTAAATCATTGCGTTTTTCATAAAATGTTAACAAAGCACAATAGGGAAAAACCTGTTTTTCCAGGTAGAGTATATTTTTAAAGGTTGTTTTGATTTGAGTTTTTCTAGGTTGTGATTTTTGTCATAAAAACAGTTACAATTTCTGCATGAAAATATTTTGTAGTGTGTTTTACAGTAGCTTACACAGAAGGTTTTTACAAACTTTTAAAGTGTTTTTAAAAAAACAGACACTGCCCTCTGCTGGAATTTAGATGGAGCACGCATTACAGGACAAAATAGATGAATGCAGCACACGTTGGGTTTGAGACCATACAAACACGTTGCAATGTGACTAGGCACCAAGACGCAGTTAAAAAAAAAAAAAAAAAAAAAAGCAAACCAGCATCATAGAGCGATCTGATACTATGGAATCCATGCCTTCTTGCTGACAAACATCTGGCGGAAGAATGAATGAAGGGCATTTTTCAAACATTGCACCCACACTTATTTCTCAGTGAAAGTGAATATCATCCGCAGTGATTTCACATCAATTCAGACGGAGGTACTGATCATAATCGCTTTTCTGCACCTCATCAAACCAACCTTGAGGGGCCTTACACGCGTTTGCAATTCTCTTGTGAACAATTGCACACACTTCCAAATACACAGACAACAATCACAGTTAGTTGTTGTCTGAGGAAATGAAGAGCTGTCTGGTGCCATAGCAACCAACAGACATCCCACCCTTCCAGAGCAAGGGCGATTAAAAAAGCGTCAATCACAAATCAATGAGTCTAAATTTTAATCCAAGAAGCAGAGATGCACTAAGATCAGTTCATGACACATATATCACTACATCTATTATCTGGCTGCATGTCTGATACTTTGTTACGTTCAAGTAAAACGAGGAATTGAAAGTATTTGGAGTGCATTGGTAAAGTAATTGAGGGAATCTGAACAAAATGCTGGGAGCATTGGGTCGTACCAAGGCAGACAGAGGCCAAAGTGATGTTTAAAGGATGAATCATAATTAGTCAATAAGTAAACTCTGGGGCTTGCCAGAAAGCACTGCAGCCGTCTGCATCGGCCTGTCTTTCAGCACCATGACTCCTGGCTGAACTGCAATCACAGATGTAATACGGTTACACGGGGCCATATAGCGGGTTACGTAACACTCGGAGGCAAATGTTGACCTTAATCTGCTAAACAGACACTGATTAAGAAATCTCCATATCAGTGCGAGAGAATGCAATGCCTGGGTCGATATATTCCTAGCATGACAGTCTTTAGCCGTTGTTTGATGACATCAATATCTTTCACATTATAGTTATGTTGTGATTTTTTTCTTCTTCATAGGTGGCTGTCTTAACCTCTGTAGTGGATCAACAGCCGCAGCCGTGGTAAGTTCAGGCCGAGCATCACTTCTAGGGTTGTCCTGTTGGTGGAAATCACCTCCCAACAAATACTATTTGAAGACCATCAGAGTCCTTTGGAAAAGGCTTCACTCTTATTTTTACACCAGTGTCATCTATCGTTTGTCCAGTTTGGTGTTTTGCTTCACTGTATCAAGCACAAGTCCGTAGTTTATGTGTTTTGCCTATGTAGCGCTTGTGTTATTTTTATCCAGAGCGTATGACAGGAGATCATTTGAAGTGGCTCACAGCACTGACCTGACCCACATATTTTTATCACGGTGTCATTGTGAGGTCTATGTGTGATGCTGGCAAGCTTCGCTAATACTGCCCAGCTTTGCTATGAGCTCCAAAGTATGCAAGCTTGGAACTAGCCTTCGAGTGCCGAATTAAGGGTTTTGGACTTGCTTGAGGCACTGATTTTTTTTCCTTTGACTCTAAAAATTGTAAAGTAAATATACAGTATCTCTAGTGCTGTCATTGAGCGGTCTTGGGAATATCAGAACGTAACATTCAGCATACTAAAATGAACACCATTTTAAAAAACTCAATCCATACTTGATCACATTTTTTCATGTATCCCCATTTGACCTAGTTTAGCGGCGTCACTTCTACCATGCACATTCGAAGCACAGGTGGCTGGATTCTCCCAGCCATCCTTTCTCTGGCTCCTCTGTGAGCGAAAATACGGCATGGGGATTAAAAAGCTAATAAATTTGCTCCACTGTCCTCAAACTGAGGAAACGATAACTTGGGTGGCCCTGAGTGCCTCTCCCCCTCCCCCTCCTACTCCCTCTTCTTCTCCTCGGCTTTAAGGAAAGCAGCCACACCTGATGCACTCATCTGCATGCTTGTCCATCTCCACCAAAACCTGGTGGCGCAGGGTGGGGAGGGAAGGAGGATCACCAGCCAATAATACTTTGTTTCCTGACAGCACCGACTTGACTTGATTCACCTATTCAGCCAATCACAGCGCACTGCACCAGTTGTAAAAAAGAAAGAGCAGAGTTGAAAATAAACGGCTTACAGTAAGAATTTGTTCCGTGAGATCATTATTCTGTACTTTAACACATTGCGAGAGTCGCAGCGGCTCGAATACTGTATATGAAAACGACTAGGCTGCCATACTGTAATGGCAAAACTCAAGAGATTACCTGTACTAAATCGTGCTAAATTAGGAAATCCTCAGCCACAAAAACCCCACTTTAATGCCGCAATAAAAAATAACATTTTCTCGGGCCCTTAGAATTGTAATCAGCCGACACCCCACACCCCCATCACTCACACAGACATCTTACCCGTGGCCTCACTGTTCCACAATTTATGGAGTGAAGTGTATATCAGGCTGGGTAGTGTGATTAAAGGACAAAGTTGTTTCATATGCTCACCACAAGTGAAAGCGCAACTGAGTCATATCAGCACAGACACAATAGTACAGGAAACCAGACTGGCGTGGCGGTGTCTACACGCCTCTACTCTCTCTCTCTCGCCCTCTCTCTCGCTCGTGCTCTCTCTCTCTCTCTCTCTCTCTCTTTCTCTCTTTCTGTGTAAAATTTCTCATAATGGCTTTCCACTGTTTTGAATCCTTTCCGAAACAGCACACACAAACTAAAGAATTTAATCAAATCATTACCAAAAAAAAAATGAAGTGAGAAGAGAGGAAGAGGCAGTTTTGATTCATATACAATAGCTTTATTACTGACCTTCCAACTTGTTTAAGTTTAGTCTCTTTTGCATATATGCAATATGCAACACATAGCGTAATGCTGTTGAGATGGTTGAACATCAGTTGTACTTCCATTCAACATACTTTGGGAACTGACAAGAGCTGTAAATTCAAGATGTCTTTTAACCCATTAAGGACGGGAGCCCATAACCGTGTTTCTACCTCTGAAGCCGGGAACGCTGTTGCGTGTTTCTCCCTTTAAAGCAGGGAGAGCAGATACGTATATACGTCATTTTCTTTTTTTAATCCCATTCCCGTACTCTTAGCCAATAAAATGCATCAGAACATACATGTGACGGTGTCGTGAGTTGTCGGAGGATATCCGGAATTTTGACAGAGTAATGGCGGCACAGTCGATCGCGGGAGCTCTGATATAAGTCACGGCACTGATATAGACGACACGCTCGCGGACTTTAAAGCCGCGAAACCATCCAAACGTGATGTATGGTTAAGATATATGTTCGTAGACCATGACGATTTCAACGTCTTTGTAAGAGAACACAGCATGGTAATTATCACTCGATTAAAAAAAAAATTCAAGTAGAGCTCACTTGAATTTTCGATTGAAACAATAAATAAACTCGGGCATGTGTTAAGCCACATGTCTAAGCTCTCAAATTTGGGGGGGATTATGTTTCTACCTCCTACACGGGCTGAGATATTAATTATTTTGTAGGTGGCTAAAATGTCAGGTTTTCAAGGCTGATTCCAAAGACGGCCGTAGGTTTTAGAGAGATGTCTCACGAGGGGCTTCAGGTTTTAATGGGTTAATCCTCCATTTTACACGATCACATCGGCACTGCTGTTACATAGAATGCTTAATCATAAATACCAATAACCAGTGCTTAACCTTTAAGGACCTATGAATAATGGCTCCGCTTACTGTCTGATGTTGGTGCCACCATTCTTACTTGAGTTTAACTTGCGGTCATTGAACAATTATTGCCCGAGAAGGCCAAGTTGAGAAAGTTAATTGGCTCTTGTTTGTTGCTCTGCACTCATTGTGGGTCTCATTCTTTCATTCTAATTAGTGGCATCTCATGGACACAGATCAGTGTCTGGCCTAATCCGCCTCCGCAGCAGACGACAGTAACAGTCTGGTAATGTTTTTGTAATATTTGGTATTTTCCAAACTGGAGTAATTCGTAAGTTGTTTACTAGAAGGTCGAAGTGACGCAACCTGCCGGGAGCGATGTCCAAAATGGAGTAACTTGTTCAGATTTAAATTAGTGACCACAGACTAGATGCTACAAAGGACCAGTGTCTATTACATCACCCGCAGGTTTCTGAAGGGAGACTTTCCAACCCAGCTGTTTCTTTACCAATCCACATTTATGGAAGAGAATGCAGCCTATTACATTACTAATCACCGTAACTGAAAGAGAAAGGCTACAAAGCAGGGTCACCAACTCTGGTCCCCAAGGGCTCCTATACTGCATTTTTTTTTTTTTTTAGATGTTTCCCTCCTCCAACACACCTGATTCAAATGACCATCTCATCAGCAAGCTCCGCAGAAGCCTGATAACGATCCTGATCGAGGACCAGAGTTGCTGACCCCTGCTATAGAGCATGTCTGTAGCCTAAACAAATGATGACGTTTTTGGGTCCTTGTTTGTACATATTTGTGTAATGTAAATAGTTAGGATTAGGAATGTTAACATTTAGGATCATGAGACATAGGTGCTGGTAGGTACAGGTGCTGCATTTGACCGGGTACTTCAAGTGTTCAGAGGTCCGCCACGATTTGCCCTCGCATGCTTCGTTGTTGAGAAACATTTCTTGACAGTGCCTACATTGATTGCACAGCAAGTCTCTTTTGTGGACTGTCAAATGCTCCCGTGAAGTTTCACACGTGATTTATTCGCTATTATTGAAGTTATCCAAAAATCTCATTGCACAATTGCCTGTGGATGACCTTCTATATTGAGTTTTTTTCTTTCCTCTCTTTGTGTTACTAAGCCCTTCTGTTACTTATTGAAGTCTGGATCTTTTATATAAGCATTAAGATACTGTGATAGATTTTTTTTGTCATACCTCTGGTCAGAAAACGTCTGGCCTCCTAGTAGCGCTAACAAAAAACTGTGGCCGCCTCCATCATTTAAAGTTACCCGTCAGATTCCAAACGTGTATTTAAAAAAACATGAACATTAATCATAGATATCAACCAAACATTTTTGAGGGGGCTTTGGTTGATTATCCTCTGTCAGCTGTAAAGTTAGCACGGACCTTGACACTAAGTACACCATTAACCGAGGAATTAGAAACCCTGAGAAGTTGTTTTTCACTTCACTCACTCACATTCCGTAGAGGCTCTACTCTTATTGGGACCTCTACGCACTGGAGATGAGGCATGGTCTGGGGGAGATTGGGCCACTGCTATTGGACCAAATAGTCTTTAATTAGAGGGAGAACTTGGCAGGGACTGATGGAGGAGAAAGGATCTCAGGATGTGTGTCCAGGGTGAGAGGGTTCACACACAAAACACTGGCTTTTCATCACTGCATGACTCACTCAGTTTGTGTCTAGCGTGTGTGTGTATGTATGCGTGTGTGCGCGCGCGTGTGTGTGTGTGTGTGTGTGTGTGTATGTTTCTTACCTCACTGCCCAGGCATTCCAGTAGAGAAAGTGGTGTGAAGTGAAAGAGCGGCTCTAACAGTGTGGGTATTCATGGATCTGGCCCCTGTGAGCTGGTCTGGGCTTCAGTGTTCACAGACAAAGCCTCTCCTGCAGGACCCAGACACACTCACACAGAAAGGGGAGCAACAGGAGAGGGATGTTGGAGAGGGGGAGACAAGGTAACAAGGGGTTGGGTGGGCGGCGTAGAGTAGGGGGAGCGGGGGGTTGGGGGGGGTGGTCTAACAGGAGAGTGTCCTTGTGGCACTTCTCATCCCCTGAGAGTGAAGGTGTGATTGGGTGTATTTCAAATCATGCATGAGCGAGAATCTCAGGTTTTGAAGAATCTGAAATAACATCTGCTTTGCCATCCCCCCAAAAGCTCTCATCTTCACCGTATATTTTGTCATATTGGTAGACACTCACAAAACCCACTGCCGTCCACCAACTAGGAACATATGCATCTCTCCTCCAGGGTAACAAGCTCCTCCTGCTCTGTTTAGATCAGCCAATCCACTTTCTTTCTTTCAGGGCTCCCCCACCCTCCCTGGCATTACTGCTTTAGCGCTTTGGATTCCATGAAAATTCTTCCACTTGGCCATCCTGTCTTTGCTCCCCTTGCCTGGCCCCTTCCCTCGATTGGGTAGCCTGGTTCACCGTGTCCTTAAACAACCCATGCACATGTACAGGAAAGGGGCCCGAATATGGGGAGTCACATCTCTACCCTTTACAGACTTGCTTTTGAAAATGTCTTCATTGCCTTTTGTAGGTCAAGAGTTAGGGAAACATCATTAAAGATACAAAATATTAGAGCTGCTCGAATATGAAAAAAATATTAATCACAATTATTTCGGTAATAAATGAAATTACGATTATTCAAACGATCATTTATTTTTTGGTACAAAACAAGAACATATTTAAACATAAAAATACAGACAAATTAATTTCTTTGAAACACTATATTATGAGAGTTCCTTTTTGACCAAACACAATTTATAAAAATGTGTTATTCTAAAATAAAAAAAGGTGGAAATGTCTAAATTCAAGTATGATTTCCTTGTGTAAACAAACAGTGCATATTAATAATCGTTTTTTTTATGATTATGCCAATTTTGTAATCGTGGAGTGTAATAACAATAATTGTAATTGAATTTTGATTAAATGCACAGCCCTACAAAATATTATAACTCTGTATGTCTGTCGACGTCATCTTACAGTATGATTAGTGACAACAAATACAATGTTAAATAGCCGTTGAACATAATGTGAGAAAAGAGCTTACTATTAAAATTGAAATAGATGAGGATATGGGGAGGTGAGATGAGGTATGTCTTATTCGGGGAGATGAACACACCATTGTTGATGGAAATGATGTCTACATATTCATCCACGCTTACAATGAAACACACAAGCGGACACTGTCATCTTTTGTCATTTAAAGCCATGGAAAACAAATGTGAGACCATCCTTTTTTCTTCTTCAGTTTCCTGTTTATTTTCAATGCTTACTAAAACTAAAGGTACGCTTGTTTGGATCAATATAACGAGAGCAAATACAGCTCGTAAGAGTTGTATTTAAGAGCTGGTTGAGACATTTTCCAAAGGTTTTCTTGATAATAACCAAAATGACAAGTTCTTACATAAATAGCTATGGCATTGCACTGCAAAAAATGTTTTGCTTTTAGGCATTCTATGTTTTCTTTTGTGTAAGTTAGTCACTTGATATAATTTTAGTGGCCCCTGACAATGATGAAAACATGGTGGCCTCATCTTTTTTTCCATGGCTGCATATCAAAATAACATGTTTTGCTATAGTGTTTGTCATTTGTGCATTTTCTCTCAGGATGTAGCGGATCCCAATCAGAAGAGCCACAAGTATTTTATAAAAACGTTGATAATGTTGTCATTCAAGTTCAATTTTAATTTCAAGTTCAAGTCCACTGAGACATATTGATTGTTTCGCTTTATACGTGTTTGTGGCGCTCACTATTTGTACAGTACTTCGGTTTGTACAAAATTGGAAAAAGTCGGTATTCTCTAGTACCCCCAAACATGACGACCACAGCCTACAGGTTGGATTATAGACACGATGCTGGCTCAATAGGTGTTTCAATGCTTTGGGGAAGTAAATGGTCCACAGTGTCTTGACATGTAGGATTTGCAAACTGTAGAACAACATCAGCGTTCTACTAAAACCAATAACACTATAAATGTTGCTACTCATCAGTTTGTTTTGTCAAGATAGTTGTGCTCTCGAAACAGACACATTTAATTCCTGTTGTTTTTTTTTCATGAATTACCTTGTTGAGCGTCTTTTTTTTTTATTTGCTTAAAAGTTTTGCTTTGTTGTTTTGTCTTTTGCATTCCCAATTAAGTGGTCCCCGAAGGCTAAAATTCATCCTGAATCTTTAGTCTACATGTTCATGCTAATGGGGGCTGCAATTAATTTGTGCTGCAAAAAGGAGTGTATGTCGTACTTGTTTACCGTCATCACACATGGTTGCTGTCCATATTTTGAGCTTCCTCACATGAAATTCCTCACCCTTCGACGGGCCGGTAAATCAACTGTAACAAGCCGATGCAGATCTTCAAGTTGATGTCTTTCCACGATTGTCTTTCAGAGCTATCCTAGCCTGTCTTCCTCGGTGAAATATGAAGAGATGGAGATGATATTGAAAGCCTCGTAGACATTCTTGTCGTATGGCTTTATATTCTCTTTGACTCCTGATCCTCTGAAATCCCCTGTGAACTAGAGGCCGTGACCCCAGCATCTGTCAGCTGTGGCAGAAGGAGTAGGCAGCAGCTACTGTACCACTGTGAGTCACCTAGACAGATGCTCTGTAAGAGTAGTGAAGCTGCCCTGCACTTACTGCCGGAGTCTCCATGGGCGACATGACTCATTAGACATTGATCCAGACATCAGAGTGAGACTTTGGCTCCAAGTTTCAGAGGATTATTTGTAGCAGACAGTGGAGACATTACGACCACCATATTAGGATTCTGTTTGGTCTAAAACTGCTATGAATCTTGTTTCAGGCTAATTTATGGAAATATGAATGGCAACCAAAACGTTGAAATTTGCTCAATGTATCCTTACAAGGAATGCCATGTCAAGTCACCCGCAGATTTTTTGGGGCGAGAACTCACAGATGTGTGGTAAATTGTTTTGAAGGATACCTTAAAAAGGTATTGGGAAATCACCAGAATAGCTTGTGTGAAACTTGCCACAGATGACATGGATCTGAAACTGGAACAGACAGTCCCTGATTTTGTGTTTTAGTTTTGACAATGGGGAGCATTTATTATTTTTTTTCTTTTTTTGGGGGGGAGGGTTGCTTGTTTTTCAACTATAAAGGCAGCTTTCTGGCTTCAATGTTGATTATACCTCTCGCAAGTATAAATATAGTCTTTATAAACAAACAAACAAAAAATCTGATGAATGCTATTGATCAATTCATGTCAAAGGATCACATCTGGGCAACAAAACACAGTCACATGCTCCGAAACTGTTGCTGACATGAAAAAATGGTTCAAACAAAAGATGCTATTTTTCAGAGTTGTGTATCAGGTCCAGATGTAAATGCCTTGAAATACATGCTGCAGTGTTGATCTCTTGTCTCATCTTCAATTTTTGATGTAGAACCCAGTCTAAGGGAGTCTTACTGTGTAATGTATAATTTTTAAATCAGTTTTGTCTGTTTGTTTTTATTTGGATCTCGTTCACTTATTCAACTTAGTACTATTCTTCCTGTATTCTGTGCATTTTAAATCCGGTTTATGCCATCTCCTTACATTATAAGATTTGGCGTTAGTGGCTGTTGGAGCAACAGTTACAATTTTAATTGAATGGAGTCCAAACTCTAACACAATTTGTGTTCCAAACGAAGCTTTCTGTACACTTTGTGCGTCAGTTAGTGTTGTATTTAGCCATACATGAGTGTAAGCTGAGCTTTTTGTATGTTTGTGAAGCGGTTTTTGCTTCTTGCCTTCCTGTGTGTCGAAATCCCCCGTGCTGCAGACAGTCTGGGATGCAGAGATGGTTGGATAGTGTGGGCTGGTGGGGGTGAGGCAGCGGACATGGCGGCAGGCCAGAATCAATTGGCAGTGTAATGAGATGGCCTGATGCCAGGTAACCATGGAGCTACCCTCTTTGCCTGTCTACCAATGCAGAGTTCAAAATTAAGTGAATGAATGAGAGAGGGGGGGTGCAGGGAAATAAGGTTTTGAAATGGCAGGAGTGAAGGGTGAAAGAAATTGTAAATGCGGAGAGTGGCTGATAAGGTGTTGTGAGGCATTTCTAAGCACTGTTGAATTTTTTCCTTTTTTTTAATTTTTTATTTTTTTTACCTTAATCAATATTACAGGGAACAAATCACAAAATGGTGAGAGTATAGATGTGAGCCAAAATCTAGTTGGGCTGCCTAGAAATACTGTGGTTTATCAGTGTGTTGCGTTTCCACTTAGCTGAGTCTGGTAGAGAAAAGTTGGAGCAAGTAGCATTTCAAGATTAGTACTTGTGTTTATGTTGACATGCTTCCTCTACCTAATAGGCTTTGTCAGTTTAATTTCCTGTTCATATGATTGTGTGTTAATATCGATCATTTGACTGCATTCTTTAAATGAATTATCTAAGCCAGAAATCAAAAAATAGTCGGGGCAATTACAGCATTTTCCTCCTACCACACTGCTATGTGGTTGTGCTCGATCTCCTCTCAATCTCCTCTCAGGGCATCTTTAAGAGGCACCCATGTGCCACCCATTATGACTCATTTAACTTTTTACTTTGCTTATTTGGCTTATGCCTATTGATTTAATGGGTATTTTGGCCCAAATCTTGATCAAAGCAGATTTGCCACTTCCTGTATCTTCATATATTCCTTTAAAAAAGAAAGAAGGAAAGAGAGTTACACGCTAAGTGCATTTACAATTCAGACGACTTTAATTTTGCAATAGTAGCGAGCTAACATTAAAAACACCCCATAATTAAACGTTTCTTACAGGACACTGGAAGCCTGATTGTACAGATTTTTTCTTTTGGGTGTTTATAGCTATAAGAGCCAACGTTTCTTCCACATTGACATTTGTGTCCACAGAACATTGACAGGTAAAATTTATCATCTAAATTCTGGAATTTTACAGTCAAGTCCTCTCACACTGAGAGTTTATGGTCCACCTACTTGCTTCTGGAGTGCAAGTATATTTTTTAAGGATATCCTGCTGGGTGTTAATAGGTAAAGATAGAGTGTTAGAAAGTGAGTACACACTTTGGCTTATAAACTAAACTTAAATGAGTTGGGAGCGAGTGTATTGTGTGAGATTTTCTTGGTGCCTCATACTCATGGGATTGGTGTTTTCAACTGAATAAAACTGCTAATGAAATCAGGTGCACTCTGAAAAGTGACAATGATGGTTATGGAAATATAGTTATGGCTCGTTAAAATGTAGGTAGCACATCTGTAGTACTTTTCCCTTCAGTGATCATTATTTATAAACGAAATATCCAAATTGGATGTTACAATTATGATAATGTTGTGGTAAGAATGTACAAAGCACTTACAGAAGTGGCTGTTTATTGTATGGAATTTAGTTACTGATGCCAAAAAGTCAACTTTGATACAGTTGTCTCCATTAGCACATAAAAACAAAGAACGGAAGAAAGAAGGGATTTTTATTGAAATCCTCTCTAACCACATTCACTACGCAGAAAATTATAGAGAAAGGAGCTTTTTCCTTCTGAAACAGCCCAGTAATGCCTCAAAGGCAGCTGAACCACATTCCGTACAGTACACATGCTGACCAGACCGATTAAATAAAAGCTAGAGACATGTTTTTTGTTTTTTTTTAATATATTATTGAATTGAATTGGTCGGACAAAATTGGACAGCATCACTGAACCAAGGTTGCAGGTCGAATTGGTGTTTGCGTACTGTTAATTTTATAAGATTTGACTGTAAATCCCCATTTTTTAATTTGCATTATCTAGATGGGCTTAGCATACGAGGTACCATGTTTATCGTATTGCCGGCAACAATCACTCTCTGTCAAAATGGTCCAGACTTGTAGAGAGGCAAGACAGTGGACCAAAAATTTCTGTGGTGTGGATTAATGGGAGGACTGGAGAAATGCTGCCGCAGTTGTGCGTGAGCAGAATATTTGAGAGGGGAAGTGAGAGGAGGGAACAGAATGGGACAAGCAACTGCAAAAGATGTCTGAGATGAAAGCGCAGAAAGATATTCAAGTTGAAAGAAACATTACGAAGCACAGATGTATGATTGAGAACTTGCAGTAATCAATACTACTGCTCCCTCACTGATGCTTTATCCAGCTCAATGCAGGCTTTATGCAATCCCTCTGTTGCACTAGATATTAGAATACTATTTGCCCACTAGCCTCCCACACACTGCTCAAACAGAGTCCTCTGTCAAGTTCACTGAAAACACCCTCCAAACTGTATGGGACCTATGTTGGTAGACTGGCATAAAAACTGCCGCATCTTCATTTTTCATGCCTGGGCAAGTCTAGTTTACCGTGTTGGGGAATTTGGCAGACTGGGCTGCGCCTTTTTGGGCGTTCTGGCGGACCAGCGGCGTTTTACACGCCCTTGGCCCACCTGACGATTTGGTGACAGAAAGTAGACAGCTACCGTAATAGCAGGCTCAAGCTGTGGCGCAGGTGGTGTCACGCAATTTTATTTACTAACAGGGCCTTTTGACTTCACACTGTGACGAAAGACAGCACATGTAGGAGACGTAACAAAGGGGACTGAACAATATGTGAGAATGTTTTTGCATGAACTCTGATCATGTATGTATGCGATGCATTTGGTTACTGACATTGATTTGCTTGTTTACCAGATATTGAATTATTGTTACAGTACAGTATATGGCTACTTCTGCATTCCTTCTCAGATGACTTCATTTTCTCAACTATGGAAACTAGCGAATTCGACAGGAGACAAAAGGCAATATGCAACAACTTTTTCCATGGCCATATGAAGATGGGTTTTAAAAGGAAATCTCATTGTACCTTTTTTATTAGAAAAACACAGGGCACTGTTTTATTAGGATCATGTTCACATATTGTTTTTGTAACATTACTTTGATAGATCCCAACATGGGACACAGTACTTGAGAGCTCAACATGGGCCAGACATTTTATACACTTCCTTCCTTCAAGTTTGCTGGAGTTATGACATTTTTCCCTGGTGGGTCATGTCATCAAACGCTTCATTTGAGCTTTATTTGAACAGCAAGTGGCAGCAGTGTGCTTCACAGGCGGAGATTAGAGGTAGGCTTAGAATCTCTGTTCTGCAAGTAGGTTTTCAGTGCCAAGATTGAAAGATTAGAATTTAGAAAATGTTAGTTATAAAAAGTACAGTATCGTGAGAAATGACCATTTGGAACGAATCAGAAGTTGTAATTCAGTGTAATCAAATAGTCCATGTTTCTATTTTTTTCACGTGATTCTCCAGTAGAACTAAAGCCGATAATTACACATTTTCAGGGTTACACTTCATAGATTTATGAGTATATGGAACTCTATTTTTACCACCTGCGACGTTACGATGTCTAGAAAACAACTGTTGTTTCTTCCGCCCCCCCCCCCCCCCCCCACACACACACACACACATATTGAGGAGATGGAATGAGAGCCAGCATATGTTTAAACACATTCTAAGATGAAAGGACTCCGGTGGTGTCCAAGTATTTTTGTCCATCGTTACCATATGTGTCAGTGCCGCGATGGATGTTGTGACAGGTTTATTTTGGCAGGTTTCTATTTCCTGTTTATGTTCCATTGCTGTTAACTTTATAGGATGCTCAGCAGCGTTTTGTGAACAAAGAACTTTGAAAAGCAGTGTCATGTGTAAACACTGTCAAATTGTCACATTACATAATTTGATATTATACCTGTCTGACCGACAATGTTAAAAAATAAGATGTGAGGGCTTGAAGTTTAGAGGGTGTTTAAAGAGTTGTATTTCTAACAGATCAATAATAGACTGTGTAACTTCTGCATAAACCTTTATGAGAATTAAAAATGTTGAAATGTTACTTAAAACATTGCCTATACAATTAATACCAATATACTGAACTGTGGAACTAATTAGTGAATGTATAACTGAACTTAGCCATAAAACTTGTTTTAAAAGTATTTCAAATTTTATCAAAGGAAAGTTTATCCAGCATCACAGAACGGATTTGTGGTCGAACTTTGAGGTATAGATATACAGTATTAGAAAATTACTCCAAAAGGTAGTCAATGGAAACTATTGTTTGCCATATACTGTAATTGGAACATGTTTTGCCACTCAAAACTATAATAAGCGAATATAGAGGGTCATAAACAATTGCAGGATGTCCTACATTGCCCCATGGGATAAATACAACCACACATTTCGAGCTTTCCAATGGAGTTTGGCATTTCACCAGTGCTAACTCAATTTAAGGTAATTAAAAACAGCTTCTTCTAAAACCTTGGACAAGGCTTCCATTTTCCAAAACCTATACCTTACCCTTTGTATGTCTTCACTATATGTGCTCTTTTATCATTGCATCATCAGATATTTCCCCCAAAATATGTCGGGTAAAATTCAAGTGTTCAATTAATGTTTGAGTATAATTCCAATTGACCACTAGTCTACACTTACGACTGCGTCTTTCCTCGAGTTGCCATTGTTGTAATGGTGCCTTTTTCCAGGAATGACTTTCCTCAGGCTTATTGCCTAAAATGGTGCCACCTGTTCTTTTGACAGCCTACAGTTGCGTTTTCATTTGGACTAAGATTTACCAGCTTTACGTGCTTTAGAACACTGGAGGTTTGGGATTTAATGCTGGGATCATTTATATTGAGTAGTTTGAGTCCACACTCAAAGATTAATTGGAAATGAACACTATCCAGAGGGACTATCCTTATGATTTGATTCTTCATCTTCACGCGGATTTTTGATTGCAATTACTCATAGCCTATCATTTCCAATACAGCAAGTGCTATTGATGTGGTTTCAGTGGTTTAGCCAGTTTCACTTGATTGTGCAAGCAGGACCGAACAATGACAGGCTGGATCGTGGGTGGTTATCTCATGTTTTAACTGATATATCCAAATAATTGGACTCAGCCACTACTATGCCTGCCCCCCTAGAGTGCTAAATTCTGCTGGTAATTGCTGTATTCCAAAAAGTGTTACGACATTATCTTAATAAATGCTGCAGGACCAGAGGAAATTAGGATACAACCATGTAGGGCAAGGACACATTTTTGGACTAACTTTATGGTTTCTTCACAGAGTAATGACTCGAATCTGACTCCCAGTTTATGCCTGCGCGGAGATTTCCATAGCACAAAATTAAACGGTGACTCACAAGACATGGTTGAATCATCATTGTGCTGCTTATAGGCTTCCCAGTGTACAGTAGACTCTTAGTTGCGCTTGGACTAAAATATTATGCCAACCACATAGACGCAATTTGACATCATTTCCCTAACTGACCCGGAGGTAGCCTTTAATAGGCTCAGCAATATTTTACAGCAATTGTTGTGGCTTCAGCAGCTGGTGTTACTTTTAGACCTCTTACTGTACTGTCACCCACATTGCTTGAACTGCATGTTCATTTCAAAAGCTTCATTTTTTTTCCCAGTTTCGTATTGCTGTTACTTTGCAAATGGCAAGCCTCTCTTTATTAAATATTGCACTGGAGTGTACTATTGGAGCCATGTAAAGCAGAAATGTTGTAGTTTAGAGAGGAAAAGTGGAGGATGATTTGAAATGGGATGTTGAACTGTGAACTTCTGTGACTGCGCATCAAACGCACAATAGTGTGGAAAAAAAATAACACCCTTTTTGTTTAATGAAAACAAAGTAGAAGTAGTAGTAAATTGATGATCTATGCAACTTTCTGCACATTCATTTTACTTTATTTTGGGGTGTTTCCCCCTGATATTATTGCCCTAAAATGTGGCCTTTTGTTTACCCGTTATTCTTGTTGCCTCTTTCCCAGGCTCCGAGAGTGGCTTTAAGGATTGGGGTTATGGCTACGTCAATGGTTCTGTTCTCTTCAACCTTCTGTTTTGGAGAGGCCCTTGTCCGTGTCGGCACTGTGACAGAGTTTTTGGCAATATCCTGAAAGTCAAATCTGTTCATTTAGATTCAAGTGGTGACCACGGAGCAGACAGCAGCCCATTGTCATGCTTTGGCTAAACTAGCATGCAGGAGACTTAATGTCCCGTGCAATTCTTCCGTTCTTAACATTTCAAAACCTGATCTAGTCTTTATATATGTAGCCTATATATATATATATATATATATATATATATATATATATATGTATGTATGTATGTATGTATGTATGTATGTATGTATGTATGTATGTATATATATATATATATATATATATGTATATATTACTGTATATATATACTGTGTGTGTGTATGTATATATATATATATATATATATATATATATATATATACATACACACACACACAGTATATATATACACATATACATATACAGTATATATATACGTATACATACACAGTATATATATATATATATATATATATATGTATATGTGTATATATATATATATATATATATATACATACACACACACACAGTATATATATACACATATACATATACAGTATATATATACGTATACATACACAGTATATATATATATATATGTATATGTGTGTATATATATATATATATATATATATATATATATATATATATATATACACAGGTATATGTATATGTGTGTATATATATATATATATATATATATATATATATATACACATATATATATATATACACATATACATATACTGTATACATACATACACACACAATGGTTGGGCCAGATAGATGTGCACTGGACTGCTGCACAAATTTTACTACATCGTTTTGAATGTAGCTGACTCAAATGCTTTGTAATGGTGAAATGATGACGTGAGTATTGATGTCATATTCGGTACTCAATTTGCGCAAAATGGTGTTGCTAAAAATCTACTTTAATCTTTTTAACAAGTAAATGTAAGCTTAAGGTGTGCGCTGTAGCTTGACCAGCCCTGAAAATCTAACTCGCTCATTGATGTTGTGTTGAATATATTCATCTAATCTTTCCTTAAATAGCCACGTCCTGTGAGGCATTCAGCAGATGTTTAACAATAAAACATGAAACACAGAGCTTTCAAAGAGACTTGAGGTACTTGATTTTGCTATGAGGGACAATTATTAATCTCGGTGAATCCTCCTTGAGCACCATTGCAGCGTTTCTTATGGCCTGGTGACCCAGCTGTACACCGTTGGTCCGATGTGAATGGGACAAAGACTTTGAGAGTGTAGAGGGAAACCGGCGAGAGATGCTCGCTGAATTGCCCAGCCCTCCCCGATGTGGGACGGGGAGCACCGCTCTTGCTCTCATATGCTCAGAGCTGCTTTTCGCCCGGCCCTCAGCCATTTTGGAGAGAGGAAAAAAGTGTTTGCTTGTCCTTATCTCACTACGTGGCGTAGATTCGGAAAGGCTTTTGGCTGCTGCTTTTGCTGCTTTAGTAGTAGTAGAAGAGGCACATTTTACAGCTCGTACTTGGGAGATAATGTTAGTAAGAAAAAACATTTTCCACCTTCATTTTTAATTTGATTTACATTTTGTTTTGTTGCTTCTGCTTCGTGGCGCTTATGTGCCGCGCAATTTGACCCTTGCTGTGTCATCCCTCAATTGAAGTATTATTAGTATTTTCGTTCTTAGAGACAAAGGAATATATTCAATTTTTGCTGCACTAAGGAGAGACGGAGCTGCAGCCAAGAGCCAAGAATCCTGCTGGGATCCCAAAGAGCCATGCAAAATGAGGCACCAAAAAAAAAAAAAAAAAAAGAAAAAAAAAAAACACCACCCTTGCCTAGTCACAAATTCCACTTTCTCTGTGGCCAGCTCTGCGACTCCTCCTCATCCATATCTTACCGCTTACAACCTTTTGCCATTTCTCTCTTGCCGTACCTTTTTTTTAAAAACAATTCGAGGATTTTGTAGCCCGGAAAATGGAGACTGAAGAACTGCTTAGGAGGGCGTAACAAAGATAAGAGGGGATGTTCCCTTCTTACTTTTGCGTGTTATTTGGCAGTTTATTTTTATGCTGTTACTGAAATGATTTCAGTGCTTGTGGTTTTCAGTGAGGTGATCTAACTGTTTGAATTCCAGGTCTTATAAAGTTTTAGAGGCAGTGATATTCTGCCTTTGAATGTTACGCTTCTCTGTTCCGAGAGTGTTACTGTGAAATTGTGACAATCTGTGTCTGCTTACAGGCTTGTTGATTTATGCTGAAGCGCTGGCCTGCATTGGATCTCAAATCCGGAGTCCATTTGACACCAGAGGATGTTTGAGCGTCAGTGTCCAGCCTGTGCCCTGTTGGTATGTTGGCCATTTGCAATACTTGTGTCTGCCCGGCTCTGCTTGGTGTGCGCCGCAGAGGCTGTTTTTCTGCCCACATGTATTTGTTTTCACATTTATTCACAGTTTATACCAGGTAGTAAAGGCAATCAATCAATATAAACTGTGCAAGTCCACGTACAATGACGAATGTGCATTAGTTAATTAATAACAGTTTGTTATAATTCTCAAATTTATTCATTGTTTGTTCTGCACCGCGTATTTATTTATTACTTTTTCAGTCTTTCTTTTTTATTATTATATTTATTATTACTATGAAGGTGTTTTGTGTGATATCCCGCGATGAAATATTTAAAACATTTTCCGTGTTCAAGGTCATTTTAACAGCCCTGTATAAATCAACATGCTTATTTGAGTCCCCATTTTCACATGATTAATAATCGGGACTTCTCATTTCATACAAACAATATTTTTTACAGGATAATACTCTCAACGTAAACGCTGACCGCAAAACGAATCGAAACAGGATTTTAAACAAACCACAGTCATGTGCTCTGGCCTGTTTAGCGCATCATATAGCAACATCTGATTCATCTACAAGAATACATCAGCCATTCAGCATTCTTTTTCTCTTTTGCTATTATAAGTTTGCCGCTTGAGAAGAAAATTAGAAATGTTACAATAGTCGGCAGTGAGAGACATATGATGGTAAATGTTGATGGATTCAAGAATTGTTCTTTATATTTTCATGTGTTCCTGAAGTGGTAATGCCAGATGCCACAAACCCGTAGATCCGAACTTGTGGTGACAGGCTGCACAAGCTCGTATCTACAGGTATGTGTCTCCTTGGCACAAGCAACACCTACCCAGCGACTGACTAAAAAGGCACATAATGTAAAGTTTTACTGGACCGTGTGTAGTAAAATTAATTTTCAATAAAAAAAAATCTCTGTTTGCCTGTGCCAAGTTAAGGTTAAACCACAGCCTCGATGCCCTTGAAATTTGGGCTAGCAGGGTCATTTTTACGACAGATATCCCACGTGTCCCTTTTTATCCTTTCACAGTTCAGGCGCCAATTCATGATAACGTGATGAAGACATATTTAAATTAGGGCACTAGGTCGATGTAGCAAAATAGTGCTCATAATTTATTTAAAGCTTATCTTTGTGTGTATCTTGTAATTTAAACAAAAAACTGCAACAAATCATTTACGGAAGAAGTATGTGTCAGCTATGGAACTGACAATCGATATCATGTTTTGTGTTGAGTATTTTAGCTCTGTGCTGCAAAGTATCCTTGCTGCTATTCACTTCAGTGGTCCGCAGGGTGAGGTAGTAGGTTGTATAGTTCAGAGTGACACCACTGGAGATAACTGTACAGCCTCCTAGCTTTCCCTGAGGAACCACCTCTCTTCACATGGATTCTTTTAACACACATTTTTACACATTAAGCACTTAAAAAAAAATTTTTATTCAGCTGTCAAATTGCTCAACGCGTGTAGAATGAAATTAAGGAAATTAAAACGGGAGGAAAACGTTGGATTTTGGGACACAGCACCAACGTGTTGCAGCCAGCAAGTTCTGTGGGCCGGTCTAATGAAAGAGATGCAACTGAGGGGGAACCACCGTACAGCCGCAGGAGGAAGAACTGTGTCTTGGAGCCCAATTATGTGCAACGGTCACTTTCACTTAACCAAAACGATGTATTTCCGCTGCTGTGATCTGAAGAGCCAACAATAACGTTTTGCCAAGATAACCACAGAACCCGAATCTCATCTTGTGTGCAGCAACAGCAATTGTGCTTAAAAAAAGAAAAAAAAAAAAAAAATTTTCAACAAATTAACATTTGACATTGTTAATAAATACAGTGAATAATCCTGGTGCACTTTCATGGCCATGATAACAAGCAAAGAACTCGTCTTACTTTTTTCAACGTTATATTACATTCAAACATTTGCTCCACTAAGAGGCTTTATCCAAACAAATCTAAAGAATAAAATAAGCCCCTTGTGTACTGGACAATCAGTCAGAAGGATGTGTGATAGCGTGGTGGGCTGCTGTGTGCAGATGTGCAGTCCGGGGAGTGGTATGATGATGAAAGACTGTTTCCACTTAAACTCTTCGCTCTCTGTCTCAAGGCCACCGGGTTCGATGAAGGTGGGGAGGGATGAATGAAGGGGGGGGGGGGGGGGTCGTCGGGTTCTTTGGGCCAGAAAGAAGCAGGGGCCCACTGTACGGGGCAGTTGTTTGCGGCTTTAGCCAGCGAGCAGTCACTTACAGTCAGCGTGACTCTACTGTAGATTCTTGCACATAGTTATGCTGTTCGTGTGGTTGTGACCACACGGCACACAACCTCTCCCCGCCAGATTTTTAATAATTCTATAAATAGTAGCTGTGTAAAGGTCAGATGGGGTTAGTCGTATAGTGTCAGAATATCCACAGATTAAAAAAAAAAAAAAGTTTGGGTAAAATGAATATGATGACACCCCTTTCTAGCCGAAGTGAGAGCTTTTATTTTTAAATACTGTATATTGTATGGATAGTTGCACTCTTCTGATGTATGCTTAAATTTTTACTTACAAATGGTGTGCATGTGTGGGACCACACAATATTTCTGCTGTCACTGATTTTAGTCTTAAATGTTGCCCGTCAGAGGAACCCTGACGGCAGAAATCCCTCTTCTCCCTGTTAATCTTACCCTCCTACCATGTTGTTTGCCTCCCTCGCTACTGATTTACGGCACCTAATACTGCTACAGTTTAAGACCGTCACCTCCAACTTCCAAGCTATAGGTTCCCCCTACCGCACTTGGAATTTTCACGTTTTCTCCCTTTTGCGCCCTCCTTTCATCTCTCGGTCGTGTTCCCTTAGTTCCCCGTCATGTTCCCGCCCTCCTTTTCTCCACACATGCTGTAATAGGCACTCACTCTCACACACACAGAGGGAGCGACAGACAGGAACAGAATACCGGACTTGCCGACCGGGGAAGGATTCAAATTTCTTTTTTTTTTTTTTTTTTTTTTTTCCGATTCTGAAATGAAAAAAGGAACGGGTTGTAAGACAAATGTATTCTTCCCTGTTTTTTCTTTTGTCTCCTGTGGTATGTGGTTCTCTCTTTCTCTTTGTCCCTCCCTCTTTTTCCCCTCTTTATCGCTCCTTTGCTGCATATATTAGGCCCTTTGAGTCTTGAGTGATTTCAGCTGTGAGGAAATGAAAGGTTATTTATTTCTCTTTCCCTTCTCTATTTTGGCTGTATCGGTGCTCCATGGAGCAGGCGCGGTGAGGCTCCCTAGTTTGTCGACCTCGGGGACCTGAGCTTGTAATCTATGAAGGTAGGAGAAGGCAGCGAACCGCAGAGGTGTGATCTCGCAAGACGGAAGCACCAGGCGACATCAGAAAGTGTGAGACATTCAGCGAGGGTAGCGGGTGCCGTTGTGTCATGAGGAGCAGCCGACAGCAACAGGCATTCGACACGTTTTCCCCACCCGTTATTCTCCACTTTGGCTTTTTTTGTTTGCCTTCTTTGTGTGTTTTATGCCACGGAATTCCGTTTGTTTTGAAGGCTGATGTAAAGCTATGATCTAGGAAGTGTGGCCACGTGCATTTTAATGGATCGTTTGTACGAGGATGTGCCTTTCTGGCTGCATTTGCTTCGGCTGTCAACTTAGTAGCATGCATACAAAAGACTTCCATTTCTTGACTCCTTGCTGCCTCATTTGTCCCAGCTCTTATTCATTAGTTGTCATGCATTTGTAATGGCTGCATGGATTCATTGATGTACTCTTTGTTCCCTTCGGCTTGCCTTTGCCAGCCTCAAAGCATCATGTAGGAATTCTTTAGTTTAATAATGAGGCTAAAAAAGGTGGATTTGCTTTTCTGTACATGACATTGTCGGTTCTTGTGTCTTTATCCTAACAAAGTCTTTCTCACACTGTTTGTAATTTTACATAAGCAGCAATTCTGGCTTGGTTTTGTCAAGCCAAAACTTTATACCTGTTCACCTAATTGAACCCTTTTAATGTGTATTTCCCTCTGTCTTTCTCTCTCTCTCTCTCTCTTGCTGTCTCTCTCGCTGGCTGCACATGGTACAGTCCTGCATGTCTGAGCAGCAGACGGCGAGACAGCAGCAATCTGCTATCGCAGCTCCATGTGCTAGTCTCACCCATTTCAACAACGCCCAGGAAAGCGGTCCTAAAATGACTCTCTCTCTCTCTCTCTCTCTCTCTCTGGCTCTCTTTTCTCATCTAGATGCCTTTCGTTCCATTTTGTCGGGCCACATCGTCTTCTTCCTTGCTATGCTACGATTTACCGATGGAGAGACACACGGGGATGACTGCGGCAGCCGGGTGAGTGGTCTCCTATATTTCCTCGCCCCTCGTGGAGCTCACATCCTATTTGGCCTGCCGTATGAACACGATTTCCCCTTCAGAAAGTGAGAGCTCCATTATGGCACAGGTGCCATAATCTGTTGGCTGAAAAGCTTTGCATTTTTGAAGATACTTTACTCAAAAGCAGGAACTGATGATGAGGAGCCCAGTCTCTTTTTTTTTTTTTTTTTTTTTTTTGTCGAGGCAGACGGTGGTGGTCATTCTTATCCGCGCTACTGATGCCCTTGTCACCTGCCAGCATGCATGCTTGCAGGCTTAATGCGTTTTACATTGATTACCATCCCGTGCTCCACTCCATCCAAGCTTTTGCAGCGACACACAAGCTTGAATATGCAGAAGCCGAGCCGTTCTCATGAATGTCATGTGATAAGCGCTGTCTTTCTGGATGTGTATGGCCATTCAGCGGTGACTGCAGTCATTTGCTGTAAGTTTCAAAATCAGTGTGTCTTTTTGTCTGCCCGGCGACTCACTGCCTGCATCGCTTTGTAGCGTACGAACCAAATCGAATTGTACGCATTGTTCATGAACGAAAGCATTTATTGTGCCTTATTTGGGTCCAAACTTACCGAGCTAAAGTGGCCAGAGGTTGTGCAGTAGAGCACAAAGCCAGTAGAGAGATGAAAGTGCCATTGTCTGCTCCAGTCAAAGCCATAGTACACCAGCAGATGATCTTACACTGAAATTGCATAACCGGGGCCAGACACAAGCAATCTGTACCTCTCTCATTCCCTGAGACCCTAACTTGTGACGTTTTGCTGTGATGTGCACGGGTTGGGTTCTTGGGAGCTGCGAGGGGCACTCACACATCTCTCGATCGTAAAACAAGCCCAAGGAAAAAAAAAAAAATTGCACTAAGATGGCGGAAGGACACCAAGCGCAACAAAGACACGACGGCATCGTTTATTAAGCGAGGCGTGATGATGACAGGGAGCGTTAATTTGAGCCGGCCACACAGTGAGAGATCGAAGCGGGCCGAATGAAAGAATTGGGTTTCATTCAGGTTATGGAGGGGTTTGGACCCAGAGGCAAGCACAGCGTGTGGGGGTGCCTGGTCGAGGAGAGGGGGCGGAGGGACGCATAGAGGAATGTGGGTATAAAGGACACGTGACTAAGATGGAGGGATGTCCACACGGGGTGTGGTGATATGGCAAACGCTGCCACATCCGTGGGCACAGAAATATTTCTGTGAACTTGACGTAACATACAAACCGTCACGCTCTGTACATACCGTAATGTGCAACAACAGCCCCCCCCCAAAAAAACCCACTGTATTTACAGTATAGACATAACTGCATGTGGAAACAGAAATATTTTGTGCCTGCGCAGCTTATTACGGGACTTGGTTTTTAATATAAGTATTAAAACGCTTGATGACTCTTCCATCCCTGTGGCTATACGCTTCATTTGAGAGCAGCACAAAGTACTTTTGAGAGCGTGACACTTAAAGCTCAGTACACGTGTGTTTGACCTCATGACAATCACCGTCTTTCGTCGCCTTTGATAAATCCCACCTCCAACTAGTTGCCTCGTGTGCAAAGGATACACAGAAGAGTCAATCTTGAGGTTTTAGAGAATGACATTGTAGAATACAAGTGCATGTGTTCTGTGATGTGTCAAGTCATTGGACAATGGGAGTTTGCACTTTGGAATCAGTAAAATGTTGTACGATGCAACTGGCCTGTAGGGCAAGCGGCATTTTCAACATTTGAGTTTTGTCACTGAAGCCAGCCAGGATGGCACATTCACAAATGTTGCCTCAGTGCTCAGTTCTCCTTACACTATTGTCATGTGTTGAAATGTGTCTGGAGCAAAATGTCTGTTTCTGTAATTGGTCTGTGATCTCAGTATCTTCATTTCCTGCTCCCCTACTAGCACCTCTCACAGATCCCTATTTTTGTCTCTGACTTCTTTTGTGTAAGTCACAATCTTTCAGTGATCTACCGCATTTGAACAGCAGTGGTGCAGGGATCATTTCATAGCCCGGGTTTGATGCGATGCAATAATGACAATGCAGTGAAGGTAGCTTAGGAAGCTTTTAACTTTGCGTCTCTTTTACTGTGGTCATTGAAGATCGCTTGTGACACAATTATTGCTTTTATGGATATGTAATGCCATACTGCCTTGCACCATTTAACCTTTTTTGACTTTTAATTCTACAGCCTCTTTTCAGTTCACTGTGAGGATGTGGCCATAAGGAACTTTGACCCTGAATGACCTCAGCAGGTAAGTGATCACACAATACCAGTTCAAGCCTATGGTGGCTTGTGATGATGTAGTAAACTGTGTGAATAGACAATTATTCCAACATTGGGCAGTAGGTTGCTTTAAGACTGGTCATGAACTGATTGCATGAGGCCAGTTATGGCAACCAGTGCATGCTCTCATTTTAGAGTTTTCAGGAAAATGGGTTTGCAGATGTCTTGTGTATGCGAAAAAAAGCATTATAACCAATCCGAAGAATGTCCTTAAAGACAAAGTAAATGTGTTAAAATCATCTTCACTGATCCAGCAATATTGTGACCCCATAAAAGGTGAGTGAGGTACACACAAACTTTACCCTGGCCTGAGCGAAAAAGTTTTTTTTTTTTGTTTTTTTTTTGTCACACAACCGTTACTGTAAAATTCCTATGCTAAACTGATCATTAACACTGTAATTGATCATTTGTGTTTTCCCACAAGCAATAGAAGGTCATTGTCATTGTTCGGTATAAATACCCTCTACATAAACAGAGTGCTACCAAATACAGATAATACTCAACGAAAATATAAAACTCTTTCTATAAAAATGTGTATGAATCTCCAATATGAGAATCATGTACTTGTGTGTATATTTGTGTCCACTTCTAAACGGAGGAGTAACACCTTCAAATTAATCAAGACAAAAAGGAAATAAACTCCCGTGCTCACATTGTTGACAACTGCAAATGGCTCAACAAGCAGTAGTTAGACGGGAGCAACCATATTTGGTAACTACACTGGGTGTGCGCAGGGACATAGTGGACCATGCATTCCTTCCTATGAGGCGGTTGTGATTTCTCCCAGCCAACCAGCAAAACAACAACAATAAGTTTCATTATGAAATGCAATATGATTATGCTCCAGTGAAATGTAATAAGAATGATGAAAATGTTTGGAGGTCATTTTGAAAGTGCTCAACTGATTGCAGTCAGAGCTCCTGACGTCACTCAGTCGGCCACACCGTCAGACAAATTTGTCAGACAAATAAGAATTTGGTTGAAAAAAAGATAAAGCTTTCTATGTAGATGCTAAGGGCAGGGTGATTATGAGAAGAAAAAAAATCACACTTATTTTGATTGATATTGAAATCATGATTAATGAAAACGCTTACTAATTGATTTCAAAACCTTTATTTGTATTTAGTATTTTAATATCTATTCAACTGCCAAAACTAAACTTCAAATATAACTTGACATAACAACCAGAACATAACTTGGTAACAAAGTGGAATAATAATATATTAGCGTCACAGCAATAAAAACAATAAATAGAAATAAATATCAGCTCCAATTCAAGCTGTGCGCGCGTTGGCTTTTAGGGGCAGTGTGGTGCCCTGCATGCTTAGAGTACACACAAAAAGTTGCAATTGAGCTTTATTAGTATAACTCGATTTTCACAGATTTGGAAGAATATACGCCTTTGGGTATTGTTATAGTACTTATCTGCATAGGTTCCCTACAGTGCTTCTATGTGAGTATTCGTTATTTGAAGGACTATCATATCACTCCTGGAACTGGATGCTAATTTTCTAGCCTGTTAATGGGATTTTACATTGACTGCTAGCATTTTTGATGTTTCCAACACAAAGTATGTATTGTACTTCAATGTGTTTAATTCTTTTTGTTGTGTGATTAGTTTTACAGTCAACTTCAACTGAGGTGTCCTTAAACAGCTTTATACATGCTCCGGGAGGGCAGAATAACATTCGTCACATGCTTGCAGCACAAGCATCACGGGGATTTCAGGGAGCTTGCACCATAGAGGAACTTGCAAACACACACAACGCCGTTTAGCACATTGATAATTATTCTTCGATGATATCGTTTTTATGGTCACGAGAAGCCAAAATCGAAATTACGATTATCTTTCAATTAATTGCCCAGCTCTAGTAGACGCTGTTTTCACAGTGTCACTCTGAGGGAACTTGTCAATATTCATGACAGCATTTGTAAACGTGTTATATGAGGGCGCAACAGAAAAGCGAGTGTTGGTCATGTTAGCGCTCCTCCGACCATATTCTCTCTCGCCCGTGTTAAGGCAGCGTCCTGAGATGCCCTCAGATGGCTCAGCCCTTTCCTTCTGCATGTGTCGCCTGCTTTTGGCTGCTGCAGCAGAAGTAGAGGCAGGTGTTTCTACCTTATGTGAACCCCCTCCTGTCGCTTTCCCTCCTTCCTGTTTCCTTATCACTGCAGTGTTGCAGCTCTGTCTGGGAAGCAGCGATTCTATTGTTTGGAGCAAAGGGATGTTCTAGTCGAAGGGGGTGGGGGCGCCACTGGGTCCACCCCGCCCTGTGGAATGGACATGCTCCAAATCACTGTGATACTTGGCATCTGGGTGCCATCAGCAGCTCACAGTGTTTTGTTTTTTTTGGTCTGCCCTCGCTGGACAGCTCACTAGTCTTTCTGCTGCAGACCGGCGCCATCTTGTTAGTGCTCGCCTCTGCAGTGCTCGAACGAAATCGTCCAGCCCGCGTCAGACGTTTGTCTCTAGTTCTACCGCGCTATTTTTTCTTTTTTGAGACAAATCCTGCCTTCGCCAACGTTGAATCAATTAATCGCCTTCATGTGTTGCTCCCATACATCACTTTGACATCTTAGCAACTTCTTACATCAGATTTATTCCATAGCCTTACGAGAACACTAAAATAATTCACTGCTCTCTTAATAACAATGGGTTTGCCTGTATCTTTGCGGTATAGATGTACGCTACAGAGAAAGTTAAGTGGTATTCTTAGTAAAATGATTCAAAATAGTGGATGTGAGGTTGGAGAACCAGATTTGCAACAACCGTATGTGGAAAAAAATCAGATGGCCATTGAGTATACATATATTCACATTTAAATGAAAATTTCCCCATTGTGGGATCAATAAAGGCCTTCTTATTTTATCTTATCTTAAAATTCAATTGTTGCTCAAATCTTTGTACAGATTACAATTTCCAGTGTAAAGTCAATTTTCATCTCTGTGTCTTTGTAAACAAGGTCATTGTGTCATAGTAAAATGAATATTGTTCATGTTTGCAGTGTTTTATGCCATCAGCCTATCATCAAAAGAGGCTGATGCTTATCTAGGCATGTGAAATAAGGTTCTTAATTAATTATCTAGGTCAAGGGTATCAAACTTATTTTTGTCGCGGGCCATATTGTAGTTAAGGTTTCCTTCAGAGGGCCATCATGACAGTGAACCCAAATCCACGCCTCACAATGCATATCCATCCATTTTCAAGACTGCTTATCCTGTTCAACAAATTGAATGAATAACTAAGTTTTCAAATCAAAGGCCAGTAACATCTGTTTGGTTAAATATTATTACATTTATTTTAAAAGGTAGTTTGTAATAATAAATGCTTGCAATGTATCAAAGTTTTTAAAAGTGAAGACAATGTGCAATTTTAGTATTTTCGCAATACACATGGAGTTCATGCACATAATTTGCTTTGGCGGGCCACATAAAATGAGGAAGTGGGCCGAATCTGGCCCCTGGGCCTTGTGTTTGACACATATGATCTAGTTTTTTTTTTTTTTTTCAAAATGGTAACCCTTATAAGGATATTTTTAATTTTAAAAACAAACAATTGTGTAGCAAGTTGTTTTTTGTGTATTCCAACACATTATCTTTACCATTGTCATCGCCAAGTATAAGAACAAGTAAAACGTATAGATTGCATGACAAGGTGCAGTTTTCACATGAAATGCTAGAAGGATTTCAACCTCTCAATAATGAAGACCAGATGTTGGAGTTATGCATAGGAAGTCAATTGTCTACACTTGCTACTGCCTGTGACAGTGATGCACACAGGCACCCGGGCTGCTGCTTTACTGTATAATCAAATTTAACGAAGACCCTCTCTCATATTACTGCTTGTTTAAAAGCAGCACGGCACATTCATGGAAGTGCACAGGCAAAAATAGAAGCAGTGCATAAATGTGCATGCAAGCTCCTCATGAATTCCTAGTAACATTTTTTAACATAAAGCAATCCTTTTGTTAGGCTTATCCACACTTGCGGGAAAGTATATTGAATGGAATACACATGAGCCAAAGACGAGTCACAAACATGTTAAGAATAATGGCTGTTTATTCATTTTTTGTATGGAGATGTGATGGATAGTGGGCAAATCTATACTGTAGCAATGTACATATACTATACAATGAAACTCATGTCCTCCTCCTACTGTTGCCCCTTTCCCTCATTTCACTCGTCCAGTTTTTTTCCTCCTCATCTTACATACACTCACATGCACCGCCAGCCTGTCTCTGTGTCACACACAAACATACACACACGACTTTTGTTTGGAGTCAGACAGCATTGAGAGGAGATCCTGTGGCCTTTCTGAGAAGAATGTTAATATGGCCGCGCTGGTCTCTCTGGGGACGGAGCGAATGGACTCTGGCTGCTAATGCACTGTCACACTAACCCAGCATGTGCACGCACACACACACACACATCCACACATTATACCAGTAGCAGCAGCAACGAGACTGTGGTTTAATCTTCGCATTAACTTAAAATGGGTAGTTTGCAATTTCCCCCAAAAAAAGAAAAAAAAATGTGACATTTGTCCAAACTCTCATTATGACTTGATTGTAGTAGATGATAGATATGATCTGTGAAAAATCAGCCGGCTCTGGCCCCGTCTTGTGTTCGTAATTTGATTTGCAAGAAACCACCGCGCCTGAGGACAAACAACCAATCGGAGAGAGCCGTGACTTACGAGGTGTCAATCATTTGTAATGCACTCGGGGGCATAGTTATCAAGTCGAAAGCTCCTCTAATGGCATAAGTCAGACTTTCTTTCTGCATGACATCCGGCAAGACGACAGCAAACTTTGCTGGACTTTGGATATCTTAATATCTTAATGTACCTCTAACCAAATAACTCCATAAATATATACTGGAAAGTTCAATTTCGTCTTGTGAATGTGAAGCAACTCACCTCCCTGGACTATTCTTAAATGGACAAGTGGCCTGATCTCAAACCAATAGCACCTTCCTTTCACTTACTGAAGGCAGAAATGACGACCCACAAAGGTTTGTAAAGGCAACATCATAAAAAACCTGTCTTTGTCCAAATACATCTGGATCAAGCTCTATTCGTCCCTTTTTATTGGCTAAAAGCTGCCTGGAAAAATGTCAAGCTCTTTCCGCAGAAGCGTAACCATAACAAATGTGTTCCGACAATCTTAGCTGGAGTATTCAACCTCTTCTTTTATACTATATGGACAAATGTATTGTGCCAGTCCTCTTAATCATTTAATGTAGGTGTCAAGTCTGTCCAATAGCCACACGTTTATTCAGCCAAGCTGTATGCCTTTGCAAACATTTGTGAAAGAAGGGTCAGAGATCACTGAATTGAGGGTGATGGGTAATGTAATGGGATGCCACAACTGAAAAAAGTGGAAACGGTCAGGGAAATGTGCTCCATTGAATCTGTTGTACGTCGTATCACTGTATAGTAGAAGCGTTAAGGAACCATAGCCACAGACCACATTCGTATCGTAGTGGGATTGCCAAAAGTCTTAATGATTCATTTTACTGAGACATTTGGTACAAACCTTTGCTTCCGACTTTGCAGGACCAGTCTTTTCTGAACCCCTGTTCAAATTTCATCTTTTTGTGATATACAAAAATTAGACCAAGATCATTTATTTCAAAACCTTTTCCATTATTGTGGCCTAAAACCTGGACATCTGAATTATTATTATTATTAATTTAATCTTTTTGAGAGGGGAAGTAAAAGTGGAGATAATGCCGTTGCGCAAGTGTGAACACCCCCTTATAACTGAGATGTGGCAATGTTCAGAATTAACCAAATGCATTCAAACCAGGGGCGGAGCCATGGGTGGGCCTGGGTGTGCACACAAAAATGTCAAAAGATAAATAAAACTCCAATCGCAAAGCCCAACATTAAGGACCACAAATGTTCCAAAAGTACATTTTAGAACATGCAAAACATAACATAAGTATTCTGCCCTCCCTGAGCAGACTGAGTACGTTTGGCAGATAGCGAACAGTCCCTCAAAAAGAGTCCAATGTTGCTGGTTTCAAGCCGTTTATTACATTCCAGTTGAAGTTAACTGTAAAACTAAACACACAAACAAAGAGAATTACACGTAGTGCACATTTGAACATAAACAAATAAACAGGGAGGCGGGGAGTGTCACGTACGGTGCACTTTGCGTGCTGTGATTGGTTGGTCGGGTATGCGTCAGTGGCTCTGAGCCGTCATAGAGCTAAACTGTATAAAATGAGCCCTGTAGCTGATCAAACGATCTTTCGGCTTTATGAGATCGTCAACACGTTAAAGTCCTTACCGATCTAATATCGTCATATCGCCCACCCCTACTCACAGGCATATGCTCTTCGTACCCTGCCAAAAACCACCACGAAACTCGGATCGGGATTTTCTTCTACACCTCAATGTAATAACACATATCTTCTTCTACTCCTCAGTGTAACTACACGAATTTCAATAGGAGGACCCACACTGCCCCCAAGTGGCCAGGTCGTGCACTGCTTGAATAGCGCTCCATCAAATGCACACACACACACAAATAGGGCAATACATAAGATCTTGAAAGTATCAAAAAGCACAAAAAGTATCACGATATATATACATACATAGATCAGGGGTGCCCATTACGTCGATCGTAAGGCATTGTGGGTAAATCGCCAGCCTATCATCCGTCCTCACTAGTGTATTGCTACGTTCATGCTACGTTCACACCAACTGCATTGGGAGCGTTTCTGGCGGCGCATTTGAATCGGAGTCAATGTAGTTCGCGCGGGCGGGCGCGGTTGCGTGCGGGGCGGCGCGAATGATGCGTTTGGAGCGGTGGGCCGCGGAGCGAAGCACCGGAAATCCGCCCATTCGCTCCATTCGGCTCGTATAAAACAAGTAAACTTTTTTGCCATTTCGCCTCGCGGCAGCCTATCAGCATCTGGCATACTAAGTCACACACTGCCACACAGCGTCCTGTTCACTCGGCGGCCAGCGATATTGTTAGCATTAGCATAGTGTGCAAAATAGTTCACTTGTTTTATAGGCATCGAATGGAGCGAATGGGCGGATTGTTGTTGCTGCAAATCTGCTTGAGGCTGGCTATCAGCAGCTACTAGACTATGCGTCCCTGGCTGATTCAAGTCATCAGAGTAAGTTAATTGCAAAAAAATTTGTTGTTGTATTGTGCTATATAGGTTGATGCAGTCATGCAAGGTCCACCAGCATATGCGGTACATATAAAAATGATTCTATATATATTTATAAATAATGTGTTTTGCATTTTTAGTCGGTGGTAGATCATTTTGACTCGGTCATGTTGTAAGTAGCTCTCAAGCTGAAAAAGTGTGGGCACCCCTGATATAGATATATATAGATATATAGATATATATTAGAACAGGAAATACATTCCTAAGCTCTTATACAGTAAGTGTCTTTCACCATCGCAAAGTCTCTTTCATACTCATTCATGCTGTCTCATTCCGTATTCCTGCAGGAAAGACACAAAATCCCCCACAATGACTCCCCCATACCCCCCGTCAACCTAAGTCCTTTCTTAATAAAGGTAAAGTATGATAATGGCCTCCAGGTTGCCATAGAAATGAGACAGGGCCCCTGTATGTGAGTGTGGACCTGAAGTAAAACCCATTTCTTTGCTTCCCCCCATGGACCCGCTGCACTTTGCCTGCATCTTTTAACCCTTTTCCCCTTACTAAGCAGTTCTGCCTTCGTCAGGGCTTGCGTCCACCTTCTCCTGTTTGATGATAGAATGAATTCTAAAAGACTCTGGTAGAATTTCAATCCTCAGTGTTTATTTGCACATCACAGAAACACTGAGAGTGCGGTCAGTAGCTGAATCCTCAGAGGTGGTCAGTGGCTGATCTGCTTTGAATGCCGACACAAAGGTAACATTACTAAAGAAGTGTGTGTGAGGATGAGGAGGGATTCAACACTCGGGCCGATGAAGCTTTGTTTTCAGTACAAATCCTCCCGACTTGGATCTGTTTGATGTCACCCGGCAAGTCAAAAAATGATTGCATATTTGTGCTTTTGTCAAAATACATGATCCAAAATTCAAGCTTCCTGCTTCTAACTTTAAACTTCACACAGGCTCTTTTTGGTAAGCTGGGGCTTGCACCACTGTTGTTTTAGCTATGAATATAAAAAACATCAGTCCGTGTTTCTTTTGTCTTGGTTATTATATTGCCAGCTGATTACATTTTTCTTATCTAATAGAATTGAACTGAATTGTTTCCATCATGGGCAGTTTTTCTTTTGACAAACAGTATATTGCCGAGCAGAACTAATCACCAAGAGGGGATTGGGTGGGTGATGACGTGTACACTACATTTATGAGGGCATCTTGCCATTAAACCTACTGTAAGTAGAAATGTAAGAAAATATCAAATTGATGCCACCTCTGTAACTCTAACAGCTCCCTAAAGCTTTCCTACAGGATTTTGGAGTATGTCTATGGAAATATTTGTCCACAGTGTTTGTTGTAGTGCACTCCAAACATGTTTGATTGGGTTTCACACCAAACACAACCCACACATGCCTTTATAGACTCTTCCGTAACAGAATATGGCCGTTCCCAAATTGTTGCCACAATGTTGGAAGAACAGAATTGAGTGTCTATTTTTCTTTCGTGGCCTTTGCGGCCAATGGCTCTTTTGGCCAAAGTCCACGTGGCACCAAAAGGCTGTAGCATTCCTGATGTCTGTGGCTAATCTGTGGTGTCAGCTTGTGTTAACGCTGCACTGCCAAATTTGAGTGCTCGCAGCGCGGGCGAATATTAAAAAAAGTCACATCAGCTGCATTCCGGGAGGGCGGGTGTGTGGAGCAAGGGTCACGTAAGGTCGAACAGTGCTTGCGCGCTGAGCCGCTAGTACAGTAACGGTCCAATGGTCTGGACAGGAGGCGGGGCCCGGGCAGGACGGCACACTTGAACACACTTCAAAGGGAGAGAGAGCATTTTTCCTCGTCCAGCCTCATTGAAAGCAGCCTAAATGAGCTTTGGGGGGGGGGGGGGGGTCGCTCCTGCTGTTAGACAATTGAGGCACGATGAGGGATGCCGAAAAAGGGTGCTGGGTCATATGTGTAGTTAATTATCTGCTCCTCAGCCTGCCATACAGTTTCTGCATACCACTCTCATTGACCTTGAACCACTCGGAGGTAATATGCTAAATTTGAAGTACAGTATAAGGTCATAGAGCCCAACAATTAATACATAGCATGGTGTTTTTATATGCAAAAATATTTATCTGAGATGCAATCGCTTTTAACAACAGTATGTTCTCTCATTGTCGAATGTTCTATTTTTTAATGATCTCTTATTAAACTGCAATATTTTGAACAACCATCATTCCAACCATCTTTAGGGTATACGCTAACTGAAATCTATTTTATACAGAGGCTCTCAGCAGGGACCTGGGACCTGACCTCTCTGTTAAGAAAGATTAAGAAAATGCATTGTTCAAAAAAAGCCTTTGAAAATACAGTATGACCTGCCCGATGTACGACTATTTCGAGATATGATCGTCAATCGGCCAATTTTTTTCATTTTTTTTATTTGTATTTTTTTACTTGAAACTATAATCTTGAGATACGAGCACTGTATGGTGGCAGGTGAGTCAACTCACATCACAAGAAGCAGCAGTTTTAAAAAAGAGGCTGCAAATCCCCTGCAAAGCACAACTAATATTACTGCCGTACTGAGAAGCAGAGAAAGGAGCTAAGTCTCCAGTACAGTAATGCGTTGTCTGACTTAAAGTCACCAGATGGTCAAGGCCCGCACACTTGAATGAGCAGCACAATGTGCATTGAGGGAGAAAGTACCTTCTGCAATATAGTGCAAGAGCCTTTAACTGTTCTGCCAACAGCGTCACTGTACGTCACTTGCATAAATAGATCAACAAAAGCAAGAAATTGAAAATAAATCACTTTCTAACCAGTTAAGGGAAATTACAATGATCTCTCCTGGTGTACTAATATGTTTGGGAATCATGGAGAATAAGAAGTACACAAGCTCACTGCAATTTGTGAACTCCTTGGTCCTTGAGGCCATTTTGGGGACTTTGGAATATGCGCGTTGCTCCCTGCGAGTCCCAGTGGGGCGACGACAGGAATGTAATGGGGGTCAGGGGTCAGACAACCGCATGAAGTACACTTTTGCAGCGTGGCAACAGGTGCTGAAAGAACCCCTCTCAAATTAATTCCAAATTGTTTTTATTGACTTACTGTATCTCGAAATCTGCACGCTTTTCGAGCACGCTTTTTTTTTAGCAATTTTTCTTTGGGGCGGGGGGATTATATGCTGGTGTAGTGTGAAACATTGTTAAATATAGCAACAAAAATGCAAAGTTGTCGTCAAGTCATTAGGTGTGCTGCGGGAAGTAATCCGATTGGTTTGAAAATTATTATTTGTTTATTACAAATAATGTATCTTTTTTCATCCATCTATGCCAGCCATGGGGAACTTAAATGTTGGAGGAGGTCTTTTGGCATTTTTCATCAGTGCTCCTGAAGGGATACATAGGACTGTGCACTTCCTAACCAGATGTATGGCAAAAATAATTTAAATTATGGACAAAATACATATGTGCAAAATATGTACTATTAATATACTTCATTTTTGAAAATACATTTTTTAATGTTTGTATATAAGATCCACTATCATCACCCAATAACAAAGGGTTTGGGGCAAAAAACAAAATCACTACATGTTGTACATTTTTTCCTCAGCTGAAAGGGCTCTTTTGCATAAAAAATACCATTAAAGGATGGCACAACACTGCTAAACAGCAAACAAACAATAAGTGCAAGCACTAATTTTGTGTGTGTGGGTGGGGTGGGGGTTCCCCAAAAATCAACTCAGTCAAAATGTTAATATTATTGAGGTACTATGTTTGTTCTGTTTATCTGTCAAAATCTACCAAAAATTCTTAGGCTTTCTCACGTGGTATAGAGCAGTACTAGTGTAAGCACAGCTAAGACCTCTAATTGGTGACCCGTTATCTTACAGCTTCAAACTACAGTTGATATTTTCGCAATACGACCCTCATTGATTTTTAAATGTTTATTGTTAACATTTAACATTTTTTGAAGATTTTGGGGGGGTTGTAAAACCCCCAAATTCCCTCCCAATTTTTTTTTTTTTTTCAAATTTATCAAGGGGCTATTCCAGTGTGGTTGCGGACCACTGGTTGCCTATCCCTGATGCATGCCAGCAATGTATACCGACAGGCAAAACAAGGTACAAGAATTGCCTCTGTGTTCAACTAAACAGGGCCAGATTATACACAAAGTACATTTGCACGTAAACTAAGATGAGATCATCCTTATTTTTCTTACATATATTTTTGTGATGTTTTGATTTGGTGGTGTGCCGCAAGATTTTTCTAATGTAAAATATGTGTTTTGGCTCAATAAAGGTTGGGAAAAACTGGCTTAGAGGCCAGCATTGCATCCGTGCCAAGGTACTCCTTCTCCCTCCTGAGAGAGGCCCCACCATTCAAGCACTGTGAGGTCAACAAGTACAGATGATCACCCACAATGCCTCTGGACAAGGAAAAAAAAAGAAGGCCCTTAAATATGCGAGCTGTTCCTTTAAGACGGTTAGGAGCTGCCTCAAAGCAGAAAGGAGGAGGAGGGCGATGAGGAAGCGGGCGACTGAAATTGTATCATCTGGACGCGCTAAAACGTCTAAACTGCCGCTTCCCGCCTTCTGCTGCAAAGCTATTAAGTTGCAATTATTCATCATATCAAATTAGGGGTGTCGCTTTGCCCGCCGCTTCGCTGTGGAGAAAAGGAGCGTTGTTGCTAGGAGAAGGAGAGAACACCATCTCCTCTTATTGGCCGGCAGGCAGCGTAACACGGCCCAATGAGAGCAATAGCCGCGCTAACCCCCCACATGCAGACCTGATTAATATGTCAGACATGTTTTATGAGTTAACGGGAATCCGACTGGTTCACTGGTGGTCTAGTGATACATTCGTCTGACTACATTGCAGGCAGCATTGGTTCAGTTCAGATTGACTGCTTTTCTGTCTCTAATAGCTTGTGACTGACTGATAACCAGTACGGGGTGCAGTCAGCCTTTCCCACAGCTGGGACAGAGTCCTCCTCCCCGGGGTAAGCAGTGTAGAAAATGGATGGATAATGGGAATCCGACTGGATGCGGCAGACACAATGTACATGCGGGGGTGCAGCGAGCCTCACCCACAGTATACAGTACTTGGAGGTCAGAGGGGCGCACGTTCACACATGTGCACTCTAGTCATGGAGTAAGTGAAAACAGACCGACGGGCGCAGAGTGCAAGTCGGAAATGAGCTTTGTCACATGTGCGCCATTATCAGAAGAGAATGTGGAGCGCAATGAAAAACGTATGTTTTCGTCCTCATCTCAATTTATTTGAACAGTAGTATATTTGAAACACATTGTGCACGCTCGACGCGAAGAAGATTCGGTTATTCATTTCTTTTTAATTGAGTTTTAATGTCGGCAGGGCAACGGTATTGATAAATGGAGCTGTACAATCCACATAATGTAAAAAAAAAAAATATTAACAGTCACACCTTTAAATGTCTTTCAGGGTATTGTTATGGCTTTGATGATGGCGCTTGCAAATGCGGTAGTCATCTTCTAGTGGAGGTTGAATTTCCTCGATTGAGGACTTGCTAGGGATTCGCCCACGCCACTCTTTCCAAACCGAGTATGAATAATTTCATTACTTGCCGATACCGAGTACCGATACTTGACTTACCTTATTTTGCCCCATCAAGTGGCCCAAAATTTATATTTTCTTGAGGTTTCACGTTAAAATTGTGAAAAGTGAATGTCTAACTAATTACACCTAATTCATTGTAGTGTATTTAGTTTTGGAGTGTTTCAGGTGAGGACAGCAGTAAAACTGTTTGCAGTGTTTCAGATGTTAGTTCGGTTCCTATATATGTTTCACCCACTTGTATATTTCAAGTGTATCCACTCTACTCCACTAAAAACAAAAAAATATTGGCACAGCGGTAACACTAATGACTGCTGGATTTTCAATGTTTGGCTTGTGTTGCTTTACTTTCCCCCTCTTCTTTTGAAATGTGCATCTGTTGTCTGGCCACACACACTGCCCATAAATGTGACCGAGCTGAGGTCATTCAAAATCTCTGCTAAATTTTAATTCTAATGTACTTTGGTTTTAAACGAAATTATTTCATGCTTCTGTTCGTAAGAAGGAACTTTTGGGGTTTTAATGTAGCAAAAGTGTTAAATAAATATACATGATAAAAATTAGCCTGGAATAAATACAGTTCATTATGCAGATAACCATTGTATGGTATTTGAAAAGTGCAGAAAATAAAATACCCAATCCAATGTATGTTTTAAATGTTTTTAATTACTACTCTGTAATAAGTACTATGTGTACAAATATAAGGAGCAAAGTTCCATTTAGTATGAATATATTGTCCCGTAGCTGAGAGGATCTCTCACACCAGAACACGATAATAATAGTTTAATGGAGCGTGATATATTATGTTTTCATGGGGCCCAAAAAGTTTCATTGCACCCCTGCTGGGATATTTGTTGAAATTAATTCAATGTGACACTGCTTTATCTAAAAAATTCCGCCGACAGCTTTTGGTTGTTAAGAAGCAATTAACCAGTTCCATGCTTCTCTGGTGTTTTTTCAAGCGAACAGGTGGGGGTATCAGATTCTCCCGTTATTAAAGAGTCACAGGTTTGAGTGATCCCCCTTTTCGCCACCCTAGCAACCGCTTCCTCTTTGTCTTAAATGTAAGTCTTAAGTGTAAGTGGAAGTAGTTGAAGGTAAGTGGAACCACTAAGAAGCACTTCCCAGTTATATGTTGAATCATATTCCCACTGACAGCATTACAAGTCTACACTCAATATGCACCAAATACGTCTTGTTCCCATTTGGATTTGAACATTCCTCCCACAATATCCTCACAAATGCTGGATAGAGGGCAAGTGCGGGTTCACATGCTGCCCTCTAACGGTCATGTCTGGACTTCACACTCATTATTAGTATGCTGTAGTCTTTTGGTATACTTATCATCAATACAATAATTGGCATTTTTAAATGTTTTCAGACAGTAAATTAAAACACAACAAGGAGAGTCCAAATGCCTTGATTCAATCTTTGTGGATTACCATCCATGACCTGCATGATTGAGAATCTCCACAGACATGTTTTAAACATGTTTTTTTCTTTTTTTGATTGATATTGTCAAATGAGCTCAAGGGTTCTCAAACTTTTTGGGTCTAAGGACCCAGGAAGAAATTTTCCAAGAACCCTCTCATAATCCTAATGGCTGGTTAGCCTATTAATATAGTTGCCTGAGTCATATTTGAATGTTTCCGGACATCAAGAAACAACTACATTTTTAGCAAATTGGTATTTTTTAATTTATTCGGTAACTCTAACTTAAAAATGAGTTGCAATTATGCTATTAGGCTAACGATAAGTACCCCAAAATGCCTTATGAATTGACATCAGGGAGATGTATGCAGCATCTGTTGAATAGCATTTCAATTTAAACGTGCACAGCATTGAGTACACCCTGAACTTATTGACAGCCAATCATAGTGCACATAAAAACAAACAATCATTCATACTCACATTCACAATTTTGAGTCTTCATTTAACCCATACATGGTTTTAGAATGAGGGGAAAAAACATGCAAGCACTGCGAGAAACTACACTTAGGAAGGCCGAGCCAAGAGTCGAACTGTGAAAGTCAGAGCTGTGAGGCAGTTGTGCTTACCACTAGAGCACCGTGATATCCTCAAATATAAATATCAGTATATACAATGAACAAAACGTTGGCCACACCAGACACTGTTTTTATTTATCTCAGCAGAGGAGAAGTGCTCACTAATAAGTATATTGATTTGGGGAAACGCGCCTTCTGTGTACATACATAGAGAGAGTTTTAGTTCTTTGAGCTCAGCTCATGAAAATTGGGAGCAAAAACAAAAGTCTTTCATTTATATTTGTTTTAATGATCTTAAATTTAATTCATGCCTTCTGTTTTGACAAAGGTTTACTTCTTGGAAGTTTGCATTTGACTTCATTTTTTTCTACAATGTGACCTTAGGTGCTCTTTTCTTTTCTTTTTCCATTTGTACTGGATTTAGGGGTAAAAAAAAACACCTAAATTGATGAATTTTACGTTTGACGTAAAAAGTATCAGGGATTGCGAAGATGAACTTTGCACTTGTATAAGAGGAA